>NW_026652286.1:16082514-16083724 GCF_009828535.3 Hylobates moloch | reverse complement strand
TTTCTTAATCCTGAGTTCTAGTTTGATTGCACTGTGGTCTGAGAGACAGTTTGTTATAATTTCTGTTCTTTTACATTTGCTGAGGAGAGCTTTACTTCCAACTATGTGGTCAATTTTGGAATAGGTGTGGTGTGGTGCTGAAAAAAATGTATATTCTGTTAACTTGGGGTGGAGAGTTCTGTAGATGTCTATTAGGTCCACTTTATGTAGAGCTGAGTTCAATTCCTGGATATCCTTGTTAACTTTCTGTCTCGTTGATCTGTCTAATGTTGACAGTGGGGTGTTAAAATCTCCCATTATTATTGTGTGGGAGTTTAAGTCCCTTTGTAGGTCACTGAGGACTTGCTTTATGAATCTGGGTGCTCCTGTGTTGGGTGCATATATATTTAGGATAGTTAGCTCTTCTTGTTGAATTGATCCCTTTACCATTATGTAATGGCCTTCTTTGTCTCTTTTGATCTTTGTTGGTTTAAAGTCTATTTTATCAGAGACTAGGATTGCAACCCCTGCCTTTTTTTGTTTTCCAGTTGCTTGATAGATCTTCCTCCATCCCTTTATTTTGAGTCTATGTGTGTCTCTGCATGTGAGATGGGTTTCCTGAATACAGCACACTGATGGGTCCTGACTCCTTATCCAGTTTGCCAGTCTGTGTCTTTTGATTGGAGCATTTAGCCCATTTACATTTAACGTTAATATTGTTATGTGTGAATCTGATCCTGTCATTATGATGTTAGTTGGTTATTTTGCTCGTTAGTTGCTATTGTTTCTTCCTAGCCTCGATGGTCTTTACAATTTGGCATGTTTTTGCAGTGGCTGGTACCGGTTGTTCCTTTCCATGTTTAGTGCTTCCTTCAGGAGCTCTTTTAGGGCAGGCCTGGTGGTGACAAAATCACTCAGCGTTTGCTTGTCTGTAAAGTATTTTATTTCTCCTTCACTTATGAAGCTTAGTTTGGCAGGATAGCAAATTCTGGGTTGAAAATTCTTTTCTTTAAGAATGTTGAATATCGGCCCCCACTCTCTTCTGGCTTGTAGAGTTTCTGCTGAGAGATCAGCTGTTAGTCTGATGGGCTTCCCTTTGTGGGTAACCCGACCTTTCTCTCTGGCTGCCCTTAACATTTTTTCCTTCATTTCAACTTTGGTGAATCTGACAATTATGTGTCTTGGAGTTGCCCTTCTCGAGGAGTATCTTTGTGGCGTTCTCTGTATTTCC
>NW_026652286.1:15948926-16082414 GCF_009828535.3 Hylobates moloch | reverse complement strand
AATTTCTCGGAGGCTTTGTTCATTTCTTTTTATTCTTTTTTCTCTAAACTTCCCTTCTCTCTTCATTTCATTCATTTCATCTTCCATCAGCGATACCCTTTCTTCCAGTTGATCGCATCTGCTACTGAGGCTTCTGCAATCTTCGCGTAGTTCTCGAAACTTGGCTTTCAGCTCCATCAGCTCCTTTAAGCCCTTCTCTCCATTGGTTATTCTAGTTATCCATTCTTCTAATATTTTTTCAAAGTTTTTAACTTCTTTGCTATTGTTTTGAATTTCCTCTCGTAGCTCAGAGTAGTTTGATCGTCTGAAGCCTTCTTCTCTCAACTCATCAAAGTCATCCTCCATCCAGCTTTGTTCCATTGCTGGTGAGGAACTGCGTTCCTTTGGAGGAGGAGAGGTGCTCTGTTTTTTAGAGTTTCCAGTTTTTTTATTCTGTTTTTTCCCCATCTTTGTGGTTTTATCTACTTTTGGTCTTTGATGATGGAGATGTACAGATGGGTTTTTGGTGTGGATGTCCTTTCTGTTTGTTAGTTTTCCTTCTACCAGACAGGACCCTCAGCTGCAGGTCTGTTGGAGTTTACTAGAGGTCCACTCCAGACCCTGTTTGGCTGGGTGTCAGCAGCGGTGGCTGCAGAACAGCGGATTTTCGTGAGACCACAAATTCAGCTGTCTGATAGTTCGTCTGAAAGTTTTGTCTCAGAGGAGTACCCAGTTGAATGAGGTGTCAGTCTGTCCCTACTGGGGGGGTGCCTCCCAGTTAGGCTGCTCAGGGGTGAGGGACCCACTTTAGGAGGCAGTCTGTCCGTTCTCAGATCTCCAGCTGCGTGCTGGGAGAACCACTACTCTGTTCAAAGCTGTCAGTCAGACAGGGACCTTTAAGTCTGTGGAGGTTCTTGCTGAGTTTTTGTTTGTCTGTGCCCTGCCCCCAGAGGTGGAGCCTATAGAGGCAGGCAGGCCTCCTTGAGCTGTGGTGGGCTCCACCCAGTTCGAGCTTCCTGGCTGCTTTGTTTACCTAAGCAAGCCTGGGCAATGGCGGGCGCCCCTCCCCCAGCCTCGCTGCCGCCTTGCAGCTTGATCTCAGACTGCTGTGCTAGCAATCAGCGAGACTCCGTGGGCACAGGACCCTCCGAGCCAGGTGCGGGACACAATCTCCTAGTGTGCTGTTTTCCAGGCCCGTTGGAAAAGCGCAGTATTGGGGTGGGACTGACCCGATATTCCTGGTGCCGTCTGTTTCCCCTTTCTTTGACTAGGAAAGGGAACTCCCTGACCCCTTGCGCTTCCCGAGTGAGGCAATGCCTCGCCCTGCTTCGGCTCGCTCACAGTGCGCTTCACCGACTGTCCTGCACCCACTGTTAGGCACTCCCTAGTGAGATGAAACCGGTACCTCAAGCAGAAATGCAGAAATCATCCATCTTCTGTATCGCTGGGGCTGGGAGCTGGAGACCGGAGCTGTTCCTATTCGGCCATCTTGGCTCCACCCTATATTCTTATTCTATATGCTATTTTTAATTTTTTTACTTTTAAAATTTTTTTGTTAAAAACTAAGACACAAGCACACACATTACTCTAGGCCTGTATGGGGTCATGATTATCAATATCACTGTGTTCTACCTCCACATCTTTTCCCACTGGAAGGTCTTCAGGGACAGTAACACACATATAGTTGTCATCTCTTGTGATAACAATGCCTTCTTCTGGAATACCTCCTGAAGGACCTGGTCGCCTGAGTCTATCTTATAGTTAGCTTTTTTTTTTTAAATAAATAAAAGGAGTATACTCTAACAATAAATAGTATAGTAAATACATAAGCCAGTAAAATAATCATTTATTATTATTATGTACAATACATAATTACATGTGCTGTACTTTTTAGGACAGTTTGTTTACACAAGCATCACCATAAACGTGAGTAATATGGCTGCAACATCACTAGATGATGGGAATTTTTCAGTTCGATTATAATCTTATGGGACAATTGTTGTATACGTGGTCCATCATTGACCAAAACGTCCCTATGCAGTGCATGACTGTATTATCTAAAGGAAACAAAATCAGTATGTTGAAGACATATTTACACTCCCATGTTTACTGTACCATTATTCACAATAATCAACATATGGAATCAACATAAGCGTTCATCAAGGGATGAATGAATAAGGAAAATGTGGTGTACACACACACAATGAACTTTTAACCTTCAAACAGAAATCTTGTCATTTGTGACAACATGGATGAAACTGAAGGACATTATGGTAAATGAAATAAGCCCAACACAGAAAGATGAATATTGCATGATCCCCTATTATTATTATATGAAATAATAATGGTTTGGGGTAGAATTATTATTAGTGGATTAGAATGCATTGGCTATATTTTTGATCCACTCTCCTATAACCCATAGTGACATTCATCAGATCATTGGCTGGAATTCATTTCATAATCTGAAAGCTTGCATATTTTACCACTTGTGCAAAGCAGATTGATCCAGATTAGAATTGAATCTACTGCACTATGTTCTGAAAAGTTGATCTAGCAGGGACAGATGTGTGTTAAGATATGAAATAGTCACAAAATTGCCCCTACAGAATATTATTTTTACACACATTTCCACACTTATAAAAAAAAAATGTGCCTATGTAATCTACAGAATTTTCACTGAAAATGGAGAAATAACTGTATGAGAAACAGACAAAGTACCAAATTCTTCATTATCTGGAGCTGTATTTGTTTTGTACACAACAGCATTCTTTTTGTTTGTTTTGTTTTTGCAAGATAGACACTTTTGGTTTATTGTGGCTGTTCAATTACATGTTTACAGAGATATACCTATATTTTTCCTGAACCACCTACCATTGATTTTGCACACTAAGCAGTCTGCTATATTTCCTAACATTTTATATTCTTTACTGCTGCATTCATGCTTCAAATTAGATTTCATTCTTTCTTTAGGATATTTCTTCTGCCTATGTGATTGCTTACTTAGGATCACAGTAAAGCAAATACTTGTGTAATTTTAAGGTCACCCACAGCTTTTACAGCATTAGGCACTTCAATGTCTATGGTATTGCTATGCTCATGACATTATCATGACATTAATGTTCGGTCATAGCACACAGATTGTCCATTATGCAGAATCTTAACTTCAGATAATGTAAAGCAGATTTTCTTCATGCTTACTGAAGATTCTTTGAGATATTTCATAGCATTTGTACAATATTTTAAAACAATAACAATGCTAGTATTTATATGAGAAATAAATTTGGTTTTCTTCTTAAATTCATCCTTTTATTGTCTTCTTTTAACAAAGGAAGTGAAGATTATACTCAATTTTCTTCGTGTGTCTTAAAAAATCAAGCTTTAAAATTACTATTATTTTAGAAATTTGTTCTAAGAAAATTAACTTTGATGGAAGATGAGCTCAGGTGATCAGGACATTGATTCAGGTGTACTTGGCATAGCAATTCATTAACTATGTGTTAATTATGAATGATTACTCCTGAAAATCTATAGTGGCTTCATCTTTTAGGTTGCTTCATTAGATCATTAATTTTCTTGGAGGTAACTAAGCCTGACATAATTAAGTCCTCTTAGTCTCCACAGGTTTTTATCTTCCCATGATGTCAGGAACACTGAGCAAGTTATTATAAGGCATTGTAACTTATTCCCTGTATGTATTGACTTTATATTTTAGGATTATATAATACTATTTTGACATTCTTAAGTAATCTAATAAATGTATGCCTTTTAATTATTTACTTAATGTTTTAGCATAGATTTTGTACTTCCTATATAATAACCCATTTATGTATTTGAACCACTTTTTTACCAACAGTTCTTTGACCCCTGGCTACACAAAGCTGCTTCAGTTTATCCAGAACATCATTTATGAGGAAGGATTTGATGGATCCAATCCTCAGGTATTAAATAGCTTCAAAGTCTTTTATAATTATTTATATAATGTTGTTTTCAAATTCTCTCGGGGGGCAACCCAGAAGTTTTAGAATAAACAGTGAACAAGCTGTTTTCAAGCACAGAACATGTAAATAAGCAGAGCACAAGCAGCCTTAATTTGACTGTTACTGTGTATTTAGAGTTTCAGCTAAGTTCTCAGTGGAGGCACATAAGACATACACATGCTTTATCAACATCATTTTTAAATATGCATTTGTAGCATTTGGGATTAAGTAGCTGCATTTTGAGAATTACTTTTAAATCTGCAAGGCTTGTACTTTTCTATTTAAATTGTTCCTGTTTCTGACATTCAGGCCTTAATTTCAAATTACCTTATGAGTAAGAATTATGTTAAGATTTTATTGTAGTATGCTTTGTTTTATTGAATTAAAAATACATTTTTATTTGCCATATTAAATATTTTATAACAACGATTTCTCTGTAGCTCTAATTTTTAAAACTTCCTCCAAATTTCCACTAATAAAGTTGTTCTGGTTAGTTTAACTTCAACAAAGTGAGGAAGATTTTATTTCTACATATCATGCCTTTCAAAATTCTTCCACAGTGATTTTAATTGCTTTTGCTACTAAATGATTTGCATTACATTTGTATTATTTTAGCAGAAGTATTTCTAAAGCACCATTATTTTTATTGAAGAAGACAGAGAAGCTGAAAGTCTTATTTTTGGCATTATCAGCTACATTTGTGCTCAATTCATGGATTTTTAAATATTCTTGTAAACTTTATTATTATATTTAACAGTTTTTCCATGGCAAAATAAATTATTTTTCAATTTGTTTTGATTGCCAGTTTAATTGCAGGTTGAAAATACTTATGTGTGTATGATGAAGTACAGACATTTATTTATAGGTGACTTTTCATGTATGTCATAATTTTTGTAACGGCCTTTAGTATTTAATACAATTTTATTTTGCTCAGTGTTGCTCCATTTTTGGCCCTACCTAAGATTTATGGGTACTGTGTCTTTCCTTTGGTGCCAGTGCTTGTCTGAAGAGGTAAATTGGTCCCTGACAGACACCTCTCCCCACTTGCTGTGGTAACTATGGAAACAGACATGTCATAACAGTTCCTGTGGTACAGTGTGCAGAGCTGCTGCTCTTGCAGGATGATGACACATCTTCTGAGAGTAAGAAATTTTATAGAATCCCAAAAGCAAAGGTAATAGCAAAAGGAATACACACACACACACACAGAGAGAGAGAGAGAGAGAGAGAGAGAGATACCTTAAGAATCCTTAATAAGTAAGCTAGTATAGGAATAGAGTAAAACATTTGTTTTCTTAGTTGTTTATTTGACTATGTAAACACTATTTTCAAGAAACAATTTTTTTTTTTTTTTTTTTTTTTCCACAAAAATTGACAGACACCAAACTGGAGCTGGTTTGGCTTTCTGAACCAGAGATTCTATAATTACTGACTTTTATAAAGATTAAACAGGGTTCAGGTAGACATTCCTATGGTGAATACCAAAGCTTTTTAAATTAAATTATACCAATAGATTATTATAGAAATACACTTACAATTTTATTGCAACTAAAATATAATGAATTTTCTTATCTTTAAATTAATTATACTGTTTGCTAAATTACTTAGTATATATATCTGTCTCAGAAACTTTAGATGAGTTCTAGAAGCCACAGAAATACGCCTACAAGGCACTACTTCAAAAAATATTATTCCTAAGTCAAAAATAATGTTCTGACATTGAAATAAATCTTACGTTTTAAAAGAAAAGTTTTATCTTTTTTTAACATGTTTTCAAATAAACTAATTTGAGACAACATATAGAAATAGACTCTAAGGAACAGAATATTGTATACTACCTTATAATTAGCCTTGGTAGTAAGTAAAGTAGTGTAGCTCATCTGTAAAAATAATTAGAGTGCAGACATTTACAAATTGCGGTCATAATTTCATTTAAGTTGTTCTTTTTAAATATCTTAGAAATATATGATAAAAATGAAATTTGAACATGGATTTTACTTTGAATACCAGATTAAATATTTTAGATGTTCTTGTAGGAATAAAACTATTTATTGTACAGCTAACAAGGTTCTTTTTTTTTTAATCTTATGCCACACAGTATGCCCCATTATTATATGGCATAGCAAAGGAATTATATATCCTAAAGGACACAAGAGATTTATAATTCAGCCTTTGTTTTTGCAATTACTATTATATTTTTTAAAATATAAGTGAAGTATTATGTTCAATTATATTCTGTTGTGCTGGGCACCCACCTCACTTAAATATCTTATCCCTCATTCATTTTTTGGCTTAATATTTTCATTCACTTGATATACATATATCAGTGTATCTGTCAGAGTCATTAAACCTCTGTAGTTCTCCTAATTTCATGCCTAACAGCATTTTTGTTAAAAGCTTTTGTCAAGTACTTTTTAATACAATAATAGATAATGGGACAGTGGGTTAAAATACTGTTGATCTTTAGTTTCTGAAATGTTGACAGAGAAAACAATATTATCCTGCTCTCCTTTTACCTTCGTGTTTCATTCTAATATCTAGAGTTTTGTTTTTTGTATGTTTCTCTCCCTTTTTCCAGAATGCTCTTTCTGTTGGGAATCTAACATGTTTGTTATCATGAGATAACAAATTTAGAGATAGCAAAATGAACTTTAAATTCTTGCCATTTTACTTAAATTCTGAGGTTTTAAATAATAAAGAAAAAAGAATAAGCCATCATATTTTACAGATATCTTACACTAATTCACCAGAAATGTATTTATATTTCTAACCTAAGCCCTGGTACATCTCATTACTTCATTTCATTCAAGTAATGCAGAAATAAAAAGAAAACAATTTTTGTGGACCATTGAGGATGATAACATAGGGTGTCTTAGGTGGTTGTCTATCATAACTTTAACACAATCATTTAAAAAATTGAACCAGCTGCCTACATAGTACAATCATGTTTTAGGTCCTTAGAGACAGGAAGTTTTTTTCTAATGTGCTTATTCTAAAATCCCTTTTTTTTTTTTTTTTTGTAATTTTATTCTTACAGTCTTATCCAGGCCATTATATCCCTTCAATTGTATTGAATTATAGAGCAACAATGTTATCTTCTCTTTCTTTTAATTTTTTTTTTTTTTAATGGAGTCTCACTCTGTCACCCAGGCTGGAGTGCAGTGGGGTAATCTCAGCTCCCTGCAACCTCCACCTCCCAGGTTCAAGCAATTCTCCTGCCTCAGCCTCCCAAATAGCTGGGACTACAGGTGTGCACCACCACACCCAGCTAATGTTCGTATTTTTAGTAGATACAGGGTTTCACTATGGTGGCCAGGCTGGTCTCAAACTCTTGACCTTAGGTGATCTGCCCTCCTCAGCTTCCCAATGTGCTGGGATTACAGGTGTGAACCACAGCACCTGGCCTCTCCTTTTAATTTAAAATGAAAAAACTGGCTGGATGCAGTATCTAACACCTGTAATCCAAATACTTTGGGAGGCTGAGGCAGGAGGATTGCTTTAGTCCAGCAGTTCAAGGTCAGCCTAGGCAACATAGCAAGACCCTGTCTCTACAAAAAAAAATCAAAGAAAAATTAGCTAGATCTGGTGGCACATGCACATAGTCCCAGCTACTCTGGAGGCAGAGGTGGGAAGATCACTGGAGCCCAGGTGTTCGAGACTACCATGAGCTATAGTAAGGCCACTGCACTGCATCTGGGTAACAGAGAAAGATACTGTCTCAAAAAAAAAAAAAAGAAAAGAAAGAAAGAGAAAACAAAGTCCTAAGTAATGTGTGTGTCTTGTCCAGAATCATACATCTACTTAGCTACATAGTCCCGACTATAATTCTCTCTTATTCATTTACTAGCTTATGTTCCTTTATGCTTTCATCTTCTAACATTTCAATGTTGTATTCATTTTTCTTCCTTTCCATGGTCAATAAATTCTGCTTGAAAAAGGAATACACAAATTCAGTTTTCATTTGTAATATCAGGGAAATAGATATATTGTGTTGGACAATAACTAGTTGGTTAATAAATTTTATCAGTGGTATTTTATAGCAATAGCAAGTGATACATTTTAGGAATTTGTTTCCTCAAAAATCACATGTAAAGTAGTACACATTCCAAATTGTGGCTTTAAGAGCAAACTTACTTTTCCCATCAGTTCTAATAATGAATTTTCAATTATTTGCACATGCCAGGTTTTGTTAACGCCTTCTTCTTTTGCCCAGAAATTTTGCTGAATTTCTAAGGAAAGTATTTACAAAACATTTACTTAGTTAGAATAACCCAAACAGTAGAATTTATTATAAACACATCTGTTGTTAAACGTTTATTCACAGTGATTTATTCACAGTTTAATTAATAGTTTTTAAATGTTCTTTTCCCAAGAAATACAGTCACTTATTGTGACCTTACTGTCAGTAGGCTCAGGTTCTAAATGTTCACCTGTTAAATTTTACGAAGAGTGTTGAACTTAAATTATTATTTTAAGAGCAGTTTCAAGAAGAAAAACCAGAGGCAAATGTAAAATATAAAAACAAAAAGTCATATATCTTTAAGCTTTTTTCAAAGAAAAGATCAGGCAGTAGGTAGGATAAAATTAAATGAGAAATATTGAACAATTTGTAGTTTACTGAAAGACAGAATTTTCTAATACTGAGAAGGGGTTTGCAAGCATTCTAGTTTTGATTTCATCATTATTATCTGTTTTGTTAAATATTTTAAGTGCATTAAATATAATTCTTAGAGTTGTTGCTGTTAAAATTTAGATATAATTTAAAGCTTAAGGCTTTATGATACTCTTCAGATTTTTCAAATTTAAAAAAATGTTATTTTTTATAATCTTGTAATCTAAACGGTTTCATTTATATTGCTTTATGTACTAATAGTACATAAAAATTTTTAACACATCTATTGACATTGTCTCCCTGATGTTATAAATAAAGATAAGAACTGACAGATAAAAGTGGTATTCTATTGATTAACAAAACTTTATATGTTTGCTTTTTTCCCACTTGCTTTTAGAAAAAACAGAGAAACATTTTAAGAATAGGAATTCAGAATCTTGGCTCACCTTTATGGGGAGATGATATTTGCTGTGCAGAAAATGGTGGCAACAGTCACAGCCTTACCAAGTTCCTCTATGTTCTCCGTGGTCTTCTGAGAACCTCTCTTTCAGCCTGCATCATCACAATGCCAACACATCTGATCCAGGTAAGAACTTTCCAGAACTGCTTTTTCATAATTCATGGTGATATAGTATGACATTGTGGTTTTAATTTGCATTTCCATGATAACTAATGATGTTGACCATCTTTTCATGTGCTTTCTGGCCATTTGCATGTCTTCTTTTGTCTGTCTTTTGTCCATTTTTTATTGATAGTCTCATTATCAATTTGTAAAGTTCCTTGATATTTTAGCTACAACTTGGTAATAATTTTCCTCCTATCTATGGCTTACTTTTTCTATTTTCTTAACAGTGTCTTTTGAAGAGCTAAAGTTTTCAATATAGAAGTTTAATTTATAAATTTTTTAATGGTTAGTGGTTTACCTCCCTCACACCTCCAATCTTGACAGTCTTTGCCCTCTCCAAGGTCTTTTTCTCTTGTGTTTTCTTCTAAACATTTTGTAGTTTTTTCTTTTACTAATGAATCAATGTATTTCCATTTGAATTTTTTCCATAGTTTTAGTTCATGTTCTGAAACAGCTTTTAGTTTAATTAATATTCTAATATAAAGTATATGTTAATATTAGTATAGTTTACTTAAGTACATATTGTCTGCCTCAAGCATGTGATTTCATATAATCTTATATATCTAATACATTGTAGTCTCCATAGAGGGAGGGCCAGATATTTATACTTTTCTTTATAGGCTTTATGGTAATAACATAATATTAAACGTGGTTTTAAAATTCTTAACACAGTACCTAGGCTTTTCCTAGATATTCAATAAATGTTAAATAAATATTGAATCTTTATAAAGTTACATAATCTTAGTATCTCTGTTCCAACATACCCAGACCCACCTGCAAATAGCAAATTTATTAAAATGACATTTAGTTACATTCATTATATACAGCAAATATAGCAAATATGACTGAAAAGTGTGACAAATGAAAAGTGAATTTAGCTAGATGCAGTGCCTCACACCTGTAATCCCAGCACTTTGGGAGGCTGAGGCAGAAGGATCACTTGAGGCAAGAAGTTCAGCCTGGGTAACATAGCAAGTCCCCATCTCTACAAAAAATTAAATTAAATTTTAAAAGAAGTGAATTTGGTCTCCTTGGCCAGTAGAATTTATTTATTTAAATAGTCAGCAGAGGATAACTCAGTTTTCCTTGAAGGACTTTTTATACATCGTGTCTGGACCTAAATTATTATTATTAGCTTACAGTTGCAGACATATCATAAGGAAACTCCTTTCTCTAATCATGCTAGACATTGTACACATACTTGTATTGCTTTCATTGTTAATAAGTTATCATAAAGTTAGCACTCATATAATAGTTTGGTTAGACCTGGTGAGCTTTTTATGATAAATAAACATGAAACAGACTTATCAGATACTGGTGAAAATACTACTACTTATACTACTACTACTACTGTGCTATTACTACAACTGTTTATTAGCCATGTACTATATCCCAAGCACTTTACAAGCATTATGTCCTTGAATCTTCAGTGCTACTCTGTTAAACAGATAGTTTTTACCTCTGTTTCCATAGGGTCACCCAGTCAATAAGTAGCAGGCCAGTGTTCTTCCCTGACTTCAAACCTTATCATCCTCACCATTAGGTTATATGGCTTCACTAATCATCACAAAAACCCTGCAAGATAGCTGTGATTTCACCCTTTGCAAAGACAACTAAACTGAAGTTAAATGATTATCCAATATCCCATATCTGTTGTACATTTTAAGCTGGTATTCAAGCTCAGATCTGGTTAACTCTAAAATTTAAACTCTTTCCCCTCTGTCACACTATATCGTATGTGTCCTGAATTATTAACTACCTTTGATGACACTAGTTTCTATTAGGAAAAAAAAGTTATTGGCTAACATTGTAATTATTCCACATTTATTAAGAGAAAATTATTATTATAAAATATTTGATAAATTAGTACATATAAAAGATTAAACAAAAAGTTCCATTCTAGACAAGAGAGAAAAAAGATGAACATATGCTTCCTTTTGCATAATTGCAAAGCAAAGAAAAACAATTATGAAAGAAATATATGTATATATGTAACTTTAAATTTTATTCCAAAGGGGCCTCTGTGAGAAAACAGAAAGAAAGAAAAGGAAAACACTTTTTTAAAGCCATTTTGTTGGTGAGCATCTTTATTACTTAAGGAAGAGATTCCCATTGTGGATTTCTGTGATAGTGAATCCTGTACTCTCTGTTTAAGGGAACAGCAGATACTATCAGATGACCTCCAATCAGCCTATCTAGACCACTGATTAAATAATGAGTGAATGATGTAGTGATCTGGATGTCTGAACCTGAAACAATATTTTAACTTTGATACTTTACAGGTATATTTCAGCCCCTGTATAACTGGAAGAGATTAAATTTATGCTTCTTAACATAGCAGTAAAGAGACTCCTTGGAAATAGACATAGCAAAGTATAGGGTCAGATTTTGGTAATGAGTATAAAGTTATATAGTGTGACAAAGAATTAAGACATATTCCTCAAAACAGAGAATGTCTTTTTTTAAAAAACTACACAACCTTCTAAAATTTTTCCAATTTTCAGTTTCTCATTCCTAGATAGTTTTGCAAAGTTATTATATAGTAGTCTTCTGGCCCTAATATCAACTGAGTTATAAAAAACAAATAAATTTTCCCTTGCTCTTTGAACATAATGTTTGACCATGTATTTGTTTTTATATGAAAATGTTTAGGAGAAAATATAAAACTTGTACTTGTTCAAACCCTTCATTATATAAGTATGAAGTAAAACTTTTAATAACTTTTAAAGTCTGTCAAGGAAAATCAGTCTTTTGGCTAAGGAAAGAGTAAGAATTGCAAGCAGTATGCTTAGAAAGGTAATCAAAGATGTACGAATACACATAACCAGGGCACGGTGAGTTTATTTAATAAAAAGTTACATGGTGATTACTATGGGCCAGTTGCAGTCCTAAATGCTTTTCAAATATCAACTCATTTAATTCTCATAATAACCCTGTATGGTTGGTACTGTCATTACCTTTTCCCAAGATCACACAGCTAATGAGTGGCAGAATTTAGACTTAAGTAGTCTACCTCCTATTACCATAATCTTAACCCCACTGTGCTGTGCTACTTGTTCAACATAGATACTAGAGCCAAAATTTAGAAACAAACTGTGCACAAAGTAGCATTCAATGATAGAAAGAGCCTGGGATCTTAGAGGCAGATAGATCCAACTAGTTTCATAGTCTTAGTCAAGTCTTAATTTTTTCAGCCTCAGCTTCACCTGTGAAAATGGAGCAAAAAGTATCCAGTTAAGAGGATTAGTAGTAACATGTACTTCAACAGTGCTGGCACATAGTAGGCATTCAATTTATGTTAGCAGTTGTCATCTTCACTATTATTACTTAAACAGATCTCCAAAATTGAGGATTTGAACAGAGATCAGGCTACAAAAAATAAGGTATAAAATCTGTCAAAGCTATAGAAATCTCCAGCGGCCTCTTTTTATGAAAGACACTGACAGGATCTTCTCACAGGTGAGGCCTGAGACAGACCAGGAGGCACAGATAAAGTCAGTTGGCCATCCAAATATTAGTAGCATCACCATGTTGTAAGAAGACTCTTTAAACATCATACATCAACTTCCTGTCCACTATGACCAGTGCCACCTCTGGAGATTGTAAGTTAGGGTGTAAATGGTGATTGAATGACTGTGGGTAATTTAGCTTATACACTTATGTAACAAATAATGCAGGCACTGTTCTAGGCACCCACAGGGATACAGTAGCAAACAAGACAAACAAGATTCCTATTCTCATGGAACTTTTTCAACAATGTAAAAGATAGGATGGAACAGAAAAGTAGTATATGTGAGTATATGGATACTTGAGCTTGGGGGTGGTAGTAGAGTGGTTTCGGGCAGAAATAGAAATGTAGTTGGATATCCTTGAAAATTTTATCATACATATAGTTGGGCATGGACAGATAATAAAATTGTGGTACCTTTATTTGAGTGCATTATATAAATTAATATTAAAGGTACTTTGTATAAAATATCCTTATTTCTTGAATTGTTAAGCCAGCCAATCAGTGTTCTTACTTTAGTTATTAGCATTCTGTCAGACTTGTATAGTAATGATTAGTTACCCTTTATTGTACTTTTGGCATGCTTCCCATGTTTAATTTCATTGTAGGGAAAGAACACATAGTTAAGGAAATTGCAAAGAGAGGGAAAAGTTAAAATAGGGAAAATAATGACATAGATTCAAAACTGATTTTAACTTATTGTTATAATAAGACTTTTGCAAGTAGAATGAAGAAGAATTATTTTTTAATTTGCATTTGAAATGTTTTATGTTCAGTCCCACAACTTGGGACTTGAAATTTTTTATTTCCTTCAGGTTGAAGATTATTTTCTTTAACGCCACAGGAAAAAAATGGCAAGCATACTTTGGAATGAGTATATAAAAATAAATTCTAAATATCTGTTAAGAAAACACTAAAATTGTTCAACAAATGTATTATGAATGTCTTAAGTGTATATGTATATAATCTTAAACAATTTTCCCTGTGAAGTAATATTATTACTCATATTGTCTCTTGATAGAATATAGTTTTAGTATCTGCCCAAAGACATTGAACTAAAAATGTGTGTGAAAATGGCTAAGTTAAATACAGACTTTGTTACATGCTGAACTATGGAGTAAAGTGTCATTAGAAGGAGCAGAACTACGGACGGCTCCCCTATATTCCAGCATTACTCAGTTCCCAGATCCCTGCTGTGTAGTTGTTCCACTCGCCAAGAAGCCTGTTAAAGAGCCCCCAAGAGCATGTGTACAGCCCTCCATGTTAATAGTTAATTGGTGAGGATGGCAAGATGAGAGGACAGCCGAACATGTGGTCTCTCAGACTCAAGCAGTAGACAGACCTTTAGTTATAATAACAGCAGCTGCTCACATTCTCACAACTCAACTGTTCAAAACTCTGTTGTCGAGTGAAGGAGGTTGTCATGGATTGAAAGAAAAAAAAAAGGAAAAGGTTACTTCTAAGAAAAGTAACTAAAACACCATATTTAAACTCTTCCTACGTATTATTATAAGAATATTACTGCAACTTTTAAAAACTTTGGTGTAAATACCCATATTGAAGGTTATTATATTTTGGCTACACTCAGCATTGTGCTGCTTGTCCCCCTTTTACTGTTAGAAACAGAAATGTTTTTGTACCCTTTGAAACTTTTTAATGAGTTATCTTTTTCTTTTGCAAAGTGGTAACTTTAAAGCAGTTACAATAGCATACTGTTTGACTTCCATATCTAGCAAGATATGAAACAATAATTTGTTGGTCTGTATATGGGAATTGGCTTACCACTAGCAAAATTTGTCATCCACCTCCAAATTATGCAAACATTTTGTGGCTTTTGAAAATAGTTAATTTTATTTTCAATTCCCAGTAACAGTTGTGTGCTTGAAGAAAATGGTGACCAATAACATTTATTCTTTTTTGAAATAGAAACTTAGTTTTGTGCCTTATGATGATTTTATTAGTGAGGTGAAAAGAAAATAAATTTCCCCTAGTTTATGCATTTTTTAGTATAATCTGTGGCAAGTTGTTTTTGATTTGTATTTTTTAAGGCACTTTTACCTGAAACTGTCAGGAAATAAATATTGAAACACTTAAACTAATTAATACAATTAGAAATGGAGAAAGTTATCTTATACTGTTCTCACAGCATTTTTTTCAAAAAGAAAATTTACTTATTATTGCTAATCTTTATTCAAGCTGTCATAGTCTGCACTTTTAAGGAATTTTAAAATATAAACAACAACTCGATAAACCTCTCCCTAAGTACAATAATGCAAGAATGAAAACTCCTTTGACATTCTGGATCATAGAATATGTCAGTATGTTTTTTCATTGTGTAATAATTTTAAGTATTGCCAGAGTTTAATATACTTGTCTAAAGAACAGTAGTTGGTAAACTATTTAGCTTTCCTTTATTCAACCAAATTTCAGATTTGAAACTAGCCTATAGCATATTTTCATTTGTCATCATTGGCACTTGGTCAATTAATAGCCTTATTCAATTTTTATCATATACCCACTGTTTTATAATAATTTGATCTGTAGAATTTTTTCCCAGCTATCTCATTGAAGAAAACTATTACCAGCATGTTAGCTTATACCAAGGAAAATTCATTTTCTGATGAAAAGGAGGGAGAAAGGGCCTTGTGAAAATATGTCTCTTGAAAAGTGAATGAGATTGTATTTAGTGTGTTATTTTAATTGATGTGTTTTCAAATTAATCATCTATAACATTAATGTATTAGAGCTTTGAACCTACTGAAGTGAATGATACAGTATGTTTCTATGTAAAGAAATTCAGAACAAACCTTTTCACATCCATAAACTTTTTTGTTCATGCTGAGTATTTTAGCAGCTAAACTCTTAAGTCAAGCAATGGACTGCTTTAGAACTAACCACTAATATGGGATTATGAAATGTGGACTCCAATGGCCTTGTGAATTTCTCTCAGTGTGAAATCTTTTATTCTTAAAATAAGAACTAAGAATAGTTGCATGGTGAAGAAAAATATACTTTTGTGAGTTTACAGCTATAAAATTTGGGAAAATATTTTTTATCTAATTGTTGATATGAGCATAACACCACCTTCAGTCATGTAACTTTATTTCAAATGATCTTTTTAAATACACTTTATTAAGAAGAATATTTAAGTTTGAAAATTACAGATTAATCTCTTGATCATAGCTACAATTACTAAAGGATAAAGCCAGATATTCAGTGTCATTTTTTTATGAATTCTTTTCTTAATCAGGATATTCTTCACTGAGAATCTGCCTTTAATGTTTTCAGATCTTCTTAACGACTCTGAAATTGATTATAAGAAATTTACATATTTAAGAGTTTA
Organism: Hylobates moloch; assembly: GCF_009828535.3. Lineage (NCBI taxonomy): Eukaryota > Metazoa > Chordata > Mammalia > Primates > Hylobatidae > Hylobates > Hylobates moloch. The sequence goes on along the minus strand of NW_026652286.1, from coordinate 16,066,370 downwards.
AAAAGAAGCAGTTTTTAAAATGAACTAAATTATATTATACCCATTTCAGTTTTACATCATATTTATCAAATTCCAGTGACTTCGTGTCAGTATAGTAAGGAATGTAAACAGAATCTGTTTTTCTTTAAAGTAACAAATAGTCTAACTGTGTTTCAGTCCTTCTACCATAGACTTTGGACTTGTAATTCTTACAGCTCCAACTTTTTTTCTTGTTTCAGACTACACATGCTGATATCTGGTTAATTTTTAAAATGACATCATAGCTTGTATGCATTATACATACATATTTAATTTATTTTTTTGGGCAAGGATGATTGAAACTTTTTACACAAACTCTAAATTATCTATAAAGTTCTGTCTATATTAAGCATAGTAGTATATGTATAACTTTGTCTTCGTGTAAATATGCATATTGAATAAGAACAGGATATATTTTAAATTGTCAGTAAGGTTCATTTTCATCTTTAAAAGAGAAGTATGATTCAGAAACCTTTCATTACACTTAATCTAACCAAAGCATATTCAGTAAGCCATAAAAAAAAATTTTGGTTTAAAATATTTTTGCTTTCTCTAAAATAACTTTAGGATGTTCTTGTTCATATTGTTATTCATTCTGTAGTTCCTATAATGGTAGTAGTTATTAGCTAAAGGGCTATTTAGGGCCAAACTTTTCAAATGTATCAATGATATAAATAGTGAAATGTCTCATCACGGTATGGAGATTGAGTCATCTGTTTGGACATATGGAATCTTTGGCTGCTGGACTGCATCGTCTTTATAATGCCCAGTGTCCAAGGATGGACACAACTGTTCTGGGAGCAGAAGGGGGAGTGGGGGGCCCTGTGTGTTCAAGCTACATGAATATGGTAGGAGAAAAAGAGGGGAAATGATCTTTTACATTATTTTTATCATAAGCTATCTTCTGTATCACTTTTTGTGTATAGAAAACAAGTACAACTTTATTTAATTTTTCATTTATTTTACAAATAAAATTACTAAATTTTTTTCTTTGGCATTGTAAGATATTTGAAAAATACCTGTGAGAAAACATGAGTTTTGAATTATTCCTATTTATATACTTGGATGCATACTTTCCCTTAAAGAAAGATTACCGTCATCAAATATGAATGATACTTATTTCTTAATGTTGAGACCAAACATGCTTGTAAGAAATTATAATTTAAAGCTGTTTAAGTACCAGGTCAGATATTATGTCCTAGTGTTATGTTTTATCCCTTTCCTATTAATTACATTGTTATTGCTATATGAAGAGTTCTTGCTTCTTTAATAATGTTTTCTCACCCTATGTAGTTAATCTTTAACGTTGGGAAGGACAGGGGAGAGATTAAATTAGCCTTGTAACCTCTTTTTCTTCCAGGCTGATGATAGAAAATAAAAGCTCTTAGCCACAAAATGTAACACTTAGAATTAATATTTAATTAGACTAGCAAATTGTACACTGTGGCTGAAAGCTTCCAAAGAGTTGTTAGTGCCACAATTGACCTACAGGTTTAATAATAACTCACTTCTAGAAGCAAGTGCCAGTTCAGCATAGTAGAGCCACTGTAAGAAAGTCCTGAGAGATTAAAATCAGCAAACCAAATGGCAGGCAAGGATTCCTGGGATGGAGCCTTCTGGAAAGCTGGGAGCTGGAATCGCTTTTAAGCCAGGATTCAGATGAGAACAGTGGGTGAAAAAGCTGATCCCTCCTGTTCTGGGAGCTTCTGGTTGTAGGCCAAAATCTTAGAACAGATTTTTACTAAATGTTTTTGCTGCAGCTATTAACTTACATTGAAAATCAAATATTGAATAATTTTTCTGTAAAATTTAGCAAATTTTTGTGTAAACATTAGTTCTTAATTTCTTACATATTAGTACATAATATCTGTAAACTCAGATCATTAGATTATCAGATAGGTTTGGCGCTGTACATCTATGCTGTTTTGCTGTGACATGCTGTTTCCTTGTTCCCTGTATAGTTGATTTATATGGTTCATTTCTATATTATTTCATTACGGGGCATTATGCAGAGCCTGAGAAAGAGATTGTGAAGTCTGTAGCCCAAGAATTTTTTTTCTTCAAGAAAGTATATATATATCAACAAACATAATTCAAAGGCATTCTTAATTTTTAAAGGCCTTATATTATAAAAACTGCTATATTTTATGTTTATGATGCACTTAAATTACAAGATAAATAATTTCACCTCCTGGTGAAACATTGGATCTTTATATTTTTGCCAAATTAATCTGGTGAAAATAAGACACCCTGAGTTTGAAAATGCGCAGACTGAAAGGGGGGCACCTTACCTAATTTATTGATAATATCTTAAATAATTAAAGAAAAGCTAGTCATTTGTTCAAAATTCAAGCAGGTGAGGACCTTGCCAGCAGAGGGAGTAGTCCTGTCTTCCGTCAGGTTCCCATCATTTTCCCACCTGCCTCAGCCTTTTTCCCAGCCAGTCTCCCATCTGGACCTGGCTCTGTCAACCTGCTCCTGATGACAGGCTATAATTTTATACTCAATATGGGATTATTCTAAGCTGATTTTAAACTTTAGTATCTTTAACCTGCTACTGCATCACAAACATCAGCTGGATGCTCTGTTTGATATTTGGATATTAGCAATTGTTTTTCCAGGCAGGGCGTGAGCTTTTGGACATCTGTGAACTGCATTTTAGGGTTTCAAGTATCAAAGTACTAAAAAAAGATTTCTGATTTAGGAAGTTTCCCATAAAACATTTTTAATCATGAAACACAAAATTTTTCTGTGGGTAGATTTCTTAATATGAAACTAGGTGTATAGTTAAGAAAAATACCTACAATTAATTTTGAATATTATACCATTATTCTGTCCAGCCTATTCATTTCAGTATTTTGTTCATCCCATTTCTGACTTTTCAGAATATGTAAGTTTTTTTAATGTTTTATAGAATAACCTACTGAAAAAGAAACAAAACTAATATAAATAAATGTTCTGCAGAGTATGTTTATTTGAATATTTGAAGCCAGTGAAAATATAATATAAACAATATTTCTGAAAGTAAAACAATATGTTCTTAAAAAAAGTCTCAATTATAAAGAACCAACATTTTCATATCAAAATTTAGAATATTGAGTATTTGACCATGTAAAAAACACAAAAAGTTGTGGCTCCATCGCCTATTCCTAGTAAAATTTAATATCTTAGCAGTTTTTTTCATCATCGAGGTTAGGAATATTTGCCATTAGCCCCTTTGTGGATACGTTTGCAGCTTTAGGATAAAGAACCAAAATATGTTTGTTTTACAGTTTTCCTGTGTGAATATTACTACATGATGCTAGGCAGAGAATGTTACATTTAGAATTTTTTTAATTTACAAAAGTTCCTCTATATTCTAAAATTAACCGTGACTTTAAGTTCAGTGTTAAATCCGGAAAGATTTAATTAATACCTTCATCAGTTTATTACAAATATTCTAAATCTCATAATTATGAACAGAATTATTTTCCCACTCTCAAATATTTTTTAATAAAATAAAAATCTAATCCACAGAAGCAAGTGACAACTCTGGAGGAAGTGGGGCAAGTTTTCAAAAAGTTATAAATGTAGTATAAATAACTTTATTATTTCACAGTCTTGATTTCTGTAGAATGGAAAACCTAATAAGCATGGAAAAATAAATGTCTTATTAAATATCCCCAGATTTATCCTTGGATCCAAGCTTATTTTTTGGATTACAGAACAAAGAAAGGTCTTAAGTTCTTCTATATTCATGTTCTCTGCATATCATTTTTCAGAAAATGTTATAAATTGAGCTGTTGATTATGACATACTTGCTTTTCTTGTGGGTAGTCCCCTCCCCGCTCTCTCCCAACACACACCCACTACATCATGTATTATGGTCAAACGTAAAGTAACTTAAATATTTCTCTAAGTCTTCAACATTAACTTAATAGTGCTTTCAGGCTATTATAGCCCCAAATCTGTTATTTGTGCCATACTCAAGTGAGAGCTCTTCCTTTCATATTATTTTTGCTATCTTTCTTAAATAGTATAGAGTAACTCAAGAACTTGCTCTTACTTGAGGCGTTGCATAAATGCTTTATGTTGATTGGTTTACTCCTTTCAAGCTTCTTGATAATTAAGTTATTGGTTAATTACTTCTTAATCCTCTTACTAAAATTTTTTCTGGAAATATATTTTGTGTTCATGCAAATTGCATCTTTTATACTGTTGAGATAATTAGGTTCGGGAAAATAAAGAAATATTGAGGGTTTAAGGTATTCTGATTGTTACTTGGTAACTCTAAATACATATCTGAACTATTTTTATTAGAAAATTGTAGGAGCTTTAAATGGCAGTGATTAAATTTTTATCTCTTAACAAAATTCATAGTTTTGACTTTAAGAACTTTGAACTGAAAGGGAACATTAAATTAATCTTCCTTAATTTAAAATCCATTTAATAGATTTGTTGTATCCTAATAAAAAATGTATTACCATTGTATAATGGCAAACAGGAAACACTCTATGAAACCAAACAGAGAACAGTCAAATACTCCAAAGGTTTTTTTTTTTTTTTTTGAAATTAAAATTGAAATACAAAGGTAGAAGACTGAACAATCTGATTTGCTTTGTTTATTTGCAACACCATTTGACATAATTTAAATTTAAATGATTAATTAAATTATGTTGCAACAGAAAACTTTAAGAGCCCTTTATGTAACTTAATACAATGCGATTTGAGATTGCCAGCAAACTCTTAAAACTCCTGGACACTGGCTTTCCTCTCTTCTGGCTTCCCTCCTAGTCATGTCTTGGCTACTATCCAGAGCTGACAACTCTCACCCAGGAGCGCAGGGAGATTTGTCTAGGATAAGAAGGATTTTTGAGCCATCCTACATTTTCATATCCAGATGGGCAAGGAGGAGGGGTGGCAATATCATTGTACATACTTGGGTGATGTCATTGTACCATACATACACCATAAGCATTAATTTACCCAGATTGGTGAATTCTGAATGTCCTTACTGAAATGTTCTATATTGGAAACTATATTGTAACAACTTGAAAATTAATGCAAAGATTATGTTCAAATTTAAGTAATTGACATACAAATACCTCTACTTCTCCATTTCTATCTATTAATATATACTGAAGACCAAAGGCGTTTTACATCTTGGCGAATAACATAAAAACACTTAGAATCTGTTAAGATGAGAATGTGGATGTTCCAGTTTCAAGGCCTCTGCTCAGATCATTATGCTAAAGCTTTCTGAACACTGCTGGTTATATTATGACAATTTATTATCCGTGGTGTATTCCTGCTAAAGTGAATTGTGATTATTATGCTTTTATGGGTTTTTTAAGCTGTTAATTTTAGATTCTTCTAAGTAAATTCACCTGCTTTTATCTAAAAGACCGTTTAGTATTAATATTATTATTTGAAAGACCTTTTGACAAGAATGATTTTAAGGTAAGATTACATCAATAGACCATATTCCTTATGAAGCTTGGAGGTGCAGAAGTAATCTATAACAATTTCTTTAACTTTTTAAAACACATGTACGTTTATAAGCCCAAATATCTTTTATGCACCTACACATAACTAGAAGGTTGAATAAGTTTATAATAAAAATAAACATTTTCTTAGTCAGAAATTTAGATGTTATTCTTATGTAATTTCCATTGCTTTTTATTCTATAAATGTTTTTCAGATATCTCCACAACTTTCCCAATTAATCTGTTCTGCCACATTATACACACAATTTTGCAAAATAAATATGCAAAAAGCAGTAAGATCACTGTGAAACTATGTAACTAATTTTATGGTAATAGTATGATTAAAAGTTATTCTTGTACTAATACTTTATGAAAGTTTTTTCAATAGACTTTAGTTTATAGTTAATGACTATGGTGCAAACCTGTGAAACTTAGAAATATAATAAATGAAATACATGAATGAGTTTCTGGAAAATTGTGAAATCTAGGCTGTGCATATTTTTTAGTTAGAATTTACTAGTTTTCCCCTTTGAAGTGGATAACTGATTTTTTTAAATCTCCCACAAACTACCTTTAAAAGACTTATAAAGTTGATAAACATAGGATGTAAAATGGTTTATTAGTAAATGTTAAGATTAAATGAAAGAAATAAATCCTCTTTGAAATAAGCAAATGTCAGGTTGACCATTTAAATATACAGTACCTTGCTTATGTACTATCAGAATGAAAATTCATCTCATCATTAAACCTTGCAATTTCTATTATTCATATAATTGAGAAAGTCCTAGTTTATGTCACTGAACTCTTGAATAGATGAGTTCTAACAAAAATTGACTTGTATCATTTTAGTTTCAGATATTTAGATACAAAGGCTTAGTCTTTTATTTATAGATAAAAGGAAATCTGACCTTTTGATTAAGAAATATTGTCAGTAGCCTTTATAAATGCTTGTTCATCTGAGGGTCCATGACAGGAGTACTCTTCCCAGTAGAGTTTATCCTAAAAATGAAATGATAAGAGCCTGCTGGTTATTATCCATGATTCTTCTTAATGGGGGAACCACATGGTTATTCTTCATCTCCCACTTGTTCTCACCCTTTACTACCAACCCAGCCACACCCCACCCCCACCCCAACATTGTTCAGTACTCAGCACAATGAATCATTTTCAAGTTGACTCATTGTGAACTGTATCCCAGCTGTTGGAATGTCTGGCAGACATTTTTGTTTGGGTGAAGAATAACTGGCTGAAACCCAACCTGGATGAGTTTGATATAATGGTCTTTGGCTAAAGAAATATTGAGAGGAACATGTTTATGGCCTCTGAAGCCCCTGTTATTCCTGGAGTAGGACCATCCCCTGTGGCACAGAACTGAAAGTAAGGAATCAATCTGGATTATTTTCTCACCATTGAATGAAAAATTGCCTTAGAAAAAATAGGCATTTCCAAACTATGTTTTTCTATACTTAGTGTGCCCACGTGATTGAACATATTAAAGACAATTAAGAATAATTATTTTTACTGATTCCTTTTAACAACACTGATCCAAAGGCTGAAACATTCTTTATATAATGCTGAAACGTTCTTTATATAACACACATTCCAACTTATGAAGGAGTTTCAAATACTGCCCTAGGTGTGAGTTAACCAGTCATTTCAACAGAATGTTTGGTGACACAGGCTACTATGTGTTTCATAATACCAAGTCAGGTAACATTGACCAGCCCTCTTTAATTTTTCATTCTTATGCCATCTTTATAAAGGGACTTAAGAAACAAGAATATTAGTAAGCTCAGCTGTAATCATGTTCCCAGAAAATGAAAATCTTTTATTATATTTGACTTCTTTCTAACAGGGAATATAGCAGGCCAATAAATTTTCTGCTATATTTTTCTGTTTTATATTTTCCATTCTCTTCTTCAAAGATTAGTTTTAAACTGGTGGGCATTACCATTGTATAAAATGAGAGTTTCAAAATTGCAAAATTTTACAAAAATTTTCAACTTATCTACATCTGCTAAGCAAAAAATTGTCTAAGACATCATAGCATATAATCACAGTTTTCTGATCTATCACCCCGTCAGGGGCTAAAAGGAATACTAGATTTCCAGTAATTAAAGAATTTTTAAAAAAACCCTACCAGATATTTGGTGATTATATTTTTATAGCCAGGAGATTCTTAGTATTTTAGAACTTTTGCTACTTAATAACTGGACATACTATGTTTGTAAACATATTAACCTATTGTTTTGATCTGGCAAAATGTGACATTTATTAAAATGTGTTTAGCAGTATTTCAGTTCATCTCAGATTGCGTCGAGAAATAAAGGATAGGCTACTGGTCTAAATGTTAGTCATCTACCATCTTTTCTTTCCCTTTATTGTTATCCCAGAGCCAAATGGCAGCATCTGGAAAGAGAAAACAGAAGACTTCATAGCTAGCCACGTTGCAGTCTCTTAGCTGGTCCTTTCCATGTTTCTAATATGTCACAGAGGACCTCAGCTGTTATAGGTCTGGGACCTTGTCCCAGCTGACAGACGACAGTGGGACTCTTGCCCTATACTTTATGCTGTACCATCTACTGCTTCTGAATCCTGCTGTCTGACAGATTTTCCAATGGGCATTGGATGAAGTAATTTGAAAAATAACCATGTATGAGAATAAAGGTAGTCTTGTTCCTTAATGCAAGTGAAAAATAATCAATTTATGTTCTCTATCAGAACTAATCAATTTATGTCTTCTACCAATTTATGTTTTCCCTTCAGTTCTTCAAATTAGAATAGCATGTCTACATGGGCCACGATTTTCAATTAAGGGCGTATTTCCATCCAGTTTTCAGCCTATAGTAGCTTTAACTTTTAAGTTATTTCTCTGTGGATAGTCTATCTCCACCACAGTTTTTCATGAGATGGCATAGTGATATTTTATAGATATTATATTATTAACATAACATTTAACGTTACTGTTTTGTTTCCATGTTTTGCAGAATAAAGCCATTATTGCCCGCGTCACAAACTTGTCAGATATAGTAGTTGGTCTGGAATCATTTATTGGTTCTGAGAAAGAAACTAACCCGTTGTATAAGGATTATCATGGTAAGTACAACCTTCATAATGAGAAGAGCATGAGCAGGCTGCTTCTAGGTTACCTGGAAGCATCCTGTTCAATCTGAATATCTACTGTCAAGGAGTATGAATTTTATAATACACCTGTTAAATGTTTTCCATTCCTGTCCGGTCTTCCATGGCAGCTTATTACCCAACTACATTAAGACTATAGACTATAATAACTGAAAGGAGTCAAACCCAAGTACTGAGGCATGGCTGAGTCAGGTGTATATTTTGTTGTCCTAGTGGCTTAAAGTAGCCATGTAATCAGTCATACTTACTAGCCATGTTTGAAATAAATATCGTATTAATTCTAATAGTGACAGTTTTCTATAGCAGTTTATACTTTACAAAGCCTAGCCATATGATAAGATACATACTGGATTATATTTACAGATTCCTAGTCAATTACATTTTCAGAAAGAGAAGATCTTTGATTATATTTGAACTTTTCTGTGTTTACTCATTTTCTTGTTAGTTTGAGTTATGAACAAATTATAAAATATTGCCACCTTGATATAAACACAGGTGAATTCGTCAGACTTTTTACTTATTTTTTTTTTTTACTTTTAGTAATATTGTAGTCATTTGGTTAATTTGGGGATTCTTTTTAATAAAGAGTCTTATGTAGAACTATATGAATAGTAAAAGTGTAGTACTTACATGTTAGTAATATAGGTCTAAACCAAATATAGAATGTAGTGAATAACAGATTTTTACCTATTATTCTTAGTATATATAAATTGTTGCTACCATTGTTATGGAACTACCATACTTCTATGGAAACCTCTAAAGACTGAATAGCTTATTTGAAGCCTGCTACCAGGTTTTATAAGACAAGTATTATGAACTTAGGCATTTTGTAAAATATTTTATATTCTAAAAAATATTATTTTGATTAAAATGTTGCAAAGGTTGAAAGGCTACGATTCTTTGTGCTAAAACCTCTGAATTAATAAATTATTTTCCACCGAGTAAAATAATTTACTCGTCTAATGACTAGTATGCTTTCTGTTAATAAGGAGGACCTGATGACGAAATTATTAATTTATTCTATAAGGCCTCTTGATAGCTAAGCAAGCACATTTAAGGTTAAAATAAGAAACGTGCAAATAAAAGTATGGTGTGCCTATTTCTAATAAATATATTTTACTAAATAGTATGTATGAGATAGTCTTAATTGGTAGCCACAAGCTGTCTTCTTGAAACACCTTTTGCATTTTTTTAAGTTTGGAAAATTGTCAGGTATTTTGGTTAATTATTTTTGAAGAGGCCATTTCTAAAGCTAAGTACCTTTAAAGGTTTAAGCTAAGACTAATAGATGCATTGTTAAGCATTTAAACACACATACAAAACCTTGTACTAGAGAAGCAGTTCTATAAGTAAGATTTGTCTCTTTGTTCAAATATGTAATTTGCCTTTCTTCCCCATGTTTTGGATCAGTGTCCTCGGGATGGCGATTTTTAAATATAAGCTGAGTCAGGCAGAAAGATGTAGTGAAGAACCTTCCATGTCTTCATCTGTGGGAAATGACCCCTAGTTTAGTCAGAAACTACATTAGGCTGCACAAAAGCCATGCAGTGCCCTTGTCAGAAAAAATTAGCAAGTGTTTCTACTGACAAGAGGCCAAAGCTCATGGTTTACCTAGCACTGTTGCAAAGCTTATAGCAGCTACATAAAGGTCTAACATGCCATAGAAATGAGTGTCTTGGATGGCATAGGGGTTAATGTTTGGTCCTAGAGTGTACTTTGAAATGTAGTTTTCTTCAATGGTTTGTTCAAGTCATTAATAAGGTACAAAATGAAATATTTTTCATGAGTGCTTCACTGGTTATCAGTAACCTATAAGCCTTGTTTTGCTGGCTGCTTAGTGGTGCATTTAATAAAATAAAGATCACTCAGTGGTGCCGTGGGCAGCATGCAAGGTGATAGCCATATTTGCTTACTGTAAATACAAGAGAAAATCACACACAAACCGGCTGTAGTTTTGACAAGTATTAAGATCCCTCTTTACATCTGTACTTCTGTACCAAAGTGCAATTAGTTTTCCTCGCACAAGGATTTCTGTTTATCTTATTCTGCTTGATTACTTGAGTATAATCACACCATTTGCTTCATTGCTCCTGGTAGTAAGCTCCAGTTTTAAAAGGGGAGGATGCTTGTGTGTAAATTTACAGGATTCTGCTATAAGACTCTTTAATTTATGCATCTGATGACAATGTTTTAAATTTTTTTTCTTTTAATTTCCTTTCCACAAGGCTTGATTCATATACGGCAGATTCCTCGGCTTAATAACTTGATCTGTGATGAATCAGATGTCAAAGACTTAGCTTTTAAATTAAAAAGGAAGCTATTCACCATTGAGGTAAGAGAATTTTTGTGTTTTAGTTTACAATCTTGAGATAAACTTATTTTTAACTTATTTTTACTTTACTTTATTTTCATTTTCACTTATTTTTACTTTAATGAAATTCTTAGGACATGTTTTATGCTAAGTATTTTTAAGTTCTTCTGATATAACAATAATTTTTTAGACTATTGTTTTATTTTTACAATATATCAAGTATGGCAAAGATGACTTTCTTTTGAATATCTATTAAAAGTAAGCTCCAAACTTACATGATAAATATGATATGCATATTTCCATGGCTTTCAAAAGCATATTTAATTAAATATTAATGAGCTACGCTTACTTGGGTGTGGAATGTGAATGCTACCCACAATTGTCTGTGGCTAAGAGGATTCTTATCTACATTTTAAAAGCATTTTTCTTTACTGTTAGTGAAATTACCTTTCCTCGTGTGGAACTAAACAAATTATAATTTACACTAGTGTCTTTAAGTACATTTTCTAAGACACTGCAACTTTTTTTGTGACCCTTACATAAGCAATGGTGACAGAAAGTAGTAGGACAAGAGATTTATTTCAACTTAATCTTGCTAAAGAGCAAATGAACAGAGAACTATTAAGCAATTAGAATTGATGTATTTATTAATGAAGTAAATGCTCAGAGAGAGATGGCTTTTGGGTGATGTGATAGTTATCAGTATAGTCGGTGCAATTTTTTTTTAACAAAGACATAAAACAGCCAAGCAGCCTTGACAAACCATTTTGTTTAATCTCTTTTCAAATGAAAAGCTCCTAAGCAGGCCACTTGTCTTAACTGCTTGAAACCATAAAAAGAGAGAATTGCCACCAATAAATTAGCATATTTTTAACTTCATCACCAAATGATGGTCAATGTGGCTTGGCACTGCTTTGGTGTTTGGGACTTCACCCTTAAGTGACCACTTTGGCCCTTTTTTGACCCTCTGCCCTCTTTAAGCTGGCCACTTGATAAGGTAACTTAATGGTTCTCTCTCTTTTTCTCTTTCCCTTCACATTTGCAAGTAGCACTAACCTATAAATCATTGTAAGGGCCCTATTCAGTGACAAATTAATGTGCCCTCCTCCTAATTAATGGTCATCAATGTCCTTAATTATCTAATCCTATTGAGAGCAGTTAATAGTTAATCAGGCAGCCAGTTCTTCAAGCAGGTCATCTCTGCAGGAGTGTTAGAAGTTTCTCATCTGGGGACACTCCCTTCAAAAGCCACTTAAAGCCAAAAGAGTGAGAGTGTAGAAATAGTGATTCTTGAGCTAATTTGCTTTAGTTCTCAAAAGAAACCATTGAAGTGGAACCCAACACTGTAATTGTTCAAACATTGTTTCAGCTTTTCTGACAGAATACTGAGTAATGTACCATAATATTGCTTAAAACATTGAGAAGGATACAGTTATAGTTTAGTGTCACAAGGAAAGCATGATTATCATTTTCTTTTGAGTTTATATTTTTAATGGAAGACGTAAGTTTTTTCTCTCCACGTGGCACCTTTTCCCCAAAATCAGTATTCTAACAACCACATCTGAGATACAATTTCTATTACCATACAAACTAAGCAAGGTGATTCCCCTGTGAAAGTAAATATTGTACCCAGAGAAGAAAGTAGTACAGTAATGTGAATCATGTTTATGATTTCTCTTTCTCTGTCTCATTGAGTCTTATTGGGAGTTGAGGGAAAGAGAGAAATAAAGAACTTACATGATGTCAAGTGGGACCTCTCCTCTGAATAACTTTAGGTTCTAATAGTAACTACACTTCACCATCAGAGCTAATGAAAGATCTTTTATTAACCACACAGATTTCTGTTCCATTTTCTCTCTTGTTCCTACTATGGTAAACTAAGAACCATTATAATTGGTCAACCTGTGGTTTAGAAGCAATGTTTGAAAACAAAACACAAATAGACTGTTGTTTCTTAAAATTCTATATAATCAAACTCTGTACCTTTTTGGCTAATGACCTAATCACTTAAGTTTTTTTAGTTTTTTTGTTATTTTAATATAAATACACACATTCTAAATAACTTATTTACTTATGCCATAATACTCAATTTAGTGATTAGAAAAAATAAAAATTAAGGAATCAAACCAAATAGAAGTACATATATAGGTATAATTAGAATAGAATAAAATCATGTGGTTCACCTAAAAGTAAATGTTTTAAATGTAGCGTTGTACATTCTAAAATGCATATCCAAACAGATAGCAAGTCTTTGTAATATATTAAAGAAACTAGAAACAGGGGTAGAAATGACCTGAAGGTAACTAGTTCAGGGATTCCTTTATTGAGGGTAAAATCATCAAGCAAATGCTACTGTTTTAATACTCACAACAAATAAATGTTCTTTTTAAATGTCCTGATTTTTTTTTAAATAAAATGTAACCTTACTAGCCTGTAAAGTCTGAGACTAAAATAGGTAGCCTATTTAATCTGAGTCTTACTTTCAGAAGTGAAAGATAGTTGAATCTGACATTGAATCAGGCATTGAATCAGAGTCTCACTTTCAGAAGTGAAAGGTAGTTTAGCAGGGAAAGCAGAAATAACATTTCCAATTCCACAGGCAGATTTGTTACATGTTGGAATTTACTGTCAGTCATATTGTCTCAAAAGGGGGCAAGGTTGGAAAAAAGGGGCAAAAGAAGCAGACAAGCACTCTCATCTCTATTTTTAGGGCATCTTTTCTTTGATTTGCTAAGTCATTGCCCTTTATGTGTATGAAAACTGATTATCTTTTTACTAGCAGCTACCAAGGGCCTCTAACAGGTAGAGCAACTTTAACTCATAGTCTCTAATTTCTTTGAGTGATTTGGAGAAAGCAAAAGAATATTTCTTCCTTCTCAGAGTATATGTTGGTATTGTCCAGATTCAAGTGAAAATATTTATCTAATCAGAGTAAAAATTTTTGCCAATACCTGTAACTACAAAGCTCTATAAATTAGCCCCCTCTACAAAAACCATAGCAGAATCATATCCATACTAATTGCACTAAAATCCTGACATGCATTCTAGATAAGTAAAAGTCAAAGTTTAAACTATGATTTCAGGTTAAAAGAAATAGCTTTCCAATTCTTTGAAAATTGATAACTCTTATAAGCTATATATAGTAACAGTCTAGAGTATTTGATTAACCATTATATACTACTTATTCCTTGATCTAAACCAGATCAAATTTACCTAACCTTGCCTAACCTCCATTTAATCATAGCAAACATTTGTTGAGCCTTTGTTAAGTAGCAAGTACTATACAAGCTTATTGATATTTTTATATAGTGATTAAATATTTTAAACAAAAGCTTTACTAAGATATAATAATAGATTCAATACACATAAATGGTGTCTTTTTCATCTTTGTATCTATCTAAGAATCAAGAACAGGGTTATTTACTTAATAGGTATAAAATATTTGCTGAAATGTATGTAATATAGATAAATTATGAATGGGCTTTTAAAAATAGTGCAAATAATACAGCTATAAATATGATATAAGCTCCACCAGTCAAGTGACCCATACACAATGTGTTCTTAGTTACGTGTAAGATAACTTGAGTACATGGTGTCACTTCCAAGCTAAAATAACTGGTTAAACATGCATTTCTTAGCTTCTGTAATTTTTGCTTCTTTAATATCAGGCTATCACTAACCAGTTTTTTCTTTAGTAATTTTGATGTAATTATAGTACATAAACAAGTAAGATTTGGCAGAATTTGAAATATGGCTGCATATTTGATGACATAAATGCAACATTTTCACTTGCACTTAATATTTTGCTATTTTGATTTTGTATTTTCAGCTCGATCATACTGTAGCACATTCTAGTCATAAAACTATCTAATATAAATGATCATAATGTATTATTACATTATTTGCACCATCCATTAAGGTTTTCACAAAGAGAGTTTCCACTTTGGTAATGGGACAGTTTTCCAGCTCAAAGATTCAATGTTTCTAAGTTCAAGTCAGAGAGTACAGTAACTGGATTAACCCTGAAATATACAAAAGACTTACACTGTAAATAAATATACTGTAAAGACTTACAGTATTTACTACAAATTTTCAATATAAAGATTAACACTACTTGTGTAGGCTGTAATTGATCAAAAAAGTAGTGTATGTATGTGGGCCTCATAAACTAAATGAATATTAAGAGTAGAAGAGTGTCAAAGTAAATCATGTTTACTCAAGGTTGTCTTATCATACTTTGTCCCTAATTCAGAATAGGACCTCAGTACCTCTCCAGTCACCAAGAACTTTTTCTCACAAAATAATTGACCAACCAGTTTTTATTAAGTAGCTATTATTTTTTATGTACTCATGTAATAGATTTATTCTTAAGTATTAAGACTAGAATGGAATCAATATAAATTAGATTTATAATTATATTGCCATATAACTTGGTACTATTCAGTAAGATTATTCAATAAGATTATTATTTACGTATTGGAAAAGCATAAACTCTTACAAACTACAGGGGTGCTAGTAGCTATGATAATGTGTAATAATTTGGAGTATTTAATGATATATTTGGTCCTAGGTTTACTTTATTCCCTATGCTTACTTTCAGCAGCCTTTCCAGTTTTTAAATGAGAAGTAGAACGTTGAACATATTCATTCCCCGTCTAGAGATGGGGAGCAGGATGGTTAACTTGCTTGTCAACTCACAATTATGTTACTAAAATAAAATAATGGAAATATAAATGTCTGGCTTGAGAGCCTTATTAACTTGTAGCATCATAGGCTGTAGTCCAATATACTACAAATATTGTTTGCTGTTTCAACTAACTTTTATTCCTAGGTACACTGCAGCTAGCAGAAAGAAAAAAAAATCTAAATGAACATATTCATTTAGATTAAATCACTTGTCAAAAATAAACCCAAATTAACATTTTTAACAATGGAAATGTAATTTTTTACATGTGTACATTTTGATATATCATTATATTATCATTCTCATATTTATGCTTTTATTCTCAAGTAATATCAGCATATAATAGCATTACATAAGGTTTCACAGAATCATCAGAAGTTGGTTTAATACTTACTACACTTTATTTCACATGCCATAGTTAACCTATCAAAAGTGCATACCACCTTAAGGAGAACACAGTTTTGAGAATCTGTCTAATCCTATTTCTTCCCACTTTGGAATCTTAATTAGAAGAGATAAGAAAAAAAAAAAATCATTTAACTAAATTATTGTCTTGAATCTGTAGCAAAAGGTATAATCCGCAATTGGGCCAATTAGTGAACCCCATAGTTAGCTATGCTGCAGCAAACAATTTGATTAGATCTGACACCATCCTAGTTCCCACTGTTGTTTTGCCAGGTATGATGGTCAGACTTCAAAGAGCTTGAGGCATCAGCAGGGCAAGGTTTGGAGGCCAGCTTAGGTCCGGTTGTTAATCTCTCTGCTAAAACCACAGCAGCTCTCACACAAAACAAGCTTACACGACACAATCATGCGGTATTAAAGTTAGGGTTGAGTCATGCCAATTTCCCTTTGATTTTTTGATGATTGACCAAAGATGGCTACATGACTAGACACATGCTAAAAGTATCCTGATTAGGTAAGTTCCCAAAATATTTGAAGTATTTTTTAACTTCCTATATAAATGTTGTGAAAGCTTATTCCCTTTGATCAAACCTTCCAAAGTAATAGTACTGTACTGGGGAAAAATGAGCATTTCTTACTGGCAGCCTGAATATCAAACTTTTCACTTACCACTTTATATAAATTTGTCTTTATATTAGTAATTCCTTAAAGAGAATATATAAGGAAATTGTTTCTAAGTGGTAAGCTTTTGAAAAATCTATTAAGCACTTTGAAAGAAAAAACATTTTTCCCTGAGTCATTTATGTTCACTGACAGTTTTTCTGAAATTTCTTTATAATTGTTTTCCACTTAAATGTTGAGTAAAGTGCCCTTCCAAGATGTGGTTGCATAAGTGTTCTTTTCTCTACATTCTGATTTGTTGAAATATTGCAGTAATAGTGACATGTTTCCATTCTGAGAAAAGCCTAAGGCTGCTTTAGCATTATTCCAAATGATTGAAACTGCCATCTTGCTGACTTTCCCTTAGGCAGTGTAAGGCCTGTTTGCTTTTGTGTTCATTTCACATGCTTCCTGTTAGTTTGGCTGGCAGAACATCATTGCTTTATTTGGCAAGGAAGAGTAGATTCATATTTGGCTATTATATGTCTTAAAGTTTCTGTATGGTCATCAACATGTAGGATATAAAACTTATAATTAGTTATATCAAATGAATCATCTTTCTTTGAGAAATATTAAAATATGACACCTTGACCATAATTTTTATATAAAAATCTTCATTTTATAAATTGAACTTAGGGTCTAATATTTTACATTGCACTATTTATTCATAACTACGTTACTCAGGAAATTTAAGAAAAGTTGCATGAAGCAAAGTCAGATATTTAGAATCTTACTAACAGTCTCTCATAAAGATACCATGGTTACCTATAATGCAGTTATCTCAATTTTTAGACCAGGAGGATACAGCCTCAGCATTGTCTAAATATGCAAAGGGGAAAAGGTCTCTTCTCCCTTCTTCCTAAGTTTTGCAGACATAAACATTTATATATGTGTTTTATGGTTTGGCTCCAAGAAAATTATATTGCAGTACTTCAAAGATTTTCTTCAAGCCTTTGTAGAACTGCCGTAGCAGAATTAGTCCAGTTTACGTGATACTCTCTGAAACACTTCTTTTTGTAATGTGTCATTTATGGTGTCTAAGGAAGATAGAAAAAAAGAAAACAGAAAATGATGACAAATCACAGCTATTTCATTTCCTCACTTAAATATATTTTTAAAGTTCCTAGAAAGTAAGAAGATACACTTTACTAGTATATCCTCCAAGGTGCCTGTAATACAAATGCTTAGTAAATATGGTATCCTTAAGCTTGTGATGTAGGTAGTTTTGCAGATACTTTTGTACCTAAAACATTTCAAGTTTAGTCCTGCCTCAGTGCCTTTGCACAGCAAATGTTCAGAATCCTCATCCCTCTGATCTTTTCAAGGCCTTTTCATGTCATTTGGATTGTAAATTAACTATCTCAGCCTCCTCCTTAGAGAAGTCTGACTGGCCTGTCTGAAGTGTTCACTGTTACTCACCCTCATGTACTGTTCGAATTCTCAGTGTAATGTATTTTATAGTTCTTCATCAGTTTATTTGTTTATTTTCCCAACCTCACCACTAAAATGTAAGCTCCACAGGAGTAAGGACATAGTATGTCTTATTTGCAGCTAAATCCTGAGTATGTGTAATAGGTGCTCCATAAATATTTGTTAAATTGTGAAACTACAGTTTTTAAAGTAACTCATGCCTACTGTAAGTTGCTTTAAAAACATGTATTTGGTATCTAATTTTTTCTAGGTATTGTGTTGGGTGCTTTCGTATACATTATTATATTTAATTTTAATCCTCACAGGAACCCTTGCATACATACTATTTCACATATTTAATAAAAAGAAATATACAGGAGTTATATAACCTTCCTTCCCAAAGTCATACATCTGTGGTTAGAGCCAGGATTAAATTCAGATCTTCTGAAGTCATATGCAGAATAACACTGGAAAGCTAACTTGTTCACAAACTCTGTTAATTATTATTAATTTTAAAAAATAAGTTTTATTACATATTTAACAGAGGGCTAGGACTACTGGAAGTGCTTAAAGGCATTATTTCACAGACCTTACAGCTACCCATATGACATTATTACCTTCATTTTACAAATGAGGAAACACGGTTTGGAGAGATCAAGCAACTTTACTTATCCAGAGTCACAGAACTGGTAACTGGCAGAAATGACACTTAAATTGAAGCCCGTTTTATTCTAACGCCTGTGCTCTTAACCACCAACTATCTGCCATGCCCTAAGCTGTACTGCTATCTTGTCTTCATTACATAAGCCAGGAAGCCTCTGTCCTGAAGCATTCTTCAATAAAAAATGTTTTTTTAAATCTCAGAAAATGTGTTAATGTGATATATATATACACATTTAACATTCATACTAAAAATTCTTCTGTTCCCTAGCATGCATTTCTTTTTGTAAAATACATTATAAAATTATGATTGGATTAATCACAGCTTCTCCCTTATATAACATGATGTTATTATATATATATATATTCATATGTATGTGTGAATACATTAGAGTGGTGATATTCTAATTTTTACTTATTTCTAGTAATATGGTAGGTTTTTATGGAAAAATTAATTTGCAAAAAGAAAAAGTTATTCTCTAAAATACTATTTACTATTACAGGATTTCTAAATCCAAAAGAAAGTGAGAAAGTATTGTATACAAAGAAACATAGTTTTCCTTATCAACTATTTTGATACAGTCTTAAAGTGTGCCAAACTTAATTACAATATATTATTATTGTACTCACTTAAGTTCTATGTTCAGGTGCGTTTACCAATATTAATTTGCTTATAGCTAATCAACCTGTTTTTATATTTTAAATTTTTCTAAGGTATTTTACGTATGTTATTTTTGGAACATCAAAAATTATCCTGTGAGATAAGGTATATACAACTTTTAATAAGGGTCTACTGAATTCATTTTTCAAACTTCTAATTTTTTCCTCCTCTTTTATCATAACTGGTTCTAATGAAGGTTTGATTCTTTCATATTAAAAGCTATTTTTCTCTTTTGCAAAAAGCTTGATTTGCTGGAAGTTCTTTAAATACCATCTTTAAGCAAAATTAAGCAACAATTATTATGATTGTAAAATATTTTCCTATTTTATTGATGAATATTATGAAAAAGTTTTCTGCATTTTAGTAATATGAAGAAATTATGTTCCTCATTAAGAAAATATGATAAATATAAATTATTAGTTTTTAAAAGGTAGAATTGTGGACCATAATAAATAAGAGAAAGTAGAATGTAATGGGAATATCTTTAACCCAAAAACTGGTAAAGCGGTTCTCTTACTTAAGTAGAAATAAAAAATTTGGCAAATTTATTACTGTCATCACTCCAAGTCACAGTAGACATTTTATAGAGTAGCCAGTTTAGGTTCTTTGTATCTGGTATCGTGAAATTCACTGAACTGTTTTGTCAGGTGCTGTCAAGTCAACCCACCATTGTTGTAGAGAATCAAACTAAATCATTTTGGCATGAGCCTTCCAGAAATAAGATACCCAAGATGAAGGGTTTAATGAAATTGAGTATTTGGCTTCAATTTTTTGTCAGAATGTCAAATATATATTGCACTCATTCAAAAATTTCCGAGTAAATCAGTTGAAATACCTGACCCTATGCTTTATTGAAAACTTGTTTCAAATATTATTGCCCAATATAAATGATATTTGGAATGTATTTGGGTGTTGTTTAAGGTATAGGATTCTTCACTGAACATTTCAAATAATAAAACTTGAAAGTATATAGTCATTTAATAAAAAGAGAGAAGTATATTTTACTACAATTAAAGTTTTCCATTATAGGCTCAGTGCAGTGACTCACACCTGTAATCTCAGCACTTTGGGAGGCTGAGGCAGACGGATCACTTGAGGTCAGGGGTTTGAGACCAGCCTAGCCAACCAAAATAGTGAAACCCCATCTCTACTAAAAATGTAAAAATTAGCTGGGCGTGGTGGCAGGCGCCTGTAATCCCAGCTACTTGGGAGGCTGAGGCAGGAGAATTGCTTAAACCCAGGAGGTGGAGGTTGCAGTGAGCCAAGATCGTGCCATTGCACTCCAGCCTGGGCAACAGGGTGAGACTCCATTTCAGAAAAATATATATCAATTTTAATTGAACTATCTTTGTTTCCAAAGGCTATTAAAAGCAAAGTTGTATTTAATTACATTTCTTGTCTTTAATTAATGAAATGTTTATTAATTTTCTAAATAATTATATGAATGAAAAAAGCTTATCTTTCTGATCAATAGTTATTTAAAAGGCATTATTATAGTGTAGACTTAAATGCCTCAAACTTTTCACTTACATATTTTGATACCGGGGCTTTTTTGTTGATATTTCTGCCAGATCCGTAAGAAATATCTTCCCAACTTGTACTGTAGCTATGGTTGTAGCATTGAAAAAGATTGTAACAAAAAGCTTCTTGGTGCAATTAAAGGTCACTCGTACATATTGTCATAGGCTACTCATTTACAAGATCTTTGTGAAGGGTCAGTGCTATAGCATGAAATGGATTGCCCTTGTTGATCGTGTAAATAAATGGGTCAACTTATCTTGTAGTCAGTAGGCAAAGAAAAGGCTAGCACAAAGTAGCTTATCAATATTTTTATAAGCAAATTGCTAAAATGTTGACCAAAACCAAATGCAATAGGACTATATACTTGACATAAATAATAATAGAAAATTATTAAAATACATAGTTACAGCTTTTAAGGGAAAATTGCTTACACATATATATACACGTATGTACTTGTTTTTTTTCAACATATGAACCATATTTAAGTGTAGCAAAACGCAACACAGTGGTAGTGTTCAATTGTCCTTTACCATAAAACTAGCATGTTTCAAAGTAGTTGGGATTTATACAGTCTATCTTTTCTGCATTGAGATTCAAAATTTGTCATGCATAAGTATGAAAAAGGAATCCAACTAGATAGTGATTTATTTTAATTATATTTCATAGCCTTTTCAATAAGTCTTAGAAAAAAATGGTGGTCCAGATAAAGTATTAGTAATGATCTGTTCTGAATGAATTAATAACGATCTGTACTAAATACAAAGAAAGTATTTTCTTTTAACAATTTTAATACACGTAGATTTACATGTTATGTATGTATATTTGTGAGATACAAGTCATTTTTTAATCTCAAAGAAATTTTAAAAAGATAATGAGATATATTTGTTCAACACTTTCTAGATTCTTCCCTCTGTACTTGCATATTCAGACACAGCAACCATACACACACACCCCCTTAATATTTTTTATTGCTGTGTACTATCAAAAAAATGAAATTTCTAGTCAATGTCAAACAATACCTTCTAGGATTAACAAAAGTAATTTAACAATGGGTTTGAATCAAGAAGCAAATAATGATAAATTAACCTTTAAAAACCTGTAGGACTGATTGGTCTATAAAAATGCTAAGGCCAAAAGCCAATCATGAAGTAAGTAGCCAAGAAGAGCACTATTTCAAGTAATCATCTCTGCTTTTTATTTAGCTCTTGAATATCCATTCTGCACTGTTTTGTTTGTTTTGTTTTGCCATACTTTAGTACATGGAAAACATCATGCATTTCTTTTATAAAGTATCAAACTTTGGGAAAATGTTGTTCTTTTAGAGCATAGGTGTTATGAACGTAGGTATTTTTATTCATCATTGTATCTCCCTTTCCTGGTTCATTGCCTGATCATATAAGTGCTTGTCAAATATTGCATGAATGGATAAATGAATGAATGTCTTCTTGATATTGCTCAAAACATATAAGAGGGTGTGACCATTAAAAAACTCATTTCAGATTATACGGAATAGTTTGATAGTGTGAATACAGTTTTCTTTAGATGCTTAATATACTTCTAAGGTTTTATGTAAGTAAAACAACCTTCAAAAAATATCAGCTAATAATATAATGAGCTGTTATTGTTGAAAACAGTTCATGAGACTTTTTTTGAGTTACAGATGAAATAATTATGTAAAATGGAATTTTAACACATTTTGGATATTCTACAATTTTATTTAAATACACATTATCAGTAAAGTAACGATATCACTTCCATAACAGAATCTAGGACTAATCCTTAATGAAGAATCATCCCATTGACCTCTTTATTATACGCTTGAAGCTGACAAATTCCAATCTGGTTCTTCAGTTTGGCTTCTTCAGAATTTCCTCCTGAGAAACCATTCTGATCCAAACAAATTTAAATTAAGGACAATTATATGTAGGAGAAAAGCTTTATAGTGTGTGATTTATAACTGAATGCATTTCATTAAGATATGTTATTGACTTAATGTATAATTCAGTCAAAAACAAAAAAAAGTACATGTAAAGATATTTTGGAAATGTGATCTAGTCTTAACAGTACTATAAACATGAGCAATTTCTTTAGCATTCAATTATTATAACATCCAATCATTTTACTGGAAATGTTCTTAAGCTTTTGTCCACATAAAAGTGGGTAAGTAAAGGGCAATATTAAAGCAACTATGCCCCTGTTGCAATAGAACATGTGATTAGCAAACTATGGCCCATAGGCCAAATCCAGCTCCGTGTTGTTGTTGTTGTTGTTGTTTTAATACATTTTATTGTAACAGCCATTGCTATCATTTTGTCTATGGCTGTTTTCATAGTGCATCACTAAGTTGCGATCTTACGGCCTGCGGAGCCAAAAATATTTTGTCTCATCATTTACAAAGAAAATTTTCTATAAAAAAGAACCCCTACTTTAAAGAGCTGCATACTTTAAAGAAAATTTACTGAGAGAATTGTCAGTTTGGTGATAATGATTTATACTCTTAAAATTAAGCTTTATTTGAAAAATAACACATACAATCATTTGCTGTGTAATTTGCACTTGTAGAATTTATGCAATGTCTTTGACAAAATACCTAGATTTTTCAAACAGTCTGCATTAATGTCGCTGAGAAAATACCTAGATTTCATAAAAGGTTAAAATTGGAAGGGAGCTTAAAGTGCTTCAAAGCCAGCTTCTCATTGTGTGCACATATTTTCTCATCCAGCCTCTCTGTAATCATGTGGAACTCACTTTCTTAGAGGCACCTCATTTCAGTCTCTACCAGATTCTTTCAAATGCTAAAGCAACCTCTTAACCATTAGTACTAATTCAGCTTTCTGAAGCCACAGATAAATTGCTATTTTCTATACAATGTTACTGGATCGATAATAAATACCTAATATATGAGAAATAATCATAATGTATAAATATGTATTAGTTTTTGTTAGATTTATATTTCTTTTATAAAACTATAAATTTAATTAACCATTTTATGGTGTTTATTGTACATTTAACTTAGAACCTTAAGCACAACGTCTTTTAAAGAAACCTTTTTTAAAATAAAGCATTAACTAGAAATGTTAAAAGTTTTGAATTCTGAAAGTAAAATGCTTTATGAATTGTAGCTTCATACAATTTAAATATTAAAATTCAGTGTTTTCATTTGTAGCATGTTTGAATACACAGATGACTTCAGATTATTAAGTTATAAAATCAACTTTAAATGTGATGTTGAGTTTTTTATTATAATCTACTTAAGATTTTTTTACTATACAGTAAATTAATCAAAATGTAACATTAAACTTTTGATAACTGAATATTGAGAGGCATAAGGATACATTTCTATATTGGGCATAAGGATATATTGATTTTATTAGCAGAAGTATATGCAAAAAGTTTAACTGTTCATTAACCACACTATCCAGTGTCTATAATTGATAGTCAAATTAAAACAGTAAGTTTAAGCAAGTGCTATGAAGTCTTGCTTGCTTGTATTCATTTTTTTAAATGTAGGAATTTCTTAGACAAGTAAACAAGATCTTACTGAACTTGAAAATGTGAATATATTATTAAAAGTAATGTTGGTCCTGGTAAGATTATTTTTAAGCTATAGGATGCTGTAGTTGGAATATTTTGGCATTTTGGTTAGGAAATTTAAACACGAGCACATTTTTACTTAATAATTGCTTTTATTTAAGCTAATGTAAGTTATTACATTTTAAAATAATTATATAAACACCAGCGTCCTTGCCATTTGAAAATTATTTTTAAATTATGTAAAACAAAACTTCTTTTCAAAGGTATTTACAATGTAGAATAGAATAGAAGATTGCATGAAATCACACAAAAAGAACTCAACGTAGTGTTTTCAGCCTAATAAAAATGTTGTAAAAATACTTGTAAGCTTGAAAATCACACTAGCTATTCTTGTTTCAAATTCTGTTTAATATATTGTTCTGTATGATTTTATAATAAACAGATTACTCCTTGAACAGGAATTAAGAATAAAGCTGCCAGGAAGGGGTTTTGTTGTCAGAGTAGTTCCCGCCTCATGTTTTGTAAGAGATTTCATGGTCCCATTGTAAAGAGTAGATGATTTAAAACGTGTTCCCAAGATAAACTTTCCCATTGTCATTAATGAGGATGGATAATACTGAGTGACAAGTGCATTAGGAATGACACAGAAAGAGCTGTTAGATTTGTCAGAGCGTATCACTTCAGGCATTGACACTTGAGGACATTCTTTTTGTGGATATTTGGTTGGGGGGGAGTCTGATTTAAAGATACCAAAGTTTGTGTTTGCTAATAGAATAATGTATTTTACAATTTATAAATATATATTTTTCAGTGTTTAGAAAATATTTGGAAAGTTACTTAGATTAGGTTCTTCCACGTTTTAAGTTCATGCTTTTATTATAACCTGATTTCTTCCTGAGAAAGTCATCAAACTGTAAGACATTTGAATATTAAAATAGTCCCATAAAACTAAATTCTTCTTCTAAAAAGTCTTATTTCTGGAGATATCCAGCTGAAGGAAAGATACTAAAAATTATACAAATTTTTAAAAAACATTTTGCTATCTTACTCCTGTATCTAAAAGGGTACTCCTTACTATGCATCACCTTGAGAATAAAGGTTTTGAAATAAGAAAATAACATGTAATTTTATTGTCTCTTTGAAAATACATTACAGAAACATGTTTTAAATATTAATCAATGAGCAATTAATAATATATGACTTTTCTGGTATTTAAAGTATTTCCAAACTGTAGTATGCATCTCAATTTCGATTTTGAACATGCAATTGGTCACTTTTTCGCCTTGACTCATCTTTCGTGCTGCCAACCAAATTTTGTCTCTGTATACCTTTTTGACACTAATAATAACTGAGTCTCTGTTCATTTGAGTTCAAGATTTCCCAAGCGGCAGTTTGGAGCTGGGATAAACTATCTATCGTGATTGCATACCACTAATCTGTCTCAACCAAACCACCCTATGACTGAAATTATACTTGACAGTTTACCTCTTCTTGATGAGCCTGAGGTGAACATAGCTACAGACCATCCCTGGGAGGACATGGCAACTACTCCATATGCTAGGGAGGATCCTTTTGTGACACAAGACTTAAACTATGCCTGTAGCAGAAGGGAGGTCTCTCTCCCTGTCGCTCTCTCTCTCTAGTATTTTTAATTTTCAGTAGTATTCCTTCTGTACTATAAAGCTTTTTTCACACAAATATGTTTGGTAAATACTTTCTACCATTACAAGTACTTCCTATAGGTTAGCTTCACCATGTGTTTAAAAACTATAAAGTCATTTTTCAAAGTATTTATGCTTTCTGAAGTATTATATTATTGGTATACCATAATTATCAAATATCAAAGATTCCTATTAGTATTTGACTCTTACCAGTTCTTGAAACATCTCAGTCAATTTTTATATTATAAAAATGTTTAATCCTCTCTCTTCCTTTTTTTTTTTTGAGACAGAGTCTCATTCTGTGTCACCCAGGCTGGAGTACAGTGGTGCAATCATGGCTCACTGCAGCCTCAACCTGCTGGACTCAATTGATCCTCCCACCTCAGCCTCCCAAGTAGCTGGGACTACAGGCATGTGCCACCATGCCCAGCTAATTTTTCTATTTTTTGTAGAGACAGGGTTTCACCATGTTGCCCAGGCCGGTCTTGAACTCCTGGGCTCAAGCAGAGCACCTACCTAGGCCTCTCAAAGTGCTGAGATTACAAGTGTGAACCAAGGTGCCCAGCCTAATTCTCTCACTTTAACATAAAATACTTTTCAAAATAAGTTTCAAATTCTTTTTTTTTTTTTCTTGAGACAGAGTTTCACTCTGTCCCCCAGGCTGGAGTACAGTGACACAGTCTAGGCTCACTACAACCTCTGCCTCCTGGGTTCAAGCAATTCTCGTGCCTCAGCCTCCCGAGTAGCTGGGATTACAGGAGTGGGCTACCACACCCGACTAATTTTTGTGTTTTCAGTAGAGACAGGGTTTCACCGTGTTATACAGGCTGGCCTTAAACTCCTGACCTCAGGTGATCCTCCCATCTCAGCCTCGAAAAGTGTTGGGATTACAGGCATGAGCCACCACACCCAGGCTTCAGATTCTTTAAATATTTTTAAAAATAGATTTGAAGAGAATAATAAACTGAACACTACAGTGGAAAACATTTTAATTGTTTTGATAAAGATTCCTTTTGTAGGCTGGGTGCAGTGGCTCATGCCTGTAATCCCAGCACTTTGGGAGGCCAAGGTGGGTGGATCATGAGGTCAGGAGATAGAGATGATTCTGGCCAACATGGTGAAACCCTGTCTCTACTGAAAATACAAAAATTAGCCAGGCGTGGTGGCATGTGCCTGTAGTCCCAGCTACTCAGGAGGCTGAGGCAGGAGAATCACTTGAACCCGGGAGGCAGAGATTGCAGTGAGCCGAGATCACGCCACTGCACTCCAGCCTGGACGACAGAGTGAGATTCTGTGTCAAAAAATAAAAAAATAAAAATAAAAGATTCCTTATGTAGACTTAATTACCATTTTTACTATCACTGTGTAAAGTCTAGAGAAAAATGGCTACCTAAGAAAATGAACTTACTTACTATTTACTGCCTTTCATCTTTTTTGTGAAAATGGCTCTCTTTTGGAATTAGGAAATATCAACATTTTGAGATGACGTAAAAAGAGTGATTAAAAGACTTACTAATGCCCTGAAAAAAGAGAAATCTGAAGTAATTTTCAAAAATGTATTAATATGTGGAGGATTTAATAGTAAGGCTAGTTTTTACAACCAGCATGGAGGATCAAGTGAGCAACAGACAAATTGTAAAAGGAAAGATTGAGGTTATTTAAACAAAGACTTTTGGATATTAAAATGCTTTCTCATAGACCACATGTAGATAAGTTTATTATAAAATGCAATCTATTTTCATCTGTCCTGGATTGTTGAAAAGTGATCCTGCCTGAAGATGTTTAGATGGCCTGAAAAGGTTGGCCCATAGAATCTGTTATATCATTGGAGCAAGCACTTAATAAATTTATTTCTCATTATCCATTACTTTTAATTAAAGTTTATTATTCCCTTGGAAAGATTCCTTTTAGTATAGGGAGTATTTTCTATAATCTTATGAAGCAGTAGTATAATCACTAATGCATTCTACACAAAGTTTTTCTAAAGCACCTAATGTCAAATAACCATCAACTTTATTTTGGAAGTTTATGGAAATTAATCTGACATCACAGAAGTGATTACTTAGTATGATGAGTGAAATATTCTTATATTTTTGGATGTAACATAATTTATTTTTAACAAACTTAATCTGCGTTAATTTTATTATTTTCTACATTATTTTTATTTTAACTAATAGTTACCAGTGAGCCATGTAAGATTTAGGTAACACCATCTAAAATAAGTATCCTGAAGAAAACTGTCAAAATGAAGTTTATATAATTCCACATTTTTAAAACTTCAGCTATAAAACTTCTACCGGTGAACTGCATAATATAATCTAGTGACATGTATTTCTGAATAAGAAGGAGTACTATGAAAGTAACTTAGTAAACTATTTATATATATTCTTTATGCCAAAAGCAGTTAAATGAAAATGTCTAACTTATACACTGACTCGTGCTACGCAGACTGGATTTTGTGCTAAAGTTTAACTTAGGCAATAAAATCTATGATCTATTCATCTTATCATACTCCGTTACTCCTCCTATCTAATTATCTGATCATTAAGTCTACTTTTTTATTATAGGATGCATCTGCATCATTTCTAAAATAAAATTGCTCCCATTTTTCCCACAAGCATTTATTTTCTAATCAGAAGAATTCATATAACATTGCTTTATAGTAAATATTCAAAAAAGTTTAAATGGTAATTATTGAATAGAGATGATCCAAAACAGTAATTGCTTTATTTGGAAAGCAGAATTTGTTTTGAACTTAGAGAACAAGCAAATTAAAATGATGTTTTGTATAATATTTAAATAATTATGCTTTTTGGTTTTGGTTTTAATATAAGTTTCTTTTCAACACTCTTCTTAATATACATATATGCCAAAGCATGGTATATGATAAATCTTATTTTTTTAAGTGACAAAAAATAATTGTCCTGAAAAATGCCTTAATACCATCACATAAGGCAAAATTATTGTATTCCTCAGACTACTTTTTTACTCTGCTCCTGTGACAGATTAACACTATTTTTAATAAAATGATTGGCAACACTCAATTCATTTGTTTCATACATCACAAAGGAATAATTATTTTCCAGTAATGTGTTGTAATTCTTTTTTTTTTTTTTTTTCCCCAAGAGACAAGGGCTGGCTATGTTGCCCAGGCTGGACTCAAACTCCTGGGCTCAAGCAATCCTCCTGCCTCAGCCTCCTGAGTAGCTGAAATTATAGGTGTTCACCACCACACCTAGCTGTGATTCTTTTCTTTGCTTTAGATATCAGAATGAAATTTCCTTTGGTACCGTGTGTGTGTGTGTGTGTGTGTGTGTGTGTGTGTGTGTGTGTGTGTGTAAGAACCCTATAGAGAGAAAAATAAGAAATCTGTCAGATTTTTAATTTCCTGACCTAGGATGAAGCTGTTTCTTATTTTGATATAATATGTATACTGAGTCAGTTGAACTTACAAGGACTAATTATGTGAGGGTGAGATCAACCATAGATGTTTATTAACTCAGTAAATATTTATGAAGGTATTTTAGGTGAATTTTTAATTTAGTCCAATGCTTTTTATTAAAATACATGTCCTTTATATCTGGCCTCTGCCTGCCTTCCCAGCCTCACCTCTTGTCTCAAACTTCGACTTGCAGCTTTACTGTCACTTGCAGTCTCCTCAATGGCCCATGCTTCTGTCACTTCCATGTCTTTTATTTATTTTTATTTTATTTTATTTTTATTTTTATTTTGAGATGGAGTCTCGCTCTGTCACCAGGCTGGAGTGCAGTGGCGCGATCTCGGCTCACTGCAACCTCTGCCTCCCAGGTTCAAGGGATTCTCCTGCCTCAGCCTCCCGAGTAGCTGGGACTACCACACCCAGCTAATTTTTGTATCTTTAGTAGAGACAGGGTTTCACCATGTTAGCCAGAATGGTCTCGATCTCCTAACCTTGTCCGCCTGCCTCAGCCTCCCAAAGTGCTGGGATTGCAGGCATGAGCCACCGCACCTGGCCCACGTCTTTTATAAATGCCAAAAATGCTCTCCCCTTTTCTGCAATAGATCAATCTTGCTCTTCATGTAGTCCTCCACTTAGATGTCACTTCCTTTAAAATGATTTTTCTGATTCTTCAAGACTAGGTTAGATAGCCTACCTCTGTGCTCCCAGAGTAACTCATAAGTTATTGTAGCATCTACAACATTATTTTAATTTCCTGTTTCCTTGATATCTGTCTTCACCATACCATAAACTAGTGGCAGAAACTGTCTTTTTCTTCCTCAGTGATTCACCCACAGCACCTTACACAGGATTTAGCACACAATATATACATATTAAACATATGTGGAATGAGTGGAAAACTAATGTTTAACTCTGCTAAATACCTGACTGCATGTTTAATTAGCTCTCTATATGGGTCTAGGTTGTCTGTTTTATGGAGAAGGGTATTAGTAATCAGTCCTCCAAACCCAAACTAAACTGTTTAGATTTTCCCTAATTACCAAACTATATATTGTCCTTAAGGATTTATACTTTCTACTTGGGATATGCCTCCATATCAACCTGGAATTGTTTTTAAAAATACTTTAACATCTAACTCAGTCTTTCCTTCTTAGTGAAGATCTTGCTAGCTCCTTCTTCACACCACTCATCTTCCCTGCCAATATACTGACTTCCTTCTAAATCTTTGGCATATGTAAAACTCAGCTTTTTAATGATGAGTTTGTTACTTGATGCATTAAAACCCTATCAAATAATTTGATTGAAATTTAAATGCATTTTTTAGCTAATCTATCTCATCCTCTTGCCTTTATAGACATATGGTAGAGATTCAGTATGGATACCTATTAGGATGTCTAATTAAGGCCAAACCAACTGAGCATTTAAAATGTACCCTTCAAATGGAGGGGAGGTGCCAAGTTGATAACATCTTGATAACATTGGATAGTAATATCCCATGGGCTTACATATTCATTGTTCCTAGTCAATTGACATTTATATCTATTATCACTTGACTGAAACATGATTAATTATTTTATGATAATTTGAATCATTGTTTAAAATTCAGTTTGCGAAGTGTTGTGTCCCTGCCATCTTTTACCATTCCTTTAGAAGATTTGCAGCCACTCTGCTATCCTTCTAACTGTTTGTTTTCCAAATAAGAGACTCCTTCTTTCTGTAAGAGTAATAATTTTATGCTAGGGACATCAAAGATGAGGACAAAAATGTCACATTGTGATTCTGTCTCCATGACACCCCACAATAATACAAAGCGAAAATTTCAAGCAAAGGGAGCCTTTTGCTTTGACCACAGTGTCATGTTTCTCAGATTTTGTTCTCTAAATTGGGTATTAAAATAACCATTTTTATATTTTTTAGAAAAGTAGAATTATATCTTAAAATTTTATTTATAAAATATTTTCCCCAAGTCATTCTTTTTCGTAAGGTTATTTTTTTCTAACCAAGAAATAGGAATTATAGTTCCTACTTTTTATTTACTGTTAGCTATTTTAGTTAGAGATTTATTGCCTTAATCTATATGTAATATAATGTGTTTATCACTTAGGAAACATCAAAAAAATGGGTTAGTTATTTTGTATAATGCTATAATTACATCGTTCATCAGAATAATTATATAAAAGTAAACAGAGGTAAGGTAATACCTAATTTAGGATGGCTTTCAACGGTATAGTGCTTATAATTAAAGATTTCAGATAGAAACTAAAGGGCCTTAGTTTCCTTTCACATCACCCTAATTTTCAAAATAAAACCATAAAATAAATCATAAAATGGTTTCTTTGCTTACACATTTATACATTGAATCACAACTATCCACTTAGAAGTTTTTTGGACCAAAAAAAAAATTGTTAAATTGTTCATGTGTCTTTACACTAGAGCACAAAACTTAAAAGATGAATTTTGTAGCTCATTTGACATGGCAAGCTTGAGAGCAAAAATGATTTAACTAGCCTAGTGCCATTAGAAAGTATTTAAGGTTTGCCAAGGGAAGTATGTGATTATTTCATATTACTTAAACCATTGAAAGAAAATATCACACATTATCAGTCATTAAAAGTAAACATGCATTATACATAATATCAGAGATTTAAGACATTATAGATAAATAGCTTACTAAATTGAGACATAAGTAAGATTTTATGTCTTTATAAACAAGGTATTTTTCCACTTTCCTACTTTTTTCCAGTTGGACTAAAAGGCATACAACAAAAACCTCACCTAGCCTAGCCTAGCATCTAATAGCCCTCACAGACACATATGAATATTTAGATGCAGACCACTAGACACAGATACCAAAACATGTATCCTCACAACAACCTTTCTAATGGCACATTGAGCTCCCTGGTGAGAAAAGACTGCAGCATCTCAAGGTAGAAAATAAGCAACAAGACTTATTTGCCAAGTGACTGTGAAAAGCACTTTTCATGCCTGACTCTGCTACGTACAGAATTCTGTGAACCTCTGAAGTAGCCATGTGACTTAAGGTTTAGCTGCTAACAGCTAAAA
This sequence comes from Hylobates moloch, assembly GCF_009828535.3. Taxonomy (NCBI): domain Eukaryota; kingdom Metazoa; phylum Chordata; class Mammalia; order Primates; family Hylobatidae; genus Hylobates; species Hylobates moloch. The sequence goes on along the minus strand of NW_026652286.1, from coordinate 16,033,737 downwards.
TAGGTCATCAAGCTCCAGGTCTGTTACAGTATTACAGTTCTTTCATTCCCATTAGGAACTTTGTTGTAAGCAGAAACTGGCTTTTGGCTGCTTAGTGTTCATTTTTGTTTTTCTGGGTGGAACTTAGAAGGTCAATGAGGGGGCTGGGGCAGCAAGGCTGATGACTAAACAGTCTGCTCTTCAACCCTGATATCTAATAGGGGTAGGAAAACCTCTGGATACCCCCTGTAAAGACACTCCCTGGCTTTTACCAGCTTACCATCTGGACCCAGTTTTGAGTGATTTATGACAATGGAGCCAGCATGACTGCACTCTATACTGAGTATTATTATTATATTATTCAATAAATGTCTTCTCTGTTGCAGAAGTTTGTAAGAACTGTTCAAATTGTTTTGTTTATTGAAGTTGTACGATTATTACTTTTTTAAAAAATGGAGCGGTCATTTAGACTTAGAAGTCTTTTGTTATGAGGTGATTTTGTTATAATGGCATTTCTTAGAGATGATATTTATTCCAGTGCTGTGAAAAACCTATATAACTTTTTAGATATGATTTTTATTGAGCATATGTGAATTGAAAGTAATAATTCAAGCCGAGCACGGTGGCTCCCACCTGTAATCCTGGCACTTTGGGAGGCTAAGGTGTGGGCGGATGGCTTGAGCCCAGGAATTTGAGACTAGTCTGGGCAACATGGCAAAACCCCATCTCTACAAAAAATACAAAAATTAGCTGGATATGGTGGTGGACACTTATAGTCCTAGCTACTCACAAGGCTGAGGTAGGATCACCTGAGCCAGGGAGGTCAAGGCTATGGTGAGCCATGATTGTGCCACTGCACTCCAGCCTGGGTGACAGAGTGAGACCCTGTCTCAAAATAAAAAAATAATAAGTAAGCTTTTTAAAAAGAAAGTCATAATTCAGTAAAACAGTTATCACATGCACAGTTCACCCAAATGACTTCCATATAAGTTGATGATATTCTAAGTTTAAGTTGATGATATTCTAAGTTTACATGGAAATGTAAAACTTGGAAATTAATAAAACTATAAAGGGATGACAGTAGTTTTTGGGTTTTGGTGGGTTTTTTTGTTTTTGTCTTTGATTTTTTGAGATGGAGTCTCCCTCTGTCACCCAGGCTGGAGTGCAGTGGCGTGATCTCAGCTCACTGCAACCTCCGCCTCCCAGGTTGAGGTGATTCTCCAGCCTTAGCCTCCTGAGTAGCTGGGACTACGGGTGTGCACCACCATGTCCAGCTAATTTTTGTATTTTTAGTAGAGATAGGGTTTCGCCAGGTTGGCCAGGCTGGTCTCAAACTCCTGACCTCAGGTGATCCACCTGCCTCGGGCTCCCAAAGTGCTGAGATTACAGGCGTGAGCCATTGGTGGGTTGTTTTTTGTTTGTTTTTGAGACAGTGTCTTGCTCTGTCACCCAGGCTGCAGTACAGTGGTGTGATCATAGCTCACTGCAGCCTCAAATTCCTGGGCTCTAAATGATTCTCCTGCCTTGTCCTCCCAAGTAACTGTGACTACAGACAAGTGCCACTACACCCTGCTGATTTTGTTTTTTGTAGAGATGGACTCTCACTATTTTGCCCACACTGGTCTTGAACTGCTGGCTTCAAGCAGTCCTCCTCCCTCAGCCTCCCAAAATGTTGGGATTACAGGCATGAGCCACCACACCCAGCCTGACAGTAGTTTTTGATGAGATCTCAGTTGCCACAATTTTGGTGCATAAATCATAGTCCCATTATCAGTTATCTATCATAAGCTCCACAATTTTGTTGAAACTTTATATGCTATAGCTATGAATTATTTAAAAGAGAACACCTGGTAATCTATGTTTAAACATGCTAAATATGTTTGGAATTTCTTCTATATAATATGATGCACTAGTATTTACTTCTTGATTTTTTTGATATCTGATGAAATGCTAGTTAGCTCATGGTTACTGTAACAGAAATAGAGAAGTATTTCTTAGAAGGGCTATTCATTATAATAAAACATTCATTCAAAATATTGCCCATATTAGAGAACTGCTTGCTTATTAAGATATAACTGGTTATTTAAGATTGCCTTGGTCCACAGGAAATGTAGTGTGTGGCCATAAAAACAAACCAAATTATGACCTTTGGAGGTATCCTGCATGGAGAATACATCAGCAATTCATCACTCTATTTACAGCATTTGAGAAATTAGGATCATTGATATTGTTTTCTATTGGAAGTGAACAGTAGAACAAAATCTGTGGAATCTCTTGAAATTTTTATTTAATAGAGCATCTAATAGAACATCATTTCATAAACCTTTCAGAACGTTTTAAACATTGTAAGCATTATAGAAAATTTTATTTAATAAAGATTCACACCAGAACATTGGAGACACATTTTTCACTAACAAAATATGGAAAAGATTGTTTCCAAATTGGTGTGTTTAATTGCTTGCATGCCCTTGGCCACTTAATAGAAAAACCTTTAAGTGTGATGCAACCAGTCATCACCATGTCTTCAGTTGACACATTTTGTTAAATAAAAGGTAGAAAATAAGAAAACTTATTTCCATCTAATTTGAATAGAAGTCTATGGGATGAGTATATTTGGAAAGCTGTGCTAAAACATTTAATATGGAAAGGAAGGTCTCATTTATAAAACTGTGAAAACAGTTACCATTTTAGTTTGACCCGTCAACCATTTTTCTTCATTTTACCAGTTGTACATTTTAGGATTGGAAGTAAATGGAAATAAAAGCCTCTTCCCTACAACACTGCAGTCTTCATGTAAGGGCTGTTTAAAAAAATGCCAGGGCATGGCTTTTTTCTCAAACCTGAAGGCACTCATAAAGTTAAACTTATTCAAGCTCAGGATTTCTGAAAGAATTTACATTTAAGAACTGAATTAACATTCTGTCCATATTAGTAAAACAACATTGAATGTTACCTCTTCATATAATAGCAGTAGCAATGTCTTCATTAATTCAGGTTTCTAGTACCTAGTTAAAAAAAAAAAAGCACTTGGATTGTAAAGTGTGTGCATGTTTGTACACAACGTGGCAGTGACAAAGCTTTGGAAATTATGGAAGCTAAATGCTTGGTTACCACTGTAACCCTCTTTTTTCTATTTTATTGCTAATACTACAAAAAGGCAGTTATTTCTCCATCTGGTTTCCTTAGCATATACATTCTTAGCACATAGGAAAAATCATCACTGTCAGAAGTGAAGAGTTAAGGGCAGGACAGGGAAGAGATTGTGACAGATTGAATGGGCAGAATTGTTGCCTCCAAGAGTCATGAGAGGGAGTGTAGTATAACAATTAATACATTTAATCTTTTCTTTTTTTTTTTTTTTTTTTGAGACAGAGTTTCGCTCTCGTTGCCCGGGCTGGAGTGCAATGGCGCTATCTCAGCTCACCGCAAACTCCACCTCCCAGGTTCAAGCAATTCTCCTGCCTCAGCCTCCCGAGTAGCTGGGATTACAGGCATGCACCACCACGCCTGGCTAATTTTGTATTTTTAGTAGAGACAGGGTTTCTCCATGTTGAGGCTGGTCTCGAACTCCTGACCTTAGGTGATCCACCTGCCTCGGCCTCCCAAAGTGCTGGGATTACAGGCGTGAGCCACCACACCTGGCTACATTTAATCTTTTTAAAAAATATATTAAGCATATACAGTGCTAAAGTGATCATGTAGGCACTGTGGGAAATGCAAATGCTATACATGGTTTCTGTTCTCACTTAACATCTTAGATACTTATACTGTGGAAGTTATGAAAGAACTCCCTTCCCTCTAAAAACTCTGTAGTTATACAATCTTTTTCAGGTGTTTATAGAAAGATTTTTTCCCTCTTTAAATAGAAGAAAACAATTACTATTTACCCAACATTCAATCTGACAGAAAATCCTATTGGCTTTGCTTTAAAATATATTCATAATTTAAACAGTTTTTACCACCTCCAATGCTACCACTCAGTCCAAGCCTCCTAACTAGATTTCTTCTTTTAACCCTGACCTCCTTCAGTCTGTTCTCATACAGTAGCCAAGAGGATGATTCTTTTAAAACATGAGACAGATCATGTCATTTCACTGCTCAGACTCTGTGTTGATTCTTCATCTCACTCAGAAGTCCTTAAGTGGCCACCAAGATCCTACGTGACCTGGCTGCCTTTACTCTCTGATCTCATCTTTTATTCCTCGCCCACCATTTGCTCCATTTTAGCCACACTGGCCTCCTTGCTTGAACACAGTAAGCCTCGGGGCCTTTGTTGCATGTTTCTTTTGCCTGAAATGTTATTCTTTCAGGTCTTTTCATAGCTAACTTCCTCAATGCCCTCAAATATTTATTCATATATCACCTTCTTAATGAGGGTTTCCTGACTCTTGTTTTCCAAATAGCAATTTATCCCCACTCTGCCATTGCCAATCACTCTTAATCTGCTTCATGTTTTCCCATAGCACTCACCACCTTCTAATATGCTGTATAATTTTCATATCTGTTATGTTCACTTTCCATCTTCCTGTACTAGGATGTAGGTTTCACAAGAACAAGGATTTTTGTACATTCCGTTCTGTTTAGAACAGTATCTTACATATGATAAGGTGCTCAGAAAAATAAGTTTGTATGTCTCAGTTTCTCTCAAGCTGTTTCCTCTCTTCTTCCCTATTTAAATTATATACAAGAATGAATGAATTTAGAAGCTTATACTAGTTGAAATAATATCATTTATTGCTATTATTTAGTAAGTACTAAATGTTAGACACTGTATAGGCACTTTGCTGGTATTATTTAATCCCCACAGCTAGTTCTCAGAGAGATAAAGAGGCTTAGAGAGGTTAAGTCATTGGCCCAAAATCATGTATCAAATGAATGACTAAGCTCCAATTCAAGCCCGTAAGAGACTCCAAAGGCCAAGCCCTCTTTGTAGCTTTTGGGTTGTGGCCAAGTTTAGCAAGTTTCATTCAATTATCAATATTTTTATTTATATTTACATCATTTTTTAAAACCATGTACCTCCTCACACATTTTTAAGTTGATATAAAATTTTCTATTATATGTTTAAATAGTGACAAAGGGTATAATTTCTGACCTATTAAATATATGCTTTAATATATTTTCATCCAAATCATGCAGCATTGGCTTAGCTCATTCAATTAGTAGAAAAGGTTTGTAATATAGTCTAATTGGCAATCATTGTCAAATTGATGAGAACAAAGTCCAACTTCGTTTTTAAATTCTAATTAAACAGTTTCCAGGACAATCTCCTCACTTTCTGTTGCCATGAGTGTGTCCCATGGTCATCATGAAACAAAACGCAAGCCCCTTTAGTTTGTCTGTTTTGCAATTATGGGACTCTCCCTTAAGAGCAATGTAACACACACCAAGGTCCAGGGTGGGTGAGAGCTATGCCTTCTTTTGCCAAGTTCAATTAAATGGGAAAGGAGAACTTGCAGACTGTAGGTACGTTTTCAAGTAGATTAATTTTAGTAGAGAATAACTGTGAAAACTGAGGATCTCAAAATTGAATTATTTTGAAACTGCCCATGCCCAGGTAGCTATTGAAAAGTCTTTGTAAAACCCAAAGGGGATGCATTTTCCAGTTTTAAGACCTCTGCTTTATATTAAGTAGTACATTGAAATTTAGAAAATACTCCAAGTTTTTTCATGGTTATAGTAGTTGATTATAATCTACAAAAATAGATCTTTAGGTTTTGCCAATGTGATTTAAAACAAGAATGGAATGAAATATTTAACATTGATGCAAACTATTTAATTGATTTTTTAAAGAGTTTTTAAAAGGCTTACAGAAAAATTGAAAAGAAAATATAGAGTTCCCATATACTCATCCACACTCATTCCTCAGTTTCCCCTATTATTAACATCTTGAATTAGTGTGGAATATTTGTTACAATTGGTGAGCCAGAATTGATACATTATTATTGACTGGAGTCTATACTTTATACTAAGATTCACTCTGTTTTGACATTCTGTGGGTCTTGACAAATGTATAATGACATGTATTCCCATCACAGTATCGTATGGAATTGTGAAACTTCCCTAAAAATCCCCTGTTCTGTACCTATTCATCTTTCTCTCCCCCTTCTTTCCTCCCTCCCCCAATGTCTGACAACTATTGATCTTTTTACTGTTTCAATAAACAATTTTGCCTTTTTCACAATGCCATGGAATTACGTAGATTGTAGCTTCTTCATATTGGCTTTTTTTCCCTTAGCAATATGCATTTAAGGCCAGGTACGGTGGCTCATGCCTATAATCCCAGCACATTGGGAGGCTGAGGTGGGAGGATTGATTGAGGCCAGAAGTTTGAGACCAACCTGGACTACAAAATGAGACCCCTATCTCTGCAAAAAATTTTAAAAATTAGCCAGCTGTGGTGGTGTGCAGCTGTGGTCCCAGCTACTCAGTAGTAGTCTGAGGTGAGAGGATCACTTGAGCCTAAAAGGTCAAGGTTGCAGAGAACCGTGGTCGCACACCACTGCACTCCAGCCTAGGTGACATATCAAGATCCTGTCTCAAAATTAATAAATAATTGTTATTTATTGTATACATTGTGTGTGTGTGTGTGTGTGTGTGTGTGTGTGTGTGTGTGTATGCATTTTAGGTTCTCCCATGTCTTTCTCTGGCTTGATAACTCATTTCTTTTAGTGCTAAATAATATTCCATTGTGTGGGTGTACCACAGTTTGTTTATTCGTTCACTTACTAAAGAACATCTTGGTTGCTTCCAAGTTTTGGCAATTATGAATAAAGCTATTGGTATAAACATCCATGTGCAGGTTTTTGTGTGGACATAAGTTTTCAACTCATTGGGTAAATATCAAGGAGTGTAATTGATAGATTGTATAAGAGCACATTTCATTTTGTAAGAAACTGACAAACTGACTTCCACAGTAGCTATACCATTTTAAATTCCCACAAGCAATGAATGAGAGTTCGTGTTGCTCCACATCCTTGTCAGCATTTGATGTTATTAGTGTTTTTGGATTTTAGCCATTTTTCTAAAATGTAGAAAATGAGAGTGGCACCTCATTATTGTTTTAATTTGCAGTTTTCTGGACATATGATATGAAACTTCTTTTTATATGTTTATTTGCCATCCATCTGTCTTCTTTGGTGAGTTATCTCTGCACGTCTTTTGCCCATTTTTAAATTAAGTTGGTTTTTCTGTTATTGTTGAATTTTAAAAGTTCTTTGTATATTTTATATACCATTTGTTTGTTGACTATATTCATGCAACTATATTCAAGTTCAGTTGACTATATTCATGTACTACATATACCATAATCTATATTCATGTACCACATATACCATAATCAAGACTATACCACATGTCTTGATTATGGTAGCTTTATATTATACCTTGAAGTCAGGCGGTATATTAGTTTGCTAGTGCAACCACAACAAATAACCACACACTTGCTGACTTAAACAATAGAAATTTTATTTTCTTACAGTTCTGGAGGTCGGAAGTCTAAAATCAAGATATCAGCAGGGTTAATTTCTTCTGAGGCCTCTCTACTTGGCTTGTAGATGACTGTTTCTCCCTATGTTTTCCCTCTGTGCGTGCACATGTCTGAGTTTAAGTTTCTTTTTCTCATAAGGACGCCAGTCATATTGGATTAGGGCACACCCTAAAGACGTCATTTTAACTTAATTCCTCCTCAAAGAACTCAAACCCAAATATGTTTACATTATGTGATACTATGTGTAAGGGCTTTACCATATGAATTTTGAAGGGACACAATTCAGCCCATAACAGGTAGTTTCAGTCCTGCGACTTTGTTCTTCAGTATCGTGTTGGCTATTATGGGTCTTTTGCCTTTCCATATAAGCTTTAGAGTCAGTTTGCCAATATCCATAAAATAACTTGCTTGGATTTTTATTTGGATTACGTTGAATTTATAGATCAAGTTGGAAAGAACTGAAATCTTGACAGTATTGTGTCTTTCATTCCTAGGGCTAGTTCCCCCTGGAGTTGTGTACTCTCTAATGTCCACCCTGAGCTTCCAACAGTTTGTCTTTTACAGTTTAGATTTTCCTACTCTTTTGGTATTGGTCCCTGTGGAGAATTTTTTTTTCCTGGGCTTTTACTTGGGTAAGTTGTGATTCTCTGTATCTACCTATCATCTCTACAATCATAGAGGGCAGTGGTTTTCCCTGTGACCCCAGTTATCTGATGGATCTAAGATTTGTTGATTTTTCAGTTTGTTCAGCTTTTTACTTGTGGAGACAGGAATGACACCTTCCAAGTTCATTACATGCGGGACTGGAAACCAGAAGTCTCCAACATACTTTTTATTATTGTAACATTATTGTGAAGAAAATTAAGCACTTATTGGTTCTTTATTATACAGAAGGAATTCAGTTAAATATAATACATCTTGAAACTGGCAAGAATCCCATCTTGCTAAAATGATATTTATGAAAATATTTCTGCATTTGCATCATTAGTTTTTGAAACAAATTTACCCTAGAGCATTGGTTTGCAAAATGCTATGGCCCCAGTGGTTCCACAGAAGATCCTCTGAAATTGCTGGTTTGAGTTTCGGATAGGGGTTGTGGAGGGGTATAAGCAAGAAGGAAGCAAAGGGCAAGGAAAACACTAAGTTCAATATACTCACCCCTACCTGAATCAGAGCATATGTGTTTTATTTGTTTCATACATATCATTTGAAGTAACGGTTTGACAATTGAAATATGTTTAAATTCACTGCCCTTGAGTGTTAGAAAATGTTGTATGCAATAGACAAGGTTGTATTTAATCTTCTAATGTTGTATTCAATAGGCTGCACAGTAGATGAACCTACATCATGAAAAGCTTCTTTGCAGAGTTTAGTAATGAAATTGTTAAGGAAGAACTCTAAGGTAGACTCATTTAATGCAAAGCGATCATGTTGAAATAAAACTGTTAGGGACTGTAAAAACTCAATGTAAAATATAATTAATTTATCCTGAGGAGCTCAGGTATTTCCAAATTAAATATTTTTGAGGTACGAATTAGCTGATGTATCAAAAAAAGATAAAGTGTGATCATACCTTTATTAACCTGAGGTTAAGTTTTCTTGGCAAAACTTATAAATGTCAGTATATCCCGACTCATTAGTAACAGTTGAAATTAACCAACTTCGTAACTTCTATTTTTGTAAAAATTTACACTCACATATTTAGATCTTTTTTTTTTTTTTTTGAAATTTGACTTTGTATCATGAGGGGAATTGAGGATAGGTCTGAAATAAGATTTCAGGCTTTTCTCCTTCTGAAATATATATTCAAGCTGAACAGAGAAAAGCATTTTCAATTCATCTAACAGTCGTGTATAATTAGGCTTGGTTCTGCGTTGTGAATGGGGTTTCTGGAAGGGCAGCAAAAACAGGGTTTGATTTGTTACGTGCCCAAGCTTTGCATTATACCGTATAGAATTGTTTGTAAACGTGCATATCACAGTAAAGTATGCTTAGTCTAAATCAGTTCAGAAAATTAGACACCTGCGATGTATAAAGCAAATAAATAAAACACCATTTTTCCACCAGAAAAGTGAATACAGTTGTAGAAGAGATTAGATAGATGTGCAAAAATCAATACAGGGCAAAATATCCTAAGTGTAATAAAGAAGGATAAAATGCTGTGAGACTTAAGGAGAGAGATGTTACATCTGTTTGAAGGCAAATTAGAAGAAGGTTGAAAGGGAAAGTAACATTTTTGATGATCTGGAAGAACATGGACAGAAGATACATCAGTGAGGAAATGGTTACAGTGCATATAAAAGAAAACTGATAGGTGCTTGAACAAATACGGCTTTATATTTCTTTCCTTTTTTTTTTTTTTTTAAGCTGGAGTTTCACTCTTGTTGCCCAGGCTGGAGTGCAGTGGCACGATCTCGGCTCACTGCAACCTCCGCCTCCCGGGTTCAAGCAATTCTCCCGCCTCAGCCTCCCTACTAGCTGGGATTACAGGTGCCCACCACCATGCCCAGCTAATTTTCATATTTTTAGTAGAGACGGGGTTCCACCATGTTGGCCAGGCTGGTCTCGAACTCCTGACCTCAGGTGATTCATCCGCCTCAGCCTCCCAAAGTGCTGGAATTACAGGTATGAGCCACCGTGCCCGGCCTAGGACTTTATATTTCAAAGAGAACAAGTCTAAAGGTAAGTAGACACTGATGTTGATTTAGTGCTTCTGTAATGTCAGCGTCCCATCCAAGTATGCAACAGTTTCAGCCAAGCTATTGACAAATCTAAGAGAGATTTAAATGAAGAGCTGTACTTGATACTGTACTTGATATTTGCCAGGATCTGAATGATGAAAGAGGAGGAAGAATCATAGATTACTCAAGGCTGTAAAATTAGTGGCCCATCAATAAGACTCATAGGTGCTTGTTTACATATTTGCCTTCCTCACTAGCTGCTATTGTTAGAAAGGTGCAGAAGCAGTAAGTCTGGTAGCACTACTTCGGTCACACTTCCAGGATGCTTACTGTCTTATATTTGTAAAATCAGCACCTTGGCATTCATTGTTCAGTTCTCTCATTTTTGTACATTTTGTACGATACTGTATTAGCTCAAGTTGAGTAAGTATAAGAAATACTACCATGTGCCGGGTCTTTTGTGAGGATACAAATATGTATTAACACAACTCCTACCCATAAAGAGCTCATAGTCTAGTAGAGAAAACTGACATATAAACAACTATAATAGAAATTGACTGGTACAAAAATAGAGTTAGGTATGAAAATACTGTACAAAGACTAATAATGAGGCAGTTTTTCAGGGAAAGCTACAGAAGGAAGATATTTGAGTTGCATCTTGAAAGTCATTTGGACTATAAAATATTTATGTACTGATCACTTTCTATTTATGTTATTACTTATTTTGACACTTACCTTGCCCATTCGACTGTAAGTTTATTGAGGTCAGAAAGTATATATTCTGTGCCTTTATTTCACCCATAGTGCCAAAATATTTCACTGAATCAGTATATTTGGTACTAGCCAAATATTTTATTTATAGTTACATAAATTTATTTATTTTTCTTTACCTTCCCTCTCCTCCCCACAAAGCCCAAGCTTAGCTAGTCACCATTCTTCTTCCTATTTTTGTATCCTATTTTATTAACATTAGCCATGTAATATATTTTTAGAACAGCTTATTTTACACACAAATGTGTAGTTTCTTTCTATGGCATATCTTGTAAGTAAGCATTGAGATTTTTGCTGTGCAACTCTTTAGGAGCTTTTATGGTGTCTTGTGTAAGCTTGATTAAAAATACAAAGTTTGGAGTTTTGTAATTTTCATACAGCTTTTGAAAAATTTTCAAGTTTATAATTTTTTGTACCACTTCAAAGTATGAGGTTTCCATTTTTAAAAATATAATTTAAAAGCTGTGTTAAAACTACCATACTGTTGAAGTTTCAAATTGGCAAACTGAGTATATTATTTTGAATTTTACTCTAGGACAGATGAAACAGGCTCAAGCTCTTCTAAATTTTGTGAAACACCAATGAAATTTTCCTTCATGAACATTTAAATCCATCATCATTTCTGCAGGTTCCAAGGCCATGGGCATTTTAAGATTAATGTTCTAGATGAATTAAAATTATTTTATGGTCTATGAAGATAATTTGCTAAACATCTATTTAAAAGCCTACCGTATGGGGGTACTAGAGATACAAAAATAAGACATTGTTTCTATTTTAAAGAATTCACAATTTAATAATTAAAGAAATTTCTTCCATCCAAACTATGAAATAAATTCAATTAGCTAGATATAAATGTCAAAATTGATAAGAAGTAGAAAAGATCACTTATTAGATACTAAGTAAATGATTATTAAATAATGAACAATAGGAATTACAGACTTCAGCCGTAGGAAAGAAACATTACTGGATGAACTTTTTCAGTTCTTGGATATCAACATGGTTTTGGTTATTACAGTGATTGTCAGTAATATTTAATGCATGAGGCTAGGGTATTCTGGCATTCAACAATGCTCTGCATAGTCCTACCCAATTAAGAACTGCTATGATCCTGCACAACTTTGAAAGTCTAACTAAAGCTACTACAAATATAAATTGGTGTGTCACTTCTTCCAGAGTTTATGTTTATATTCAATGCAGTCCCTATAAAAATCCCAGCATAAATTTTTGTTAAATAAAAAAATGCAAAGGACCAAAAAGATAATCTAAAAAAAAAAAATCAGAATCTCCTTTTGTCACCCAGGCTGGAGTGCAGTGGATCAATCTTGACTCACTGCAACCTCCGCCTCGGGGATTCAAGTGATTCTCCTGCCTCAGCCTCCCAAGTAGCTAAAATTACAGACGTATGCCACCACCCCTGGCTAATTTTTGTATTTTTACTAGAGATGGGGTTTCACCATGTTGTCCAGGCTGGTCTCGAACTCCTGACCTCAAGTGATCCGCTTATCTTGGCCTCCCAAAGTGCTGGGATTAAAGGCATGAGCCACAGCACCCAGCCCCAAAAAATAATCTTTATACATAGCAATGTTGGAGGACTACCCTATATCAACATTTGTGGTATTGACACAAGGACAGATCATTGTAACCAAACAGGACAGAAAAGAGTCCAGAAACAGACCCATACGTATATGATCACCTGTGACTTATGCCAAAAATAACACTAGTGCAGATGGGGAAGGATGTGCTTTTCAATAAATAGTACTCAGTCAAAACTGGTATCCGTATGTTCCATATGAAAAACAAAAGTAAATCTTGACCTCTTCTTCACAGCGTAAACAAAAATCAATTCCAGATGGACTGCAATCTGATATGAAAGACTGTTACAATAGACTTTTAGAAAGAAACACAGGACACTGTCTTCACGGGGAGTGTCTGGAAAGGAGCTGAGGGCACTTTCAAGGAGCTGCTGATATTCCTGATTTTGATCTTACTAAACAAATTACAAAATGATTTCAATATATGTACCCATGTAAGCATAAATTGGTACTTTAACACATAATACTGGAAACCTTTTACAAAAAGTTTTGCAGAAAGAAAGGGTCCTAATAGCAAAGGAAGTTTAGGCCAGGAGCAGTGGCTCACGCCTGTAATCCCAGCACTTGGGAGGCCAAGGCAGGTGGATCACGAGGTCAGGAGATCAAGACCATCCTGGCCAACATGGTGAAACCCTGTCTCTACTAAAATACAAAAAATTAGCCAGGTGTGGTAGTGGGCGCCTGTAATCCCAGCTACTTGGGAGGCTGAGGCAGGGGAATCACTTGAACCTCGGAGGCGGAGGTTGCAGTGAGCCGAGATCGCGCCATTGCACTCCAGCCTGGGCAACAGAGCAAGACTCCAGCTCGAAACAACAACAACAACAACAAAATAGCAAAGGAAATTTGATTGAAAAAAAATCTAAAGTTACTGAATAATTTACCCAACCTGTGCATTTTTTTACTCCATATTTCCAATTACATAATTAATTGAAATGGGTTTCAATGCAATAGTGCAATTACTTCAAGAAGAGTGTAGTGAATTACACATTTGTAACAGAAGAGTTGAAACTTAACAGATTTGTATCCAAACTTTAATAAATTAGTGAAGACATATGAAATGCAGAGACTTTAATTAATTTTATTAATAAAGCTTATTTTAAAAATATTTCTGGCCGGGTGTGGTGGCTCACGCCTGTAATCCCAGCACTTTGGGAGGCCAGGCCCGCAGATCCCGAGGTCAGGAGATCAAGATCATCTTGGCTAATATGGTGAAACCCCCTCTCTACTAAAAATACAAAAAATTAGCTGGGCATGGTGGCACGCGCCTGTAGTCCCAGCTAGTCGGGAGGCTGAGGCAGGAGAATCACTTCAACCCGGGAGGCAGAGTTTGCAGTGAGCCAAGATCACACCACTGCACTCCAGCCTGGACAACAGAGTGAGACTCCATCTCAAAAAAAAAAAAAAAAAAATCTTTCCTATATATTGTTAAATGATTATAGCACATTAATACTTTTATGTATAAAAGTTAAATGTTGAAATTATCTTTTCAAGGGGTTATCACACAACTTCTCTATAGTCTTTTATAATAGTTTCCTTTTCTAACCTTCTTGTAGGCTTTATGACTTAGTCAAAATGAAAGCCAAACTCACCTGTGAAAAATATATACATTTTATATATTAGTAATCTATTATTTATTTTGTCATGTTAGCCCTAATACAATTAAGGTTATCACCTCCTTTCTCTAATCAATACCAAGAAACTCTGGTCTGTTATTATTTATCCTGACACTAATTTTTATTCTAGATTCTACCTGTACCATATTTCTGATTTTTCATGATCTTGTGAGTTTTTTTTTTTTTTTGGTATGGAATAGCTTCTCATCTTAATTATCTTAAGTACAAACACATTTACTATAATTAGATGCAAGCATCTGACTATTTTATTAAAACTTCAGATTAAATATGGATAAAGGAGGGAAGCCCTCTGAGAGAGGCAGATCATGATGTGATTTCCAGCTCACAATTTTGGATTCTCTCCCATGGGTAATGGGGAGCCATTAAAGTATTTTATGCAGAGATTACCAATCAGATTTGTGTTTTAGAAGTATCACTCTGGGCCTGGTGCAGTGGCTCACAGGTATAATCCTAGCACTTGGGGAGGCCATGGCAGGGGCGGATTACTTGAGCCCAGTTCAAGACCAGCCTGGGCAACATGGCAAAGCCCCATCTCTACAAAAAATTAGCCAGGCATGCTGGCGGACACCTGTGGTCTCAGCTACTTGGGAGGCTGAAGTGGGAGGATCACTTGAGCTGGGGAGGTGGAGGTTGCAGTGAGCCGAGATCATGCCAGTGCACTCCTGCCTGGGCAACAGAGTGAGACCCTGCTTCAAAAAAGAAAAAAAAATCACTCTGGCAGGAGTATGAAAAGAGATTGGAGTGGGGTGACAAGACTAGAGGCCAAGAGTTGAGTTAGGAAACTGTTGCAGAAGCCAGGTGATCATCATCATCATCACCATCACCATCATCATAATGATTAGACATGAGATAAAATCAACGGAACTTAGTCATTTAGTAAGAGAAAAGGAGGAGTCTAACCTGGCTCCCAAATATCTGATTTGGGTGACTAGATGGGGTTGGTGTCTTTCATTAAAATAGGGACCATAGGAAAAGGTGCAGTTTGGGACATGTAGAATAGGACAAATAGGTGGATATAGCCTTTGAACATTTGGATGTGTGAATTTTTTCTAAGGAGATACATGATCCAGAGATGTATATTTGGGAATCATTGTTATATAGCTGGCAGCTGAAGACATTAGAACATGTAAGATCGGAAAACATGTTTAGATTCAGAAGAGAAGAAGGCAGAAGAATCATGTGGAGTGGTCTCATGGAAATTGAGGGAAGAGAGAATTTTGAAGGAATAATGAACAATGCCAAATGCATTGAGCAATAAATGGAAACAACAATTGACTCATAGATAGTCTATTGCATTTGGCAATATGAGGCTCATAGGTGACCATTGATCAAGAAGTTTCAGGGGCATAGGGCTCAAAACCTTAATTACATGTAGTTGGTTAAAGATTGAATGGCTTTTGCAATTTCATTGAAAGTATAAAGAGTGAATGAGAGGTAAGGAAATAGAGACAGCAAGTATCGACTCTCTGTTGCAGATTCTTGAGAATGAAAGAAAGGAGAAGGAAAGAATAATAGAGGTGGGTGCAAAATAGGTAATTTTTCAATTATTTTGCTTTTTCCACTTGTACCTTGATTAAAATGCATTTTCATGAGTTAATGTTAAACTTTGTATTTTTCTATAATTAATCATTCTATAATACTTTAGTTAATGGCATAAGTTTAAAAGAATCAGGGTTACCCCCAAACCAGATTAAGTATAAATACTAAATTGTGTGATTTCCATGAATGCACAGGATTAAAAAATATTTATGACAGAACTATGTAAAATCACGATTGAATAAAAGGAAGACGTTGACAGCGTGTTGGATAAATGTGAGATATCTTAACAAATGATTTTTAAATGAGGCCATCTGTTAAAGCTTGCTGATGCTCTGAGTCTGGAGCAAGAGGTTATTTATGTTTTCACGCAAATCAGGCTTTAACCAAAATACTTTGGAAAAAACAGATGCCTTTTAGAAATTCATTATTCCTAAAATAATTACAACCTCCTAAATGTTAACATCCCTTTCTACAAAGAATGGTGTTATGCTAATGCTGTTTATATATATGAATGTGAAATTATTGTATCATTTGCTGTAATGCAAGGGAATGGTTTCTCCTTATCCCCACCTCCATCCTCACCCCAGGGAGATACATGCCTGCTTACCAGGACCAATTTTCTACTTATTTAGCTAAAAATAATTGACCTTTGAAAGTCATAACCCAAGTAGTTGAATTTGAACTAAAATCTAAAGATAAACCTAATCTTTCAGGCATTCTTTCCTCCCACTGTTTTGATCTTTTTGACCCCCACTAAGTCTTACCAGGTATATTGGAGTAGAGGAAATTTCATAATAGAATACAGTACTGTGTCATGTTTCATTAATGTCAAAGATTTCATGTAGTAAATAGAACAAGAAGGTACCACTTTGTATAATATTCAAAATCTATACAGCACATTGCTAAGCAGAGTATACACTCAAGAAATGTAGAATTAGTAATATTATACTAGAAAATGAACTTCCAGTATTGCTATTATTTTACTAATATGCATAGTCAGTGACCTGTGAAGAGTGAACAGTATGTAGAAGTGCCTAGAGATAGGAAATTATGAGAGTCTCTAACTTTTACATACATATTACATTAATTTGAGCCTACATAAAAAGAGAACAAATTTGTGAGGATTCGAGGGGGGAAAATCAGGGGGCTTCCTGTTTGCAGCTCTAATCATTGGGAGAACAGTAAATTAGATCCAGTCTAATATATTTGGTTTCTCTAATTTATGGCAATTTGTTAACTTTGTTATTGAGTGGAATGCTGAACAAAATTTCTGTGGCATATAAGCACCTTGCACAGGGTTCACTTTAATTCTTTGAGAAGCTTTTAGGCATAGACTATTTAGTATACTGATTAAAGTATGATTAATTATTAATTAGTATCTTGTCCTGTGAGAATACCTTTAGCTTCAATAGGTTCATCTTTACTTGAAAATAGTGGCAAGCTGCGTGCAGTGGCTCTCGCCTACTGAGTGGTGAGAGGATCACTTGAGGCCAGGAGTGGAAGACCAACCTAGGCAACATAGCAAGACCTCGATTCTACAAAAAATTTTTTAAATTAGCCAGGTATCGTGGTACACACCTGTAATCCCATCTACTCAGAAGGCTGAGGTGGAAGGATCACTTGAGCGCAGGAGTTCGGGGGTTAGCAGTGAGGTTCAGTTGTGCCACTGCACTTCATCCTGGGCAACAAAATGATAACCTGTCTCTAAAAAAAAAAAAAAGTAAAGAAGAATGAAAAAAATGGCTTACACCCTGGGCAGATGTAGTGCATTTCTCCTTCCCAACTGCTCTCTGGGTTGATGCATTTGTCCGAATGGAGGGTGGAAGAAAGACTGAGAATTACATTATGTGAAAGCCCCTGCCCAACTCCTTGCTTATGATAGGAAGTCTGTGGCCACTGACTTCCCATCTTATGTTCTATGTACTCTGTAAAGTAGTATGTTATAGTGATTTAGAATGAGGCTCTCTAGTTCAACAGCCTGAATTTGAAAGTTGACTCTACCACTTATTGGATGTGTGAGCTCAGCAAATAATGTCTTTCTGCTTCAGTTTTCTCACCTATTAGAGACAATTAGCATCTTTCTCATAGGGTTGTGGTTGTGGTGGTGGTGGTGGTTTTTCACTCAGGCAAAGAAGCATTTCTCTGCTAATGGAACCTTGGAGAAGTGCTTATTAGCAGACAATAACTCTGTTCTCTACCATCCTCCATATACCAGGGAAATGTTGGTGGTCTGTGAAATGGAACCAAAATAATGTTCCTTTCATGAAGGAAGGAAAAGAAAATAACATGTGTTTTATATGCATTATCTCACTTAATCCTTAGATTAATTCCTTCAGAATAAATGTTATTAGCTGATTTTTTCATGTGAAAGACCTGAGACTCAAGAGAGTGCCTACACAAGATGAAATGTCTGCTGAATAGCAAAGCCAAGATTCAGTCAGAGGAGTAGCTGACTCAAAAGCCCATCTGTTTCCACCTCATTCTACTAGCTAAATTGCCAACATTTGGAGCATAGCTGTTTTCCTCCTTTTCTAGATGTGGCAAATTAAAAGAAACCTGTGCCACAATCCAGTCCATCTGCCTCACCTTCCTTCAAGTGAGAGGGAGCAAGCACAGTAGAATCTCAAATAAGGTTTGGTCACTGACCAGTCAAATACCCCTTCTTTTTCCTAAAAAGAAAATGTATCTTTTATATCTGTAATATGGTGATGGATTATTTGTACTAAAATGTGAGTTTCTTCTATAGCTTTGTGGAAAAGTAAAATTAGAACTTCATATACGAGTTATCCCAAGTTAATCTTTATCCTCTTACACTGAATTAGTTTACAAAGTCTGAGTTAATAAAAAAGCATAATTCTATTAGCTTCCTACCCTCATTTTATTTTGATCTTTCTTATTTGTTTAAAGAAAATGTTGGCCCTGAAAATCTTGCCTCTGGCCAAAAACAATAAAATTCTTATCTGGTAATACCTAGTCATTACTAGTAATAGTTGACGTTTTCTGTACTGAGTACTTAGTTTCATGTGGGTTTTTTCCCTTTTTTTTTTTTTACCCCAAAAAACAAAGGCAAATCTTGTCTTTTCTTATTCAAGGCCTTTTAAAGGTACTTTTTTCGCTCTTTGTACTACTTCTTAATTTTCAGTCAGTTTAGAAACAATTTTATACTTCCCCAAATTTCCTACATTAAGACTTCAAAAGTCTTAACATTAAAGAATAGCTGCTTCTGGCATTTCACATAGCTCACCTCAGAACAAGGCAAGTTAGTACAGATAATTTAAATGATACCCAGTCACAGGTACCTTCACTTTCATTGGTTGCTTTTTCAGAATACCTATTTTGTTACATACCTTATGAATTTAAACATGACCAAAGATGAATTTCTTAATGTGTACATTATGTTTTCTGAGCCTGGAAATTAAGGGAAAAAATGATGAAGCCATGTTACACAAGTACTTAATTTTTTTAAAAATCTGGGATAGTACTATGGTAATTAATGCTTATTTTATGCAAACTAGACTATATCTGTTAACGGACACATTACTGTCAAGAAAATATTACTTGTCTTAATTATCAGTAATGAAGCAGGGATAAGCTGCTCACTTAGATATAATATATCTAATGACCTTTTCAGTTAGAGGTTGTGATGAAAGGTATCAGTTTCACAAATTATGCTTCATTCAGCTTCTGGCCTTTGTGTAGATTAATGTTTTGTGGATGAGTTTTAAAGTCAGGCATAAATTGTATTTGGTGTTTAAAATTGATTTAGTGTCTTGCTTTTAGTACATCATTTTCTCATTTATGAAGCCTCAGTTTTATCTTCAAGCTTAAAAAAATAATCCATGGTAAATTTAGAATTGCCTTACTGGCAGTGGTTTTTTTAACCTTACCAAATAGAATGGTACATATGTTTATACTTGTTTAACTAAAGGACATATGACTGAAGTTTCTTTCTGATTTCTGAATTTAAAACAATAAGCACAATGTTTACAATAACAATTTTTGAACTAGGAATGTAAATATTTATCATACCACTTTTCCTAATTAGATATCCCCAGATGACACAAAGCTGGTTATTCATCCGAGATGACACATAGCTAGTTATTGTGATAGAAGTTATGATATCTCTTAACATTAACTTCTTACTGAGTAATAAACATGATATTGAAACATCATTAAAGAACTCATAGATTTGGCCTTATTCAAACCAATAGGAGAATTGCCCCCATGTTTTAAGCAACTAAGTAAGGATTTAAGCATTTTGTCTATGCAACAGAACAGTGAGACAAAAAGTGGTTTTCAAATTTTTAAGCTGTGAAACTCTGAGAAACTTTTTACTCAGAAGTCCAATAAAGAAATCTAACAATACTGGAGCTGCTCTGGTTGAATTGGAAAATTTCTAAACTAACTTGAAGGAATCCAGGGCTGTCAAGGAGCAGTGTTTTGATACTATGATCCTGATAGTTGCATTATAAACGTAGCCCAAATATTACAGTTGGGGAGGAAAGTACAGACCATGGTTTTCAGACCTTCATCTTAATGGTTAGGAATTCGAAAGATACAATATAACTAGCCTAAGTTAATATGGTCAGTAAGTGCTATGATCTAGAATCTAAAAAACATTAAGTACTTCTAGTGATAGAATCTTTTCCCTACTCACTGTTGCCCTACTACTATAAATAATGAATTTTGAAAACTATTTAAAGAACAGTTTCTGAATTGACCTAATCTTTGTGTAGAAAAAAGTAGGCCATCAATTTTTCATTTGCAAGGGCACGGTAAAGTCCTAGCTACCCCAGCACATTGACTCTACTTCTTGCTCCATTGCTCATTTTGGAAGAGTACACAGTGACAGCTGCCAGTTCTGTACCTTGGCTTTGCAGAAAAGCAGGAGAAGATCAGCAAAACAGGAGTTTTCATGTGCTCTACTTAATTCCAATTCCTTGAAGGCGCATTCACACATGATATTGCCTCTAATTGGAGCAACAGCCCCAATCTAACACCCTCTCCACCTCCTACCACTGTGGTCTCAGCCAGGCTAACTTCTGCATATCCTTCAGGCTGCAGTTTAAATATCACTGTCTCCCTCAGGACTTCTATGATCCACACCAAGTCTAGATTGAATACCTCCGTTTATGCTGTGGTAGCATCCTGTATTTTCTCTATCATAGCAGTAACCACACTAGATTGCAATTACTTTTATTATCCCCTACTTAAATACTCAATTCCGTAAATAGAGACCACGAGTGTCTTGTTTATCATTGATTCTTCCAAGCCTAGCAGAGTTTCTGACACATGGCTCATGCCCCATGTTTATTAGTGAAGGAAGGAAGGGACGTAGACTCTCCACTGCCCACCCAAAGGAGTAACATGCTGAATGGAAAAAATCTTAAACTGGTTTATTATTATTATTATTATTATTATTATTATTATACTTTAAGTTCTAGGATACATGTGCACAACATGCAGGTTTGTTACATATGTATACATGTGCCATGTTGGTGTGCTGCACCCATTAACTCGTCATTTACATTAGGTATATCTCCTAATGCTATCCCTCCCCCCTCCCCCCAACCCCATGACAGGCCCCGGTGTGTAATGTTCCCCTTCCTGTGTCTAAGTGTTCTCATTGTTCAGTTCCCCCCTATGAGTAAGAACATGCAGTGTTTGGTTTTTTGTCCTTGCGATAGTTTGCTGAGAATGATGGTTTCCAGCTTCATCCATGTCCCTACAAAGGACATGAACTCATCATTTTTTATGGCTGCATAGTATTCCATGGTGTATATGTGCCACATTTTCTTAATCCAGTCTATCATTGACGGACGTTTGGGTTGGTTCCAACTCTTTGCTATTGTGAATAGTGCCGCAATAAACATACATGTGCATGTGTCTTTATAGCAGCATGATTTATAATCCTTTGGGTATATACCCAGTAATGGGATGGCTGGGTCAAATGGTATTTCTAGTTCTAGATCCTTGAGGAATCACCACACTGACTTCCACAATGGTTGGACTAGTTTACAGTCCCACCAACAGTGTAAAAGTGTTCCTGTTTCTCCACATCTTCTCCAGCACCTGTTGTTTCCTGACTTTTTAATGATCACCATTCTAACTGGTATGAGATGGTATCTCATTGTGGTTTTGATTTGCATTTCTCTGATAGTCAGTGATGATGAGCATTTTTTCATGTGTATTTTGGCTGCATAAATGTCTTCTTTTGAGAAGTGTCTGTTCATATCCTTCGCCCACTTTTTGATGGGGTTGTTTTTTTCTTATAAACTTGTTTGAGTATTTTGTAGATTCTGGATATTAGCCCTTTGTCAGATGAGTAGATTGCAAAAATTTTTTCCCATTTTGTAGGTTGCCTGTTCACTCTGATGGTAGTTTCTTTTGCTGTGCAGAAGTTCTTTAGTTTAATTAGATCCCATTTGTCAATTTTGGCTTTTGTTGCCATTGCTTTTGGTGTTTTAGACATGAAGTCCTTGCCCATGCCTATGTCCTGAATGGTATTGCCTAGGTTTTCTTCTAGGCAATGGTTTTAGGTCTAACATGTAAGTCTTTAATGCATCTTGAATTAATTTTTGTATAAGGTGTAAGGAAGGGATCCAGTTTCAGCTTTCTACACATGGCTAGCCAGCTTTCCCAGCACCATTTATTAAATAGGGAATCCTTTCCCCATTGCTTGTTTTTGTCAGGTTTGTCAAAGATCAGATGGTTGTAGATGTGTGATATTATTTCTGAGGGCTCTGTTCTGTTCCATTGATCTATATCTGTTTTGGTACCAGTACCATGCTGTTTTGGTTACTGTAGCCTTGTAGTATAGTTTGAAGTCAGGTTGCGATATGCCTCCAGCTTTGTTCTTTTGGCTTAGGATTGTCTTGGCCATGCAGGCTCTTTTTTGGTTCCATATGAACTTTAAAGTAGTTTTCCTAATTCTGTGAAGAAAGTCATTGGTAGCTTGATGGGGATGGCATTGACTCTATAAATTACCTTGGGCAGTGTGGCCATTTTCACGATATTGATTCTTCCTACCCATGAGCATGGAATGTTCTTCCATTTGTTTGTGTCCTCTTTTATTTCGTTGAGCAGTGGTTTGTAGTTCTCCTTGAAGAGGTCCTTCACATCCCTTGTAAGTTGGATTCCTAGGTATTTTATTCTCTTTGAAGCAGTTGTGAATGGGAGTTCACTCATGATTTGGCTCTCTGTCTGTTATTGGTGTATATAAGAATGCTTGTGATTTTTGCACATTGATTTTGTATCCTGAGAGTTTGCTGAAGTTGCTTATCAGCTTAAGGAGATTTTGGGCTGAGACGATGGGGTTTTCTAGATATACAATCATGTCATCTGCAAACAGGGACAATTGGACTTTCTCTTTTCCTAATTGAATACCCTTTATTTCTTTCTCCTGCCTGACTGTCATGGCCAGAACTTCCAACACTATGTTGAATAAGAGTGGTGAGAGAGGGCATCCCTGCCTTGTGCCAGTTTTCAAAGGGAATGCTTCCAGTTTTTGCCATTCATTATGTTATTGACTCTGGGTTTGTCATAAATAGCCCTTACTATTTTGAGATACGTCCCATCAATACCTAATTTATTGAGAGTTTTTAGCATGAAGGGCTATTGAATTTTGTCAAAGGCCTTTTGTGCATCTATTGAGATAATCATGTGGTTTTTGTCTTTGGTTCTGTTTATATGCTGGATTACATTTATTGATTTGTGTATGTTGAACCAGCCTTGCATCCTGGGGATGAAGCCCACTTGATCATGGCGTATAAGCTTTTTGATGTGCTGCTGGATTCAGTTTGCCAGTATTTTATTGAGGATTTTTGCATTGATGTTCATCAGGGATATTGGTCTAAAATTCTCTTTTTTTGTTGTGTCTCTGCCAGGCTTTGGTATCAGGATGATGCTGGCCTCATAAAATGAGTTAGGGAGAATTCCCTGTTTTTCTGTTGATTGGAATAGTTTCAGAAGGAATGGTACCAGTTCCTCCTTGTACCTCTGGTAGAATTTGGCTGTGAATCCGTCTGGTCCTTTACTTTTTTTGGTTGATAGGTTATTAATTATTGCCTCAATTTCAGAGCCTGTTATTGGTCTATTCAGGGATTCTACTTCTTCCTGGTTTAGTCTTGGGAAGGTATATGTGTCGAGGAATTTATCCATTTCTTTTAGATTTTCTAGTTTATGTGCATAGAGGTGTCCATAGTATTCTCTGATGGTAGTTTGTATTTCTGTGGGATTGGTGATGATATCCCCTTTATCATTTTTTATTGCATCTATTTGATTCTTCTCTCTTTTCTCCTGTATTAGGCTTGCTAGCGGTCAATCAATTTTGTTGATCTTTTCAAAAAAACCAGCTCCTGGATTCATTGATTTTTTTGAAGGGTTTTTTATGTCTCTATCTCCTTCAGTTCTGCTCTGATATTAGTTATTTCTTGCCTTCTGCTAGCTTTTGAATGTGTTTGCTCTTGCTTCTCTAGTTCTTTTAATTGTGATGTTAGGGTGTCAATTTTAGATTTTTCTGCTTTCTCTTGTGGGCATTTAGTGCTATAAATTTCCCTCTACACACTGCTTTAAATGTGTCCCAGAGATTCTGGTATGTTATGTCTTTGTTCTCATTGGTTTCAAAGAACATCTTTATTTCTGCCTTCATTTTGTTATATACCCAGTAGTCATTGAGGAGCAGATTGTTCAGTTTCCATGTAATTGAGCAATTTTGAGAGAGTTTCTTAATCCTGAGTTCTAGTTTGATTGCACTGTGGTCTGAGAGACAGTTTGTTATAATTTCTGTTCTTTTACATTTGCTGAGGAGTGCTTTACTTCGAACTATGTGGTCAATTTTGGAATAAGTGTGATGTGGTGCTGAGAAGAATCTGCCCTACAAGAGCTCCTGAAGGAGGCACTAAACAAGGAAAGGAACAACCGGTACCAGCCACTGCAAAAACATGCCAAATTGTAAAGACCATCCATGCTAGGAAGAAACTGCATCAACTAAAGAGCAAAATAATCAGCTAACATCATAATGACAGGATCAAATTCACACCTAACAATATTAACCTTAAATGTAAATGGGCTGAATACTCCAATTAAAAGACACAGACTGGCAAATTGGATAAAGAGTCAAGACCCATCAGTGTGCCGTATTCAGGAGACTCATTTCATGTGCAGACACACACATAGGCTCAAAATAAAGGGATGGAGGAAGATCTACCAAGCAAATGGAAAACAAAAAAAGGCAGGGGTTGCAATCCTAGTCTCTGATAAAGCAGACTTTAAACCAACAAAGATCAGAAGAGACAAAGAAGGCCATTACATAAAGGAAAGGGAATCAATTCAACAAGAAGAGCTAACTGTGCTAAATATATATGCACCCAATACAGGAGCACCCAGATTCATAAAGCAAGTCCTTAGAGACCTACAAAGAGTCTTGGACTCCCACACAATAAACTGATTTCTTATTTAGCAGCTGCTGACTTCCTGTGTGACTTTAGAAGAGTTGTCTCTAAGTCTTCGTTTCCATTTCCAGTAGGATAATAATAGCTCTATTACCTAGCTTTTGTGTTTCTTGTATTATAATTGGGTTTTCTCTACATCAGGGCTTTCATTTCAGTTTCTGTATTATAATGGAAGAGGAAAGCCTCTTTTTTGTTTTTTGGGTTTTTTTGATACCAGATTAAGGAGGCTTCTCTCAAAAGCAATTTGCTTAAAATCATCTTACTAAAATTCTAGGTCCCAAGAAATTGAAAAATGGGCCATCTCCTTCATTTACAAATAATCAGACTTTTAATGATGATGACATTCTATAAAGTATTTGTAGTCATTCTTGGAAACTTCAGGACTTTATTTCTTGATTTTATCCTTGAGAATGGTACCTACACCACTCATAATTTAACATGTATACCACGTAGTCAGGGTGGAATTATTGTCCAGAACTAAAAATGTCTAAACTTTTTTCTGTCAAAAATGAGGACTTGAAATGCAATCAGGGTCTCATCAAAAGAAATACCACTCTTCCCGTGATTATTTATAATATTTTTATATTAATAAAAGAAGCTGATGAGATGAATAGGATGTAAGAGATGAAGAAGAGAATTGTCTCATTCATTTTTTCAGAAAGTTGAGAAAGAAAAAGTTAAAAAAAAGCCCATTGAATTTTAGTAGTGCTTCTACTACATATCAGAAAATGCTTTTTTTTTAAAAAAAAAGGATTTTTTAAAGAAAATAATACACATAGCTAGAACAGCAGTTTATATTTAACAGAACTAAATGGTCACATTTTTAAGTAAAGTACGCCCTGGCATTTGAACAGCTGTTATATCCAATTCAGATTTGCATACTGTTGTTTAACCTTCCCAGCTGTATCGGGGGTGGCATGTTAGTCTAATCTGGTATAAAATATGCGTAGTATACTTAAAGTTGAAACTTTAAACACATATTTGTATTAAACTGATAAATTTTAGTCATATAAGCCTATTTTAAATAAACACTATCTTTCTGTAAGTTATTGAGCAGATTTTAATTAAAACCTCTTTCAAACCTTTTATGTTTTATTTATATCGTTTTGTATTTTAATATTACTAATGAACACAAAGTGTATACATTTCCTATGTATATGCTTACAATTACATTGTTATAGCCATAGAAAAATTTTTTTTTGAGACAGGGTTTCACTTTGTCACCTAGGCTGGAGTGCAGTGGTGAGATCTCTGCTCGCTGCAACCTCCATCTCCTGGATTCAAGCGATTCTCCCTCCTTAGCCTCCCGAGTAGAGGGGATCATAGGCGTGGGCCACCACTCCTGGCTAATTTTTGTCTTTTTAGTAGCGACAGGGTTTCAACATATTGGCCAGGCTGGTCTTGAACTCCTGGCCTCAAGTGATCCAGCCCCCTCAGCCTCCCAAAGTGCTGGGATTACAGGCATGAGCACCATGCCTGACCTGGAAATTTTAAATTATATTTTTCCTATATTTCTACCTGATTCTGTGACCTCAGCAGAATCTTCTTTATTCATACAATTATGGAAATGGAATGAGGAGGAGGTGATTGCTGTATGAAGATCTTACAAGACTAAGGCCAAAAGAGATTAACATCAAAATACATATTACCATGGAGCACATGAATATAGTGAATAAAAATTTGTTCATCAAAGCCTGCTACAGTATAAAACATTGCTTGAAATTTCAAAGAAATGATTTTAGAACAAATAGATGGTCATGATTATACACCATGCACATTCAAGCACACACAACAATATACATGTAGAAATAGATGTATCTGTGTGTGAGTTTATGTACTATATATGTGTGTATTTCTTAGCCTTCTCTTCTGAAGAGCCTAGAAGCAATGACAACCCCAGGGAATACTCCAAGTACGCAAATATTGGTTTCTGAGTCTCTACCTCTACAAAAAAAAAAAAAAAGAAGTGAAGAGGAGGGAAGCCTCTTGGCAAGATAGCTAATTCTAGGATTGAGGCACAGAAAGTATAAAATGAGACTAGAATTTGTGCCAGAAAGTAAGGAGATACTCAAAGAACAATAGGAGCATGAAAAAAAACGGCCCAGGATTTAATTCAAAGAGGTTCCCACTAGCCAGTCTGGGAAATTTGAGCATCGAAATTAATAATGGAAAACATTAAATAAAATGGAAATTCATGAGCCCGTACTGAGATAGATGGATGCATAGATAGGTAGGAAAAGAAATCTCTTCCCTGCCATAGAATACCAACTATTAAACATCGAAGGAATGATAAAAATAGAAAATCACCATTTGACAGTCATAGTTCGTCACCCATAGTTCAATTCAGATGGAAGTTTTCAATGGAGACTGAGGCCTGGCTTCTGGGTTTGATGAGGTTTAATGAGGAAAAAGATACTGACATAATCTCAGAATATCTCCCTTACACACTACTAGTTAGTTACTAAGGGATGACATGACAGTGGAGAAATTTTCTGAACAATATGACCAGATCAAGGTTGACATCACAAGTGGGTCAACTTCATGTATGGCACATCACCTTGATGTGTAACCTTGAAAAGAGCAGAGTATCATGTTAGTGGTTTCCCTACCCAAAAAGCATGATCATGAGGAAATAGTAGATAGATCTAAGTTTATGATTAGCCTACAGAATGAAGGTTCTGTATCTTTGGAAAAATGTCAGGAACATTAAAGACTTGGAGAGACTGAGAATATGGGAGGAGAAGGAATGTCCTGACGATACTGGGGCAGTTGACAAAGTTTGAATGATGTCTGTAGATTGATAGTAGTGTTATATAAATGTTGATTTTCTGACTCAAAGGCTTATATGGTGGTTCTGTAGGAGAATGTCCTTGTCTTAAGAAGTACTGGAGTATTTAGGGTTGATAGGAATCATGTCTGCTGCTTGTACTTGGATACTTCAGAAAAGGCTAATTATTGGTATACATATATGCTTAGGGGAGTGTATCTATTTAAAAAAAAAAAAGAAAAATGTAGCAAATGAAAAATTAAAAATTGGGGAATCTGGGTGATAGGGATATGGGAATTCTTTGTTTTGTTCTGGCATACTTTTCTGTGTTTGAAAATACTTCAAAATGAGTTATTCTAAAATGATCACTAAAAAGGTAATGCATCATAAACATTAATATTTCTGTAATAATAATATGAGTAGTCACAGTAAGTTGGTTAATAAAAACTATAAATAGCTTTATGTCCATGTAGATAAACGAGTTAAGATTTTCAGAGGATTTTGGATTTTTGGAATTGAGAATAAAGGCTGTGGGTCTGTATAAGGTATCCTGGCCCAAATAAGTACGTTTTTCCAGTCTCACACAGGAAGTAACAGAACCAAGATCTCTTGATTCCCTCCCCAGTAGTCCTTGGAAGACAGCTGGAAAAGATTACTTACTCAAGATAGGGACATTTGTATTCAAATTCTGACTTCTGGGAGTTCATTCGGGAAAGTGTCAGATTTACAAAAATTTCCCTTAGAGCTACATCATTAGATTCACCAAGAGGGCATGTCCTGTGTTGCAGTTTTCAAATGCAACCCAATGAGAATGTAAGAATGTTCTCATTGGTATGCAATGAGAATATAGAAAGAAATACTAGAAAACCTTTTTCTTTCTCTTTGGCTATGTCATATATAGTATAAATGTGAGAGTGAGTAGATTTCTTCCTCTCCTCTGTGGTTTTCATCCCATCCTACTTCTCTTATCCTGTAAGATTTCCTTCCTCTTTACAAGGTTAAAATACACTTGAATTTCAAGCACTACCTTTTTAAAATCTGATTTACCAATTACTTGATTAGCCATAGTGGCTAATGTGTTTTTAATGTTTCAAATAGCCAGTGACTTGAACCTCTGTGTAGGAAATAGCCTTCTCTGCATTCTGTATTTGCTCATACCATTTTGCATATATTTAAGGACTTCATGCTCAAGCAGTTTCTTTTCCTTTTTAAAATTTCCTTGTCTTACCAGGAAAATAGAATTTTTTGGATATTTTCAGTTACATAGCCAATATAAAGTCCATTTTGAGGACTTAATATTATAAAAAATAAGCTGTCACATTGCTTAAATGGGATTTTTATAAGCTCCTTGTATGTTGCTCTTTTTCTTTAATTCCTTTTAAAAGATTTTCTGGAAATAGCCAAGAAGTATTCTAATTTTACACCTACATATTTAAAATAAGATTTTTTATTAGTAGAATCATGCTATTGCCTTAATTAGCTTCTAATCTCACTCAATTTATCTTGGGGCACAGATATTGTATCCTATTTAAATTTATGTCAAAAGCTATTGCCTAAACATAATTTTATAATAGCTCTGTCTCCTGGGTTCTAAAACTGTTTTTTTCTGCTCTTATGGCCAAGCCAGTTATGTTTTTTCCTGTATTTTCAGTTGATTAACATAAGCCCTATATATATTTCAGGGTTTTGTAGACTAATATAATATATATAAAATAAATATATATACACACATTATATATATTTCAATCTATTTTTCCAACTTGAGGCTTGGTAAATTTTATTTTACCTAATATAATAAGAGGTAGATTTTCAATACTGATCAGTAAAGACAACATTTTTTAAAATGGTAAACAAAAACATTTTATATTATAAACACCTGATAGTATACCTTTATTTCTCAGCATACATAACTTTAGTGTTTATATATTATTCCCAAAAATTGAGTATCAACTGTTAGCCACAGTAGGAAGCAAATTATATATTGATGAATTATGTTTCTGACTGCCCTTTTAAATCTACTTAGTAAATAAAGTTATAGTTGCATTTCCAAAGGTGAACTTTTTAGTCTCCTATAATTGTATATGTTTACACGTGTTGAGATGGAAAGACTTTAAGCACTAAGATTTTGAGATTTTGATTAAACAAGTAATTAGACTTGAGCCAGGCGTGGTGCCACACACCTGTCTCAGCTACTCAGGAGACTGAGGCAGGAGGATCACTTGAGCCCAGGGGTTCAAAGCTGCAGTAAACTGTAATTGGGCCACTGCACTCCAGTCTGGGCAACAGAGCGAGATCTTGTCTCTAAAAATAATAATAATAATAACAATAATAATAATAACAGTAATTAGGCTTGAATTAAATCATGTCAGGGAGAGGAGAATGGAATTTGTTGTTTAATGGATACAGAGTTTCAATTTGGGATGAAAAAGTTCTGGAAATGGATAATGGAAAAGTTGCGTAACAACATACAACTTTTAAATGTACAGTTCAGTACTTAATACCACTGAACTGTACATTTAAGAATGGTTAATAGATAAATTTTATGCTATGTATATTTTACCACTGTGTATATATTTAAAATCTGTTTCATAGTTTTTCATCTGTAGGTGTTTCTCTCTTATCGTAGATATTAGCTACCATTTAGTCTTTAACCTTAACATATACTATTATTCATTTAGTATATGTTAGATACTTTTACTGTGTTAGGTGTACATTCTGGCTATAAAAAATTTCTGAAAGTTTTTTAATTGCCTTCAGGTATTTTTTAGCTATGTGACCTTGTATAAGATACTTAACTCCTCTAAACTTTCATTTTCTTATGTATAAAATGAGGATATCAATGCCTATATCAAAAGGTTGTTAGATGAACCAGTTAATATAATAATATTTACTTCAAATTTTATTGGGAAAATGAATATTATGTAAAGCCCTTAGAACAGTTAAATTCATTAAAATCACTCAGGAAATTATAGCTGCTAGCACTTTTTATTAGACATTGCAGATGAGTTAACACACCAAAGCTCCTTTTAATTTTTGGTTGTCCTTTGGGGGCTGCATGTGTGGGTTACATCTTATAGTCACTGCCTGCATTCTCTTTGTTTACTTTGTACTTGGCTTGCTAAGCATGACACATGCAGAGGATCCAGTGACTATGTGTTTGGTCTCCTAGGACCTCTTCAGCCTCCTAGGCCTTGCACCAGTGGCATAGTCAGCAAGCTTGCTAAGCAAAGGGAACAGTGAAAAGAAGACAGGGCGTGCAGCATGCCAGTGTTTCTGTGGAACAACCTTTATTGCCCAGCTATCCCCAGATATTCTAAAACAGCTATGACACCGTTTCAGATTTAGATAACCTCTTTATTTATATATACTGTGACTCTGCTAGTTTTAAGCAATTACAATTGATCAAAAACGTTAGCCAGTGTTTTTCAAAGTATGAGTACAGTATGAATATTTTTAACATAATCTATATACTTTGCTTCATTTATGAGAGAATTTGAAGCAGTTACCTCATTTGCTCTTATTGTCACCATTTTATTGAAATGGAAAATAATTAGACAAAAAGAAACCTTAAAAGATTGTCGCCTCAATCTCTTCTCTTCAAGGCACAAGTTACCTTTAAACTCTTCTCTCCAGGTACCTTACACCTTAGTTGTGATTATCCAGCTGTCCTAGAGCAAGCCTGTGATTTCTCTGTTAGTGATCTTGTGCCAGTATTTCACATTATTATATTTTTTAAGGAAATTAAAGTGTTTCCTGATTGAAAAATAAGAATTAGTACAATTGTTGGCCGGGCACGGTGGCTCACGCTTGTAATCCCAGCACTTTGGGAGGCCGAGGCGGGCGGATCACGAGGTCAGGAGATCGAGACCACGGTGAAACCCTGTCTCTACTAAAAATACAAAAAAAAAAAAATTAGCCGGGCGTGGTGGCGGGCGCCTGTAGTCCCAGCTACTCGGAGAGGCTGAGGCAGGAGAATGGCGTGAACCCGGGAGGCGGAGGTTGCAGTGAGCCGAGATTGCGCCACTGCACTCCAGCCTGGGTGACAGAGCGAGACTCCGTCTCAAAAAAAAAAAAAAAAAAAGAATTAGTACAATTGTTGTATCTTTTAGTTAATATGCCTTCTCCTAAAGTAATTCTCAAATTGTTTGAAACTGAAGGTCAAGAATATGGCAGAAAATAGAAATCATTTGAAACTGGTAAACATTTCAACTTGAATATATATGTCCAAAAAATTAAAATTCAAAAATGTTATATGCACTCACATATTCAGCACTCTAACTTAAGCTACAGCACACTTCTGAGATCTGATAGTAACAATATTGTAAAGCTTAATTATATTTTTATGGCCCATGCCATCTGGGCATTTGTTCTGCTTACAATAGTAATAGAATTAAAAAAAAATTTAGTTTGCAGTGCAATTGTCTTATCACAAATGCGTCAAGGCAAATTATCTCTTATTATTTCAGATCCTGTTCTTGTAGTTTGGATTTATATCTGTTTGAAAATAGAAAAACTTCTCAGCAACTACAAAAAAAAATCACACATGGTTAATTCAAACAGAAGACACAAAACTCCTATCTTTATTTCTTAAAACTATGCAGCCATAAGAAAGGATGAGTTCATGTCCTTTGTAGGGACATGGATGAAGCTGGAAACCATCATTCTCAGCAAACTATCGCAAGAACAAAAAGCCATACACCGCATGTTCTCATTCATAGGTGGGAATTGAACAGTGAGAACACTTGGACACAGGAAGGGGAGCATCACACACCGGGGCCTGTTGTGGGATGGGGGGAGCGGGGAGGGATAGCATTAGGAGATATACCCAATGTAAATGACGAGTTAATGGGTGCAGCACACCAACGTGGCACATGTATATATATGTAACAAACCTGCATGTTGTGCACATGTACCCTAGAACTTAAAGTATAATAAAAATTAAAAAATTAAAATTAAAAAATAAAAAAAATTGCGATTTAGATCATAGAAAACACTACTCTTGTTTATGACTTAAAGATTAAATTACACTGGCGTGGTGGCTCATACCTGTAATCCAGCATTTTGGGAGGCCGAGGTGGGCGGATCACCTGAGGTCAGGAATTTGAGACCAGCCTGGCCAACATGGTGGAACCCTGTCTCTACTAAAAATACAAAAGTTAGCTGGGCATGGTGGTGCACACCTATAGTCCCAGCTACTGGGGAGGCTGAGGCAGGAGAATCGCTTGAACCTGGGAGGCAGAGGTTGTGGTGAGCTGAGATTGCGCCACTGCATGCCATCCTGGGAACAGAGCGAGAATCCATCTCAAAAAAAAAAAAAAAAAAGTATATAGTATATGACTTAAGGATTATTTTCTGACTTCCTAAGTCACCATATGTCTTAGTCCATTTTTGGTTGCTATAACAGAATACCAGCAACTGGGTAATTTATAAAGAACAGAAGTTTATTTGGCTCATGGT
This sequence comes from Hylobates moloch, assembly GCF_009828535.3. NCBI lineage: Eukaryota > Metazoa > Chordata > Mammalia > Primates > Hylobatidae > Hylobates > Hylobates moloch. Next base: position 16,000,376 of record NW_026652286.1, on the reverse strand, counting down.
TTTGGAGACTGCAAAGTCCAAGAGCATGGCGCCAACATCTGGCAAGGGTCTTCCTGCTGCATCATAATATGGCAGAGAACACCACATGGTGAGAGGGCAAGAGCATGCCAGCTCAGGTCTCTCTTCCTCCTCTTATAAAGCCACCAGTCCCATCATGGGGCCACACCCTGATGACCTGATCTAATCCTAATTAACTTCTAAAAGCCCCACTGCCAAATACCATTAACATATGAATTTGGGGACTAAGTTTCCAACACATGAAATTTGGGGGACACATTCAAACCAGAATACTATATAAATGTACTTATGTTTAATTGCTTTGTTGCTAGGAACTTTGTATTGAGACAAACACAGATTTTAAAACTACTGCTTTATACACTTAAACATACAGGTTCAGAATCTTTTTATTTTGACATTTTAATTATTTCTTCAAAATATATTGCAGATTAAAATTTCTCTGCAACTATAGCCTAGTTATTATTACCAATGTTAATAAATGATAATAATGGTTATGTCTTAGTTCTAAACTTTCTCTTAAAGGAAAAAGTGGACCATCATTATCAATATGTCTATTAATTTCTCTAGAGACAAGAAGTCTGCATTAACCTTTGCGATATTTAAACATCATAAATATTTGACATTCTACATGGTAAATTTTCAGACTGATGTATTTCTATACATACAATACTTTTTTTTTTTTAATTTTGTTAATTTTTTTAGAGACAGGGTCTTGCTCTGTCACCCAGGCAAGAGTGCAGTGGCACAAGTATAGCTCACTGTAACCTCAAACTCCTAGGCTTAAATGATCCTCTTGCCTCAGCCTCCTGAGTAACTAGGACTGCAGGTGCACACCACCACTCCTGGCTGATTTTTTATTTTTTATAAATAAAGGATTTCCAAGGCTGGTCATGAATATAATATTTTTAATAAAAATATGTTGCATTTTTATATGTTGTATTTTTTTACTTTTTAAATTGTCATATAATAATTGTACATATTCATAGGGCACATAGTAATGTTTTGATGCATTTAATAAATACATAGGGATTAGCTCAGGATAATTAGCATACCCGTCATCTCAAACGTTTATTATTTCGTTCTCAAACGTTTATTATTTCGTTGTGCTGGGAATGTTTAATATCTTCCTTCTACTATTAGAAATGTTACATTATTTTCAACTCTAGTCATCCTACAGTGGTGTAGAATACTAGAACTTAAGGCCAGACATGGTGGCTCATGCCTCTAATCCCAACACTTTGAGAGGCCAAGATGGGAAGATTGCTTGAAGCCAGCACTTCAAGACCAGCCTAGTCGATATAGTGAGACCCCATCTCTACCAAAAAGTTTTAATTAAATATTATATTTATTTTTATATATATTTATATATTTAATTTGTTTAATTTAATAAATTAATATAATTAATAATTAATGATACATTTAATTTAATTAATTTTATATATTTATATATTTAATTCTTATATTTTAACTTTTGTCTAATATTTTCAAAAAAAGAACACTATAACTTCTATCTAGCTGTAAATGTACATCCTTTAACAACTCTCTCCCTCTCCTTCCCTTCCATCTACCCATCCCAACATCTAGTACCTCTGTTCTACTTTTTATAATACTTCTATGACATCAACTTTTTTAGCTCCCACATATGAGTGAGAACAGGTGGTGTTTAACTTTCTGTTCCTGGCTTATTTCACTTAATATAATGTCCTCCAGTTCCATCCACATTGCTGCAAATGTCAGGATTACATTCTTTTTTATAGCTGAATTGCGTATATATACACCACATTTTCTTTATTCATCCTTTTTTGGACACCTCGGTTGACTTCATATCTTAGCTATCGTGAATAGTGCTGCAATAGACATGGATGCCCGGATGTCTCTTCAGTGTAATGATTTCCTTTCCTTTGGAGAAATTCCCGGTAGTGAGATTGCTGGATCATATGGTAGTTTCATTTGCAGTTTCTTGAGAACCCTTCATACTATTCTTCATAGTTGCTGCACGAGTTTATATTCCCACCAACAGTGTAATACGTAATATTTAATACCAGATATATATAATTTCATGTAAGTATATATATGAAATAAAACCTTACAGTTCATGTTAGTAGCAATATCCTTGATGTTCAACTGAAAATATAAAGTAGTCAAAGACCTCATTTTACCATGTGTAATCTATTGACAATATACTTTTATAATATATACAAAAAATACTGAATCATCTTTGTATGTCGTAAGTGTGGAAAATTTAATGATACTTATGTTTTATTATTTCCCTTTATTCTGTAACAATGTATTATTTTATAATACCTTCTGTAATTCACTACGTTAATATAATTCCATGGCAAGAATTCGTCAATTCTACTTGAATGGTTGGTATTTTCTTTTTTCTTTAAATTATACAAGTGATATATGACTAATTTTATATTATTTTTCTGTTACTGCTATAAAAAATCACCACAAACTTAGTGGCTTAAAATAACATAAATTATTTCCCTATAATTCTAGAGGTCAGAGGTCCACAGTCAGGATCGCAAAGGATTAAGGTCAAGGTATCAGCAAGACTGGTTCCTTCTGGAAGCTTTACAGGAGAATCCATTTTCCAGTTCTGTAAACTACCAGCATTCCTTGGCTATGGCCTCATCACTCTAACCTCTGCTTCCATCATTACATGGCCTCTCTGACTTTTACCCTTCATCTTCCTCTTTCTTATAAGGACTCTTGTGATTATATTGTGCCCAGGGCAATCATTTCCCCATTTCGGGATCCCTAATCACATATGAAAAGTTCTCCTTGACATGTAAAGTAACATTCACGGATTCTAGGAATTAGGATATGTACATCTTCAAGGATAAGCAGGAGCATTATTACAGCCTACCACGCATTCTTTTATTTTTTAGTTTGAATTTTTTAAAAATATCATTGTTCTCTTCTACCACAGGGCCTTTGCCATTCGGTCTTCTTGGACATGTGACTCCTTACATTTTCCCCCTAACTAAGTAATTCCGTTTCAGCTCCCAGAATAGTATCTCCTACAGGGAAACCTTCTACTTCTCCTCTTTTATATCCTTAAAGCATCATGATGTTCTCAAGCCACAACAAAGCCATCAGAGTTTGATTTCATTTCAGATGGTTTTCATGTAAGCCCATGAAATGTAACTTTGATATTTAGGTTTATATTTCACAATTTTAGCAGTATAGCATCCAAGACATAATTTTTAAAGCCAAATCTCAGTTATCTACAAGTGTATTATACATATTTAAGATTATCTGAATCAAAAATAAGTTTTTATTGACAATAACACCTCATTCCCTGGCCTAAAGACCTTTTTTTCTTAAGGATCTTTTATTTAAATAATATACTTCTGGCCAGATCTGGAAATCAAAAAGTTATCAATGAGTTCCAATAAAAGTGAGAACCAACAAATTTATAAACTGGTGCTTGTTAAGCTCTGATTTCAACTAGTATCTCAGTATGAATGTCCTAAGAGAAGATGCTGGTTTTACCCAGCAGTAAGAAAGTTGAGCAGTAAATTAAGTCACAGAAGTCAACTAACTTTTAATTTCTTCCTAAGAAAACCATAATAAAAACAATGCTGAAGTATATTCTGAATCAAATATATATATTTTTAAGCTGCTCCTTTGAATTACCTGTTGCCTAAAGTTTCCACTGTTAGTGTAACTAATTGAATAATTATGCAAGGAAAGTTGTTATTGACATCCAAGATTTTGTTTGTAGTAAAAATGTGATTTAATTCCCCAATTTTTCTTTTATATATTAAGATTAAAATTTAGACTTTCATCAGCATTATCCTTTTGGTCTTTAAAATATCTGAAATCTAACTGTAATTCTATGACAGGAGGTCCATGATTAATTGATTTTATTAAATTTTCTACTCTGTAACAACTCTCTGATCTATACATCCTGTCATTGAATATTTTTAGTATTTGAGTCAAAATCATTTGAGTGAAAGAATGTAAGTTCAAAATGGGCAATTGCTGGCATGAGGTTTACCCAAAACCAAGGGTCCTGAGTAGGAAAGCATATGCATACGACCTGGTGTCAGTTAGGAACAAATTGATGATACATCATATTACAAACTATAGATTTGAAATACTTTTAAATAGGATTTTCAATCCAAGGGTCTGTGTTTCCAAGATCAGTCTTCAGATGCTAGTTAAGTTTATGCTAAAACTGAAAAGCTGCTCCTAAGGAAGTGTAATACTTATCGACTGACCCAAGTTTCACTTATTCAGTTACTCACTATCAGGGAATTGTTAAATATGTGAAAAGGATTGTTTATTACTCTGTAATGATACCAAGTCTCGTAAAATATGATCCCTCTCCCCAAGAAAGAGTTTATCGTGGTAATTAATATACCATACCTCAGTATCTGCAGACTTGGATTTTAGTCCCAACTCTGCCATTTACTAATTGTCTGACTTAAAGAAAGTATCTTAGTTTGACTTTACATCCTTATTTCCTTATCTTGAATAAAATAAGATAATAATAAAAATACCTATTTTGTTCTAAGGATTAAATGATAAAATACACATGAATTGCTTAATACAATAACTGGCATATTTTAAATACTCAGTGTATGTTAGCCAAAACAATAATTATCATTGTTACTGCAATCTAGCTTGGGAAGTAAGATTTACAATCACAATGTGTCAAATACCAATTTAAGATAATCATAGATTAAATTATTAATTATTACTATGTATTGAGAATGCTGTAGGAAACAAGCCTTCTCTGATCATGCTATATATACAATGTACATGTGCACACCCCCTCAGCAAACTGTTTGTTGCCTTCCTTGCACTTATCACAGTCTTTAATTTTTGTTGCTAGTTTCTTATCTGTCTTCCCCACTATATTATAAGCCCTTTTTGTACTGGGGTCGTGCTTCTCTTATTCATTCTTTGCATCTCCAGCACCTACTATAGTGCCTGAAAAAGAGTAGGCACTCAATAAATATTTGTTGAATATGTGAATTAGACAAGGGGGAAATTATTGTTGGCCAGCATGATCAGAGCAACTTTGTGGAGAAGATACACTTTAAATAGATCTTGAAAAATGAACAGGATTTATATGGACAGAAAGAGGCAATAATACATTTTGAGTTGAGATTGAAGGAAGAATGATGTGTTCATAGATATGAAATAACGGCCGGGCATGGTGGCTCATGCCTGTAATCCCAACACTTTGGGAGGCCAAGGCAGGCAGATCACTTGAGGTCAGGAGTTCAAGACCAGCCTGGTCAACGTGGTGAAACCCTGTCTCCACTAAAAATACAAAAATCAGCCAGGCATTGTGGCATGTGCCTGCAGTCCCAGCTATTCTGGAGGCTGAGACAGGAGAATTGCTTGAACCTTGGAGGCAGAGGTTGCAGTGAGTCCAGATCGTGCCACTGCACTCCAGCCTAGGTGACAGAGAAAGACCCCAACTCAAAAAAAATTAAAAAAAAAGATATGAAATAACTAAAACACAATAAGTAGACATGAACAGTAAGAATCATTGAATTTCAGAGGAAAAGCGTTCATTGGCATAAATGGTCTTTGGATACCTCTTCAGCATACAGATGAGAAGAATAAGACACAGAGAGTGACATAATCAGTATTACAATCCATATCTTTTCATGTAACTATCCAAGCATGTAAGTACTATATCATGTAAGTAATAGAGCTTACAGTATAATAGGGGAGACTAGAACCCGTGACTTTAGGCTGTTGGTTCCATGAAGTAAGAAATAGATGGGGAGGTAACTATGAGCACGGAGTCTAATTAGGAAACAATTGTGACGTCCAAATCAAAACTGATTAGGGAAACGAAATATAAAGCAGGAGGAATCTTGTATTATAGTTCACTGTGCTCTTTTAGATTGGATATGAATATTTATGGTTACAGTAAATATGAGACTCTTACACTCTAACTGAAAGTCTTTTATATTATCCTTGGATGATACATAAATGTAAAAAACAAAATGTACTTTATTTTTAGAGATTCTTTATGAAAATGCAGACAGGGTCCATAAAACCTAGAGGTAATCAAAAACTTATCTGGGACACTTTTGAAAATGAAGACACTGTGTGTACCATGTGGTAGTGTTAAGTGCCCTTATAACAAATCATACATAGAAGAGCCATAGACAAATAAACGTTTCAAAAGTGGGCTGACGGCTTCTGACAGCAGTATAAAGCCATCTTTCAGAGCCAGTAATTCAGTCAGACCCATCTGAATCATTTCCTCTATAAATTGTCTTTAGTAGAAATACAAGAAAAAGCACCAGTGAACTAACAATTATCTCCTCTTTGTCATCAGAGTGGCCTAGGTTAAGAAAATGCCACCTTAAAGCTAATTTGATCTTTTAAAATTTACCTGGAATTATTCTGTTATATTTTTGGTAAAATATAGCACATTTGAATATTATATATTTTTCTTTTAAGTGTATAGATTTAGAAAGTTTATGATGATAAAGATAAATATGTACCTCTGCATTATTTTAGACTATAATTTTTAAATATTTTGACCAAGCTAACCAAATTAGTCATTTATTTAATAAACTATTAATAGTAGGTACAGCCTTAGTCTTTTTATTATTTTCCTTCTTTTCACTTTATTTAAAAAAATTACCTAATGAATTAAATCATAAACCTGCAAGTTATCAACTAGCCCATACTACAACTCCATATTAATGATGCAGCTGATGAAAATAAGTATCAATAACCTAAAGATGCATAGTGCTAGAGACAAAGGTGGCATTTTACATTTTTATTAACACTTGTAATTTTCTTCTGCTTGATTTCTTTTAGGCCAATCCCAATTTCTTCTAAACCATGGGTCAGTGAGCTCATGTTGATTCTCATATGAATGATGGGCTTGATTTTGCAAAGCTATCACCAACTACCAATACCTAGGTCTAGTTACCATCATTATGAACAACCTAGAATATAACAATACAAATTAGGATGCATTATTTCCTTTAATTTCACTAACTATGGCAATACTAGACACCAACAGAATTGTGTATGTTTGTGAAGCATTGCATTTTTAAATGTTATTAGTGTGGAAGTAACAAAATCACATAAAATTCAACGATAATACTCTGTTTTAAGTATATGTTATCTTTCCTTGTTAAATATCATTGAAATAAAAAAGAACCTGTGTTAACATAAATGTTCTTAATAAGGCAAAGTTCTGTATTTAGTAAATGATCTCTTGTAACCAGAGGTAAGTTTGAGAGCAACCAGGTTTCACCAGTGTAATACATGTCTGCAATAGTAGCTTTTCTACATCCCCCAAAATGAAAACAATATTATGTTAATAAATCCTAAGAGGCTTCCATTAGCTTGATAAATAAGTACATTTAAAATACAAGTTAAAAAGGATTTGTTTAAATACTTTAAATGTCTTTAACATACTATTCTAGTGATGTCAAATACAATTTTCATTTTTAAGAGATTTTAGTTAGAATTTAATCTTTGAAAATATTAATAACAGCTTACAGCAGGTAAGCTATAAAATAGCACTGGATGCTGTCTATTTAGTTTCTGGTTGAAAAAGCACAGCAGTACTTTAGTTCATTACCTTTGAAAAAAACAGTAACAAGATAATACAGCTGCCTCTGATTAAGATGTAAATTCTTTCTAATTAGAATGTAAATTCTTACATTTAAATGAAGACATCAATTGTCAGGATGCCATATGATATCTTATTCCACCTTGCCTGAATGAAGCCCTCACTGCTCATCTATGCCACTAAAATAGTTTTGCAATCCCTTTGTTCTCTGATTCTTGTAATATTCTCTCTTCATGTTCCCTTTTCACATTGCTTTTGTTTGTTTTCCCCCTTGCATCTGATATTGTTGTGCCTTGGGATTTTGCAGAAATTTGGAATGAAAATTGAGTTCAGTCAGTGCCAGTATTTGCTTGTGCCTCAATTACTTCTGCTGAATTTTCCTCAATGCAAATCAGGCAGGTTGCATAAAGTGATGCATGTATTTGAAATAATTAATTTTCCGTAAAATGATGGATCAAGTCCAATCAACCTTCATGAAATCTAAATAATAGAATAGAGAATTAGAAATTAATTAACATTTTGTGTTGTTAATACTTTATGGTATAATCTAGCAATGGTAAGTTTTACTGTTGATTCTAAGTTTTTCTTTATCAAGTGTTGATGAAAACCTTCTGCCTCAATCATTTCTTGCCAGAAATATGCTAACAAGGAATTCTGTATCAATAACATTGAAGCAAATATTTCAAAGTGTAATGATTATACAAACAATTGACCAGTAAGTTAAATTATTTATGCTTCTCTTTACTGAGCAATGGTAAAAGTTTTATCTTGCATAATATACTCTAATTTATAGAAATCTACTATTAATGTTGGATAAGGCCATGACCCTTTGAGCATCATATTATTATATATTTATGCCGTGTTTCCTCAACCAAAAGAGCTGTAACTTTAGAGGCAAACTCAATTCCACCAACCTTACAGTGCTAGGCAAGGAGAAACCTAGACATTGAAAGAAAGCTTTACAGATAGAAGAGTACCTACCCAAGTTTGTTGTATTTATTTTTAACTATTACAGAAAATTTCAAACATACACAAAAGTAGAGAATAATATAATAAACCCCTGTGGACCTATCAACCTTCTTCTCTCCTCAAGGAGGTAACAGGGAAACTAAACATACAAACCTGCAATGTGATGATTGGAATGCAAATAACAAACAATAATGTGCAATAGAAGCTAAAATGTAGTTAGAGAATAGGAATGCTATAAGTGCTTAGAGAAGGACAGTTTGTGCTGAATGGACAGAGAAGAGAAAGAACATGCCAAGCAGAGTAGAAATATTATAAGAGATTTAGGGGTGACCAGTGTCTGTGATGGTATAGAAAAGACCAGCACTGTATGATTAATCATAAGTTTCATTTTGGATGTAAAACTACTTAAGTCTGGTAAGATGTAGGGATTTGAGAGCCAGGCAATACATTTTAGTAACAGTTAGCTAAGGTAGTATTTCAGGCATGATAATGATAAAATGAAAAATACCTTCTTTTTGTCCAAACAAAAATCTCTCTTGTTGTAATTAAAATTATTTCCTTAGAATTGTTTTATCATGTTCACAAACAGAAGGGCATTCTAGTGACTAAAATATAAATTGTGAAGAAAAATTTTTTATTTCTAACCCAGCTAGTTAAAAGTAAATGTTAGTAATGACTCCACAATGATGATGTTTACTATATTTCATTTTACTTCTTTCAGTACAATCAAGAGAAATATCACTGTTGACTCATATTGTTACTTAAAAGTTGTTTAAAACCGTATTTATTTTTACACAATTCCAAATTTGTGGAATTTACATGCTGTACCAGTTTTCTATTGCTGCTGTGAAAAATTGCTATAATTTTAGTGGGTTGAACAATACAAATTTATTTTCTTACGATTCTGGCAGGCAGAGGTCCAAAAAGGGGTCAGTATAGCTACGTTCCTCCTGGATGGTCCAAGGAAGAAGCTATTTCCTTGCCTTTTCCAGCTTCTAGAGGTTGCCTGCATTCCTTGGCTCATGGCTTCTTTCTCTGTTTTCAAAGCGAGCAACATTGGGTTGAGTCCTTATGTTACCAACTCTCTGGTTTTTTTTTTCTGCCTCTCTCTTTCACTTTTAAGGATCCTTGTAATTACATTGGACCTACTTAAATAAACCAAGATCTTCCTATTTTAAGGTCGACCAATCAGCAACCTTAATTCGATCTTTAACCTTAATTCCTCTTTGCCATGTAAGGTAACACATTACAGGTTCCAAAGACTGTGGTGTGGACAGTTTTTGAGGACTGTTATTCTGCCTACCACACATTTCTTTCATTTTTACTCATCAGTAACCACTGTGATAGTTCATAGAGACGGAAGAACCACTTCATTGGCTCAGATGGCAACTCTTTCTCAGATTTAAAATAAACTAATATTTCTCATTTTAGCTGAATTTGAGAAAAAGAAGAAAGAGAAATTAGACTAAATGCTGTAAATTAAAATTGTACAATCAAATGTAATCAGTTTTATAAAAAATGCTTACTAAAATCAGTCTTTGTGGACATAGCCAAAAAAACTGTATTTCAAAGAAGGGAATAAGAAGCCAGAATTAGTTGATTACTTTCTATGTGACGGACACTACAATAAATATATTAAGATATTATTACCTTTTAATATTTAAACACTCTTATTATTAGCTGTATTTTCCTTTTAAAGATAAGAAGCAGAAGATGGAAAAATGTAGGTAGCTTCCCAAAAGACATGCACACAGTTACTGAGAGATTCCAATGTGTTCATGTTACAGCATGCTGAATTGTGTGAAATGTCAGTCGTATCAATGAAGAAACAATTTCTAAATATTAAGATCAGGCATGCAAAGTATTGTGGAACCAACAAGCAACTATGAGACATAATCCCTGCCTTCAAGGAGTTTGTAATCTAGTTGTAGAAATAAGGCTAAACACATAGCATAAGTGTTTTAAAGCATGAATTCTGGTGTCAGACAGCTTTAGGTTAGGATCCTTGCTCTTTTACTGCTTAATCTTTTGCTACTTTTATGTGAGCCTAGGTTTCCTTTCTTGCCTCATTGGGTTGTTACAAAGAGTAACTATACATTAAGTCACTTAGCCTAGGATCTGACACACAGAGCAAGCACTCAACAGACAGTAACTGCTTTACTATAATAAAATTCAAGCAGTACAAGGGCTGAATTAATGATTACACAGTTAAGGGATATAGGAGTTTAGCAGAAGAAGAGCTAATTGTCAAACCAGTGATTTCATGTAAAGTTAGAGATATATATTAATAGAAGGAGGTTTGTTTGTTTGTTTGTTTTTGAGACAGGGCCTCGCTGTGTCACCCAGCCTAGAGTGCAGTAGCATGATCGTAGCTCACTGCAGCCTCAAATCCCTGGGTTGTAAACCATCCTCCTGCCTCAGCCTCCCAAGTAGCTAAGACTACGGGCACACACCACCACATCCAGCTAATTTATTTATTTGGTAGAGACAGGATTTTGTTATGTTGCTCAGGATGGTGTCAAACTCCTAGCCTCAAACCATTCCCGTCTCAGCCTCCCAAAGTGCCGGGATTGCAGGCACAAGCCACCGTGCTCTGCCTAGTTCTTTATTTATGAGGATCATGAGTAGCAGTATAGTGTAGTGGTTAAGTGCACTGGATCTGGAAAAGAATATCTGCTTTTACATTCTGTCTCTTTACTAATTTGTCTATGCCTCAGTTTTCTCATTCCTAAAATGGGGATAAATATAGTTTCTATATCATGGAGCTGATAAGATTAATATGCAAAGTGCTTAGAAGAGTATCTGGCACATAAATGCCATAGAAGTGTTATTATTAATATCAAGGAATACCGTGTGTAGCCCATCAGTGATCCATTGTAGTTGATAGTGATAGTAAGAAATAATACATGTAGTTTCAGTTTCCCATTGCAATATAGGTGATTTACATAGCTGGACAACATTACCAATAGGATAAGCATTATACAGGATATATCAAGTACTTGCAATGTACCTAGCAGTATGCTTTGGATAATACAAAATAACAAACATTCTCAATTTCTATAAACCTCCCTGCCTAGATGAGAAGACAAAACTGATAGTGAATGAAATAGAGATTAATTAAGTGCTAAAATGAGGGTAAATTGATGCCAAGTGCAGTAAGAATTCAGAGAAAAGAGAAATCTTTATGGATCATATTACATTACTAGAAAAAATAGGACTTGAACTAGGCCTGGAATAATGGATGAGATTCTATTGACCGGTGAGAAGATAATGAACAGTTCTAAATATAAGAAATTGCTCAAACCAGGAGTCTTATGCATCTTTTATTCTAAACTTTCCCCGCAACTTGTTAATTTGGCAGCAGGAAAAAAAAATGAAATGAGATGGCCACAAATGCCGTAAGCCTGAGGAATCATAGATAAATGAAGGAATTGAAAGGATTTAAGAACAAGGAGTCTGTGGATAGAATTTGAGAGTTCCAGGAACTTGGATTGAAGAGAAATGTACATGTTTATTTTTACTAGCCTCCCACTGAAACGTAACCTTTTCTTAGTTATAAATATAGGCAACAAACCACAGTCGCATTAGCAGTAACTGTCACTATCAACAGAAATCATAGACTTTTTCATATATTTATTGCAGTCTCAAAGTATTACTTACCTCGTTTGTAATATATTAGTATCAGGCCCACTGCTATTCTTGTTATTCAATGGTTAATAAAAATGTGCAGATAGATGGTTATATAAAAAATGAATTTATGGCCAGGCACAATGGCTCACACCTGTAATCCCAGCACTTTGGGAGGCCGAGGCGGGCGGATCACAAGGTCAGGAGTTCAGGACCAGCCTGGCCAATATGGTGAAACCTCATCTCTGCTAAAAATACAAAAATTAGCTGGGTGTGGTGGCGCATGCCTATAGTCCCAGCTACTTGGGAGGCTGAGGCAACAAAATCGCTTGAACCCAGGAGGCGGAGGTTGCAATGAGCCGAGATTGCGCCACTGCACTCCAACCTGGGAAACAGAGTGATGCTGTGTCTCAAAAAAAAAAAAAAAAAAAGAGAGAGAGAATTTATTATTTGATAACATTTCAGTGAAGTTTATTTCCTTTGTAATTTAGTGTATTTTATTTTATACATTTAAAATCATTATTCTGAAAAAATGACATCATCATAGTGCTTCTATTTGTGGACCTGGGAATATATTAGTTTTTTGATAACCACATCCATAGTTGACTCATATTGAGCTTACAATCAACTACGCGCCACCGTTTCTTTAATGGACCCGGGGTCTCACTATGTTGCACAGGCTGGTCTCAAACTCCTCAACTCAAGTGATCCACCTGCCTCAGCCTCCCAAAGTGCTGGGATTACAGACGTGAGCCACTGAGCCCAGCCCCTAAAACCCTCTTTTCATATGTGCTACTTTAGGCTATGTTTATTTCTGAATATAGGCAAATAGCGTTACTATCAAACCAGTAGCTGGAACTGACAAACATGAAATTCTTAGAGCAGTACTTTATAAAATTTCTACCTACCTAAATATAGACCTTAATATTAACCAACTGAGGTGTTATCTTGCAAGATATTTTCTATATGCAGATATACCTGCCCAAGAAAAATTATATTTCTTTTTAAAACAGTGGTGCTTTCTGGTTTGCTTTGCAGAATGAGGAGTAAAAAAGGGCTATTCTGGTGATTATGCTGTGTATTAAACCACCCCAAAACATAGTTATGGAAAACACTCATTACATTCAAGACTTTTGTGGGTCAGGAACTTGTATAGGGAACAGCAGGCATGCTCGTTGGATGCACTATTCCATGGTACCTAGGTACTCAATTGGAAAAATGTGATGGCTACAGTTTGGAATCAACTAGGAGTGTCTTCACTGACCTATGTAATGGTTGATGCTGACTGTCCACTGGGACCTCAACTGGAGCTGTCTTCTGGAGCACCTGTGTGTAGCCTTTGCATGTGGCCTGGACTTCCTCACAGCATGGTGGTCGCTTCTTATATGATGGTCAAACTGCTTAGATGGCAGCTTAGGCTCCAAAAGCTAGTGTCATAGTAAATAAGATGCATTGCCTTTTATGACTTATCTCAAAACTGACAAAGCTATCACATCTGCCACACTTTATGGATTAGAACAATAACAAGTTCACTCAGATTCAAGGGGAGAAAAATTAAGCCCTGACACTTAATTGTGGAGGAGCAAGGTCACAGTGTACAAGAGTATATGCAATGGGTGATGCTGTACAGTTATATTTGGAAAATACAGCCTGGGCACAGTGGCTCACACCTGTAATCCTAGTACTTTGGGAGAGCAAGGTGGGAGGATCACTTGAGCCCAGGAGTTGGAGACCAGCCTGGGCAACATATTGGGACCTCGTCTCTACACATAATTTAAAAATTAGCCAGGTGTGGTGGTGTGTGCCTGTGGTCCCAGCTACTCTGAGAGGCTGAGGGGAGGATCTCCTGAGCCCGAGAGGTTGAGACTACAGTGAGGCATGTTGCAGCACTGCAACACTCTAGCCTGGGTGACAGAGCAAGACCCTGAAAAAGAAAAAAAAAAAAACAAAAAAGGAAATAAAATCTGTACCTGTAAATAGGCATAAAACTGTGGTAGTTTAAAGTATGTGGATCCATGGCATGCAGTGGCAGAGTTTTTGTGGAATGGTTATAGATGAAACATCATTTGTCTTAATGGCTCAGATTTGAAGTTGAGGTTTATAATTATGTTTTTATCATTCTAATAATGAAATTTCTCATTTTATTAGGGTTGGAGGAAGAGTCTGTGGTCTTTTCCAAACTTGAAGATTTGATTTTTTCCAAAACTTGTAGCTTTGTGTTTATCAGCAGATCTGAAAACCACAAGTATTATCTGATACATACAATAATGACAGAAGAAAAAAATGTTCTATGTTTTCTTCACTAAAAGTTTTTATGTAAAAAAGAAATATAGGGCGAATTATATAGCATATGAATTATATCTCATTAAACCTATTTTTTAAAAAGAACCATAAACAAATACTGACTTTTCACTAATGCTATGCATGCTAAAGTGGTTAGGGGTAAAGTATACTGATGTCTGCAACTTTCTTTGAAATTCACCACAAATTAGAGACTGGTGAATGTGGATAGATCTTTAGAGAGGTGAAAAAGCAAGTGTAGAGAACAGTTACTTATACAACCTAAGTGATGTGTAAATGCATATTCTCTTATATCTGAAATTTTTCACAGTAAAATATTGGGAACAATCATAATGAGACACCACTACATAATCACTGGAATGGCCTTTTTTAAAAAAGCTTTGTTTTTTTCAAGTGTTTTTTGTGTTAAAAGCTCTGACATAGTTTTGATGAAGTGAAGTTATATTGACTACTTCATCATCTATTTTTATTCAAGCAGAAGGGAAGAGTTAGGCACAGATTCTCACCACAGTTCTGTGACTGCAGAAACCTTTAAGATAAATAATTGTAATTAACACAGCCTTGGCACTGGCAAAACAAAAACTCGGAACTTAATGTGTAAACAATATGATCTCCATTTCAAATGCTGTTTGTCCTCCTAAAATCTTACACCTCTTCTTTCTTTCTAGGCAATTACTTTTTTTTTTTTTACTTTGACCTCGACAATATGTTCCCTGTTTACATTATTCATGGAATCATGAAGGGTCACTATTGTCTGCCCAGTCCCAAGATAGTTTGGCACTTTTTCAAATTGTTTTGCTTGAATTGTAGTGAAGTGGTAACCCGCTGATGCAGGCATGCACTTCAGCACCCTTGTACTATAGTAAGGCCAAAAAAAAATAGATTAAAGGAATTAAAGTCTCTTTCAGTTGCTTAGCAAAGGAGTAGTTGGTAAGTCATAGTAAAACTTTACAACTTTTAAAGTTTTCTGGTAGAATTTGAACTCACTGAAACTTACACGTTAACTGAGAGGAGTACTAAGTAATCCGTTGAGGTTATTCCAACCAAACATTTAAAATACCCTTATTAAATGTCCACCAGTGAGTGGTACTAAGTGTGACATACTGTGCACAAGCCTTGCTCTTAAGAAACATGAACAGCATAGCTAGGAAGAAAAGTTGGAGAGGACACCAGGGCATGAGCAGATTCGCACTGCAAGATAAAGCAAAAAGAAGATAAGTGCCAAGTACCAGATGGAATGAAATCATATTCCCTTTGCTCTCTTGCCCAGCCTAAGAACACAGGCCAGGGCAGTTTGTGATCATGGTACAGAAATGGAGGCTATTGCTCAATTTGCTCACTCTGCCCCGTTGGTCAAAATTGCTATTCAAAATGTGCCTTACTCCCTATTTTGTATTTAGAGTCTTGGATTCTTATTTGAAACTTGGCAGCTTTGGAAGCTGTCTTAATATTTTGTTCTGCTTTAAGACTTTCACTGCCAAGTACATATTCAGGCTTTGTTTGCCAGTTTTTTTTGATTGTGTGGTTGAATGCCATCCCTGGAAAGATGTACTTTTGAGCTAGTATGAAGTCAATGAGCTGCCTTCAGCATTCATGAGGAGGTTCTGAAGTTTCTGTTTCAAGGCTTTTGACATGTCAGCATGTGTAAATCTAGTCTGATGCCAAGATGCCTTATGCCATTAGGTTCCTTTTGATTTTGATATGCATGATTTTCCTTGTGGATATTAACCTGTTGCCATTAAAAGAAACAGAAAATTATAAGATCATGTACTATAACATAGGTTCTAGCCACAAATAACATTAGTACTGTATCACAACACTGATTTTGGTTTGTTAGAATTTTTAACTGTCTTGGCTTTTTTTTTTTTAATATGTTTTCTAAAACTGTGTATTCAACTCCTGATTTTTCATTCAACCCATGATGATGCTTCCTGACTGCTCAGCTGGAATCTGGATTTGCCTTCTTTCATTCAGCACACTTCTGAAGCAGTGGCAGGTCTTGTGGGGAATTTTGGGGGTAGCAGATTCAAATTTGGCAGGACCCTGGGGACATTAATCAATTGGAAAATATAAATGAGCAAATCATTTCTCAGATAAAATGGTTCAATTAAAAATGATATTGAACTCAAAAAACCAAAACATTACCAAACTAAAAATGTGTACAATTCATAGGCTCCACGATACATTTATTTTGTTTTTATGTGCTTTTCAGGCTTGATCTTACCATCTTTATAATTTAAATAATTGGCAATAACTTATAACTTGTTGTAACGATAATGAGTTCACCTTTACTACTTACTCCCTGACTGATGCTGTGGCCCTCTCCAGTGCCTTCCTCACTTTCATTGTGTACCCACAGCAGCCTAATACACAGCCCTGTGGCCAGCAGCTTGCACAATATTTGTTGTGGAAAATACTGATTGATATTTTGGGTGAAAAATTGTAACTTAATGGTACTTTATATCATTATTAAGCATACATAATATTTCAAATATTAAATAATGGCAATGTTCCTCAGATAAAAACACGTCTATCCAACCTGGCCATTGGAAGTAAGAGAAAACTTCCCACAGAAAACTCTTAACGTATTATTTTTGTTGCTGTTGTTGTCTGTTTTCAATGTTTATTCTTTTGTCCAAAACACAAATGATTAAGACTTGAGAATTCAGGAAGGAGGAGGCAGTACTTAATTTCCACTATATGGAATAAAGAAAATAGTAATCTTGGAAATACTGAGCTAGTATGAGTTTTTTAAATTAGTTATACATTTTAAAATTTATATATGATGCTTACAATTGACGTTGTCTATATTCAGATAGTTTAATAATCCTAGTAAAAGTTGTAAAACCCTTCTGTGGAAGAAAGTAAGCCTTGCAGACAGAATGACTACATAATTTGCAGGGCCCAGTGAAAATGAAAATGTAGGTCCTGTGGTTCAAAAAACCAGAAAACTTACCATTAAAAATACTAAAATATGAACTTTTTCCCTTTCTCCCAAGGTGTCTCTTTCTCTCTCTCTCTCTGTCTCTCTCTCTTTCTCTCTCTCTCTCTCTCTTTCTCTCTCTCCCTTTCTCTACCTGTATCACTGTATTTATTTGCTAATTAAGGTCGTGCTCCTTCGGGCACAGGGACACTCAGCACAGACTTCACAGGACCCTGTGGGTCTCACCCCACAACTTGGGACACAAGCAGCCCATTAGGTATCAGGTTTTTGCTCTTGCCAGCCACTGAGCTAATGGGCTGTGGTCACCAGAAGTGGGGAAGTCGAGCCAGGCATCACCCTCTGACAGGCCCGCTGCCCCAGCCTTCTCTGGATGGCTTTTGCAGCCTCCATGCTGGAATGTGGTAGGTACCTGGATGAGAGGTGGCAAGAAGCTTACCCCTGCCCAGTCACCCACTAAAGTCCTGAGGCACTGCCAATTTAGGGCAGGACAGCTGTCTCCATGTCCCATCTCAAGATGCCGTGGGTCAACCCTAACCCTTTTTACACCCTCATCCAGGCCCTGAATAAGGCAGAAAGCGATAGCAGTCACTAGTCACTAAGGAAGGAGAAAGGAGACTGGGAGTCCTGTGAGGGCTGAAGCCCCAGCGTATGGCAGAGCAGGTATGGACTACCCATCCTAGAGGCCAGGGGACAGGGACTGCATAGTAGCCAACACCACCCCACCCCGGCCACCCACTCCCCCAGGTCCACACGTACTTCATTGTTCCCACAAACTTCACTTACAAAACATAAATTCAATAATGAAATCATTAGGAATTTCATGACAGCAAACACAGAACATTAAACCCCAAACACAGGACCCTTCAAAGCACAGTTTTCTGTGTGATGCCAAAGAAGCTGGACCCACCTGCTGGATAGACCCAATCTACTTACAATAAAATAATGGCTAACATGTATTATGCCAGACATTGTTCTAAGCACTTTACATGTATTAACTCATTAATCCTCAAAGACCTTAATGTATATGCCATCATTATCCCCATTTTACAACTGAAGTAACTGATACCCAAGATCACTGTGTGGTAAAGGGCACATGGAGGATTCAAACCCTGACAGTCCGCCTCCAAAAGATTCTTATAGGAGAACTGAAAAAGGAGCAAATAACTTATTTATGCACTGAAAAAGCAGATCACATTTATAAACGCTGTACAGTGTTCGAGGCTTTGTCTTAAAGCAAATTTCTAGAAGATAAAATCCTAATTGGTTGCAGGTACCTTGAGTGAATAGGCTGTCTCCTTCATCTAGTTAGAACACCAAATGCAACTATAAAATAAATAGGGTTGTCTATGTCAAAGGCCTGGAGATATTAAATGTAAAGCAAAGGGGATTTGTGGATACTCCAAAAATTGCGACATTTTAAAACTTTCTATAGATGGCTACTCTAACCCTCACCTTTACCCCCACATTGCCCAGCCTGAGGTTATGTAGCTAATTAATGACAGAACTGGGTTTCACATCAGTTTGTCCTGGTCAAGGAAGTGGAAAGGAAGTTACCAGGCCCCTCTTACATTGTTAGTGCATGCTTAGGCCCCTCGAGAAGACTGAACTGGGAAGAGAAAGGATGTGGGAAGAAAGGGCGTGTCAACCAACATCTTACTGCTGGCTTTATTTTCTTCTTGTCTCCCTGATCAAAGGTGATTTCATGTTTCTTTATATAAAAACTAACATTGACTGCAACCTTTTCATTTTAATCGTAGTTGTAATTATGAAATCACTGTTTTAATTGAAACTGCTGTTATAAAATATTAACTAATTATAATGGAGGCATTGCTGGACCAACTTGTCTAAAGCCATGTCTCCAAAATAGAAGAATTTAAAGATAATAAGCAGTGTAATTCCTTGACACCAGTGCCTTCAAATCACCAACAAGACAGATCCTAATAACTCTCATTAACTTTATTTGTGGATTTGCAAGTGACCAGGCCAGAGGCCATGACTTACTTCTTCCACAGTCTTTCTTTCACTCCAGAGTGTAGGATGTCACAATACAAAAGCATGAAATAAGAGCCATGGCCAACATGTTTAACCAGTTTATTGAGGCATCTCAACTCAGGAAGCATACACATTAAACAGTTTGATTTGTTCTTATTGTGGCTTTCAAGTGTGCTTTGTAAAATCTTTTCCTGTCCCTTACATATATCTTTGTGTTATTCTGCAGCTTTGGGGTCACTTGTTTATTAAAATTCAGTGTTGTTTAAAATTTTAATCTCAAATTTTTCCCAATGCAGACTTCAACGAGGATCCTCACTATTTGAGATGTTGAAGGAATTAGAGAGCAGAATCTGGTTCAAAGATTGTGATTCTCCCTCGTCTTTGCAAGACCTGGTTCCTCCAATTTGTTGGGCCAGGGGAAAAAGAGTGGGAATAGGCATATGTTTCTTTACACAGCTGCTCTCTCAAGAGTCTTCTGTTCATTGTGACTGCTTCTCTGACTACCTCTGAGGCAGGAATCCAAATGCTGGCCTTTTCACGGGCTAGATGTTTGAGTTTTTCGGAGGCCCTGTGAGGCATCCACATCATACTTTCTGGTGTCAGGGTACAGCAATTGTTCCATCTCCTCCCCTTCCCACAGTGGTGTGCCTCACCAGCCTCTTGCTGATGGATTCCCCTTGCCAGGCAGGTCATCATCTTGGGTAGAACACTAGCAAGGTGACTCAAGTGAAACTCATCCTGCTTGTCCCACAGGAATTTCCTACATACTTGCCAGGCCAGACCATGGTCATGCAGGCCGCTCCACCACCACCCCTTCCCTCTGCCCTGCCATTTCTCTCTAGTTCTCCCTGCCTTGCTTGACAGGAAACAGGGACATATAAGCACATTCTCTACCTAGACTGATGTTCACTGGGGAATGGAGTGCCAATCTTTTCATCTTGCAAGCTTGGCCAGACTTTGAGTTTGTCTGTTGGAGCCCCACCCAGCACTTTTGAAACCAGCCTCACAGAATAAAATCTTTTCACCACAAGCACTGTATTTCCCACACAGACAAGTTACCTCATAATTCTTGCCATTCCTTCCCGAAACTTCTTAAGTTGGAGCCATGGCTGTGGTAGTGAGTACACCTCTTCCACTCTTAGAGGGTATCTGGGTCCAATTGCTGAAGCCTCACACTGGGCATTGCTTAGTCCCTATTGTTGCCAGGGATGGATGGGTCCATCCTGTAAGCAACTACTCCCCATGCCGTTATATTTATATGCTGATAGGAGTAATTTTGATGCAGCGTCAAGTTCTTGAGAAATTCTTGACACACAGTAAAAAAAATTTGTAAATGTCAGTTTCCTTACCTTTTCAGAAAAGGCTAAGATTTTAAGAATGCTTAACAAAGGAGGGTGGTATATCAGATAGACTTTGGCAAAATGAATAGGATTGAGGAAAGATATCTCAAAGGAGAATGTAAACAGCGGTTGAGATCTGGAAAACTGAGGAACAGATTTGGGGAAAGTGAGTAAGCTTTTTTTCTAATGGAAATACAGGATATAAGATCAGAAAAGCAGGCTGGGAACATCAGATCAAGGGGTTATCAAGGACAGAATTGAAGACTATAAACATGAGTACAGTAGAAAGGCTTTTCAGCAGAGTGACCTGTGGGAAATGGAAATTTGGGGAAGTTCACTATTAAACAAGGTACAGAAGAGGGTGGAGGAAAGGAGACCAGGGAACTGGTATTATAGCAATTTAAAAAGGAAGAAATAAAGGGGCAAGCATACAGGGGAACACATGAAAAGGGAGACTGTAAGCAATATTGGGATCATTTGTGATTTTTGGTAACTAATCTTACAGAAGAGGATATGCCAGCATGTTCCAAATGCGTGCTGTGTAACGCTAATTCTATCAGATGCTACAAATCAACAGAAAATTCTCTGGTCAAATATGCTGAGGAAATTCAGCATAATATGGTCTCTACTTAAAATCTGTAAAGTAACATAGAAATCCTAATGAAGGGGCAGTGGCCAAAAAGAAAAAAAAAGAGAATCCTAATGGAAAAGAAAACACCACATTACCTTGTTTAGCCCAGTATTTTTAACAATTATTTGATTATAGAACCTTCTTTTATGTAAGTCCTATCATACGGTACCAGTGTTCCAAGAAATACACTTGGGGAACCACTGGATTATATTATACAATGTGAATTGATTGATGTATTGGTTTGCATGTTAATATTATGTTTTTCTGTAATAATAAACAGAAACATAATTTATAATGAACTCTGTTTCTGAGTAGGAAATAGTTCTTGAACTGCCTAAGCTTGAGCTATATCTTTTAACACTTGGCCTTTTCTCATTTTCAAAATGAAATATATTTTTATAATAAAAGGCCAAGAATAAGTAGCTCAAATTTCATAATTTTATAGTCATCTCTGGGAATGTAGCCTTAAGAAACATCACTATCTATGAACAGTATCAGTGTCCTCAGCTTTGGGCTCAAAAGAAAAAGAACTTTATTTTTACAGTTTTTTTTTTAACTTTAAAGTGAACACATGTAGAGTTTTTATTTGGGAGACTAATGAGGAAAACCGTGTCTCATTTGTTATATTGCTTCACGTGATAACTGCTAACTAAAAGTGTGTTTGATTATGAAAGGAGAGTAGACATTAACTATTTTTTATACATAAAAAATTTGAGATCTTGATTTATTGGCTCAAACTAGCTAGTTTATGGGAGAAGGAGGACTTGGGAGAATCAGATCTCATGTTCTTCCTAATATAGCACTTCTCCTTAAAGAATAAAAGATAAGGTTACCACTTTTATTGAATGTCAAAAGGACATTTTCTTTGTTTGTAAATTATTCCAAACTGCTAAGAGGGCCTAGCCACAGAAGCTGCTGTGTTCACTTACTTTTGGATATGACTCCCTCCCTTCCACACATTTATTAATGTCAGTGAACATAGTAAATGTATCTATCTTGTCTTTGTACTTTTCACTGTATCCACTAAAGAATATCAAAGACTAGTAAGCTCTGTTGGTGAAGGCAGCAAATATGCCTATTATCTATTATTATTGTTTCACATAATAACTGCTTGAATAATGAAGAATTATTGAATAATGAAGAAACTGAGACTCAGAAAGGTAGTAACTTACCACAGTCATAGGACAGGTTGATGACAGAAAGAGCATGTATCTTCAGCTTCTTTGTAGCACAAACACTGCATAGCATCAAGCATTCAGAATAGATACTCTAAGTGCACATCTACTGAATAGCAGATTTGTTGGCAGAGATGCTAAGCAGTATCTTACGCATAGACCTACAAGTATGTTTTTCAATTTAAAGAGGCTCATCTATCTCAAAAATAAAGTGCCTGTTACTTTACATCAAGCATGAAATATTGCCATTATATTATTTCTCAAAAAAGGATATAAACAAAACTTATAAGAGAAATAACCTCCAACAATAGAATAAAGATGATTATAGGTTTTAAAAGCTATTTGCTTTATATCATTAATAAGGATATGCTAGGTTGAAGAATACATAATCTACTGAAGGGTTGTTACCTCAGAGGATGGAACTAGGGAATTAAGAATAGGAAGGGCATTTTTAGTTTTTCTTGTATACATATATTATTTTACATTATATTTATTATAAGCATATATTGCTGTTATAATTTTTTCAAAGTTCATAAAAATGTCCTTTAAAGAATAAAAGCATGTCATTAACTTGGTAGACATTTATGTTTTTGTCAAAAAATTAAGTATTTCAAGTATATAGATACTGTTAGAAGGCTTCCGTGTACCTAGTACCCTAATTGTGACAAACATAAATGTTTTAGGGAAGTAAAATTTTTAAAAAGTAATACCCCGAACTTACCCAGCTAACCAATAGTAAGTATGAGTTCTTAGGCTTTCCTGTCTGGATCTGTATAGACATACAAAGTAGCATATGCTGCAAAAGCTCTAAGTCTTTGCAGCAGTGCTCTGCTGAAAAACAATTGTAACCATTGGTTGCTGGGCAATGGACAACACAGCAAACCCAGCTCCCTTCACTTCAACGTTTATTTATCTGGATTAATGATGTAGATCATCATAAACAAACAAGATATTTGTTATATAAATAGGATGGCTAATGCATTTCAGGAAATTTTAAGATTTTCCTTAGTGTTGATGTGTACTTTCAGTGCTTTTAACCTTGAAAGAGATATATATTGTTTGGAAACCAAAATTAAAGTTAGGTTGAAAGGGTACAGTGTGATCTCCTTGCCTCATGATAAATTACACCATGAATCTTAGGAAGGCATATTGAGCTTTCTATTTGAATTGTTTCATAATAGATAGAAATAAATTATAGAATAAATTCATTTATATTAAAGCACAAAACAGTCTTATTAGCTAGAGGAGAAAATTCTAAGGTATTCCTGGCTCTCATTCTCTTCCAAATTTCAAAGAAAAATCAAATCCAAAAGAAATGTTTTAAACTAGTGAAACAGAATATTGTAATTGTAGCTGATTTTAAAATGTGCTTGTTCATTTTTAAGGGCTAAGAAAGTTATACATGTAGTATATTTCAAAATGTTTTATGAGGTAGGATGTCTACTGTAAGTTATAATGGCTGTACTAAACCATAATAACAATCAGTACCAAAGCTCTATGGTCTCTGAACAGATTGTTTCCGCAATTAGTATCTATGTACTAACTTAGCAATAAAAATATATATGGGCCCATTTCCTCAGGCTCTACCTCATAGGGATGATACAAAAATAAAATGAAATAATAGGCAAATAATCATTTTGGGAATTAAATATAAAATGTCACTAGTGGCATAATGTGTAATAAAAATAATAATAGATACCAATACTGACATACTAGAAATTGGACTTCAGATCTCAAAAAAACGTTTTTGTTGTTAAACACTTCTAACCCCCTTTTGTTTGGTTATCATGGTAATCTGTATTAGTGGGAAAGCTTTGGGGCTTTCTATATGCATAACTGCTTCAGCTTTTTAGTAAATTAACCCATTTACTACTGTACTCCAAAAACTGATTGCCATCCTTATACACCCAGCCATTTTCATCAAACAACCAGTTGGCTTATTAATTATAAAACTGGTTATCAGTATGAGTGTGTGACACAGCTTGAATGAAAGCTTTTTCCAAAAATGCTTGTTCTCTTCTAGCTTGTCTACACATAATTCAGCCACATTGACTACAGCACCATTAGTTTGGCTGAGACTTATTCTTCTTCATATAGTTTAGTGGCTATTAATCAGTGAGATTGTGTTATTAAGGAAGCCAACTTAAGGAAAGTCTAGTAGTGACATCTGCAAGATTGTAGAATAGGAATCCCCAGACATTCTTTCCTTCTGTGGAAATACCAATTCAACAACAAAACATAGACCAGTTCCCTTTGTGAGAAATCCAGAAACCAGTTAGGATACTCCTGCACCCCAGGCAAGTGCAAAATTAGCCACTGTAAGCCAACAGGAAAATTCATTGCACCCTCTCACCATTGTCCTTGCATACTCGGAGTCAATCAGGAGGTGTTTTAGTCCATTTGTGCTACTATAACAAAATGCCACAGACCTGAGTAATTTATAAACAATAGACATTTATCTCTCACAATCCTGGTGGCTGGGAATTCTGAGATCAAGGCACCAACAGGTTCAGTGTCTGGTGAAGGCCCATCTAGGTGTCCTTACATGGTGGAAGGAGCAGAAGAGCAAGAACACACTCCCTTCAACCTCAAATTCCATTCATAAAGGCAAGCCCTCATGACTTAATCACCTCCTAAAGGCCACACCTCTTAATATTGTTGTATTGGGGATTACATTTTAACATGAATTTTGGAGGGAACATCGTCGTGCAGAAGGAAACTCTCAGCTCCAAGCTTCTTCATGGACAGAGAAGACTGGACCATAAACATCAAATATGCTGACTTCTGAGGGGAGCTGCCCAAGGGACTGGCTTCTGTGTCATCTCTCTCAGAGCACTGACATGGCCTGGCATACTCTAGATGCATTAGGGCACTGAGAGCACAAGCTTGGCAGTGTGCTACTGCTCCAGAAACTGCAGTATAGCAGACACAGGAAAATACAACTTGGTTAGCTCTACCTCAAGGGGAAAGAGAAGAATGGAGCATGTGTTCAACATTCTAGCATTTTAGGGGGCTGCCCAAGGGACTGAATTCCTTCTAGCCTGACATAGGACACTGACAGGACCCGGCATATTCTAGATTCCTGGGGGTCACTGAGAACAAAAAAGAGCTGGGTGATGTCCCTGCTGCCTTAGAGGACCTTCAGTATATCAGAGGAATCAGAGGGAGCAAGAGATTACAAGCTCCTGAAAAAAGAAAAAGCCAGCAAATCTAAGTGAAAATCTAAACACACAAGTTTAGAGAAGACACATCAGAGAAAAAGCTTGAAAGACTCCCAGAACCTCTAATCGGGCTGATTGGCAAAAGTCTTTCTCTGTACAAAGCCAGTCTGAAAAAACTGAGAGAGATGGTTATTTTGTCAAATGTGTGGATACCAACACAAAGTTATAAGGAACATGAAGAAACAGGGAAATAGCCCAATCAAAGGAGCAAAATAAATTTCCAGAAACAAACCCTTAAAAAACAGGTATGTGAATTGCTTGACAAAGAATTCAAGGTAACCATCATAAATATGTTAATCACACTCAGAGAAACTATGTGTGAACAAAATGAGTATTTCAACAAAGAAATAGAAAATATAAAAGAACCAAACAAATTTTGGAGCTGAAGAGTGCAATAACTAAACTTTTAAAAATTCCCTAGAGGGTTCAACAGCAGACTTGATCAAGCTGAAGAAAGAATCAACAAACTTGAAGACAGATCATTTGAAATTATCCAATCAGAGAAGCAAAAAGAAAAAAAGAATGAAGAAAGCCTAGGGGACTTATGGGACACCATTAAGCAGGGGTGTGTGTGTGTGTGTGTAGTCTGTGAAGAAGAGAGAGAAAAGGAGGCAGAAAGCTTCTTTAAAGAAATAATGGAAACAACTCCCCAAATCTGGGGCTAGAAATGTATATCCAAATTCAAGAAGCCCAATGGATCCCAAATAAGATGAATCCAAAGAAGTCAACACTAAGACACATTATAATCAAACTGTCAGAAATAAAAGACAGAATTTTGAAACAACAAAAGAAAAGTGAATCATCACAAACAAGGGAAACTTCATGAGACTATCAGTGGATTTCATAGCAGAAACTTTGGAGGCAATGTGAGAATGGGATAATATATTCAAAGTGCTGAATGAAAAAAAAATTGCCATCAAAGAATAGTATCTCTGGCAAAACTATTCTTCAAAAATGGAGCAATAAAGACTCTCCTAGATATTCAAAAGCTGTGGGAGTTCATCACAACTAGACCTGCCATCCAAGAAAGGCTAAAGGGAGTCCTTCAAGTTGAAATGAAAAGACACTAAACAGTAACACAAAAGCACAGGGAAGTATAAAGCTTGCTGATAAAGGTAAATATACAGACAAATACAGAATACTGTGACACTGTAATAGTAGTATATAAATCACTTTTAATTCTATAGAATTTAAATAAAAGTAGAGTATCTATAACTATAAAAATATGCAAATGGATACGTAGTATAACAAGATCTACTTTGTGACATAAATAATATAAAGTGGGTGGGGGTAGTAATAGAATAGTTTTTGTATGCACTTGAAGTTAAGTTGTTATCAGCTTAAAATATATTGTTATAACTGTAAACTGTTTTGTGTTAGCCCCATGGTAACCACAAAGAAAATACCTTTAGAAGATACAAAAGAAAATGATAAAGGAATCAAAGCATGTCACTAAAAAAAAATAAAAATAAATGAAAATAGAAAGGAAAACTGCAAGAGAGGATAAGACAGAAAACAACAAAATGGCAATAGTAACTTCCTCTCTATTCAAAATTACTTTAAATGTAAATGGATTAAACTGCCTAAGCAAAAGACACAGAGTGGCTGAATGAGTTTTAAAAATAAGATCCAATTATATGCTGTCTACAAGAGATTCACTTAGATTTAAGGGGACACATGAGCTGAAAGAAGAGGGATGGAAAAAGATATTTCATGCAAATGGAAACCAAAATAGAGTAGGAGTAGCCATACTTATATCAGACAAAATATACTTTTTGTCAAAAACTGACACAAGAGGCAAAGAAGGACATTACGTAATGATAAGAGAGATAATTCACCAGGAAGATATAACAATTATAAATTGTTATATAAATGTACCCAACATCAGAGCACCCAAATAAATGAAGCAAACAGAGTGACAGAACTGAAGGGAGAAATATGCAGCAAGACAATAATAGTAGGAGATTTCATACCCTGCTTTAAATAATAGAACAGACAGAAGCTTGGTAAGGAAACAGAGGACTTGAACAACACTACAGACCAAATGTATCTAACAGACATACAAAACACTATACCCAACAGCTGCAGAATATACATTCTTCTCATGCACACATAGGACATTCTTCAGAACAGATCACAAGTTAGGTCACAAAATAAGTCTTATTTAAGAAGAGTAAAATGGGCACAGTGGCCCACGCCTGTAATCTCAGCACTTTGGGAGGCTGAGGCGGGTGGATCACTTGAGGTCAGGAGTTCAAGACCAGCCTGGCCAACATGGTGAAACCCCATCTCTACTAAAAATACAAAAACCTAGCCAGGAGTGGTGGCATACACCTGTACTCCCAGCTACTCCAGAGGCTGAGGCAGGAGAATTGCTGAAACCTGGAAGGCGGAGGTTGCAGTGAGCCAAGATCACGCCACTGCACTCCTGCCTGGGTGACAGAGCGAGACTCCATCTCAAAAAAAAAAAAAAAAAAAAAAAAAGAAAAGGAAAAGAAGTGAAAGAGGATACATTACAACTGACTCTACAGAAGTAAAAAGAATTAAAAGAGACAATTATGAACAATTATAAGTCAACAAATTGGATCCTGTGGAAAACAATGGATAAATTCCTAGAAGTATATAGCCTACCAAGATTATGAATGGTAAATAATGAAGAATTTTAAAACCTAAACAGAAATATAATTAATAAGGATATTGAAGCAGTAATTAAAAATCTTCCAACAAAGAAAATCTCAGGACCAGATGGCTTCACTGGTGAATTCTACCAAACGTTTAAAAAAGAATCAATGCCAATTCTTCTCAAACTCTTACAAAAAATTGAAGAGGAGGGAACACATCTGGATTCATTTTATGAGGCCAGCACTACTCTGATAGCAAAGCCAGATTAAAAACACCACAAGAAAATAAAACTGTAGGCCACTATCTGTGATGAAGATAGATGCAAAAATCTTCAACAAAAAACCTAGCAAATCAAATTCAACAACACAGTAAAAGAATCATACATCATACCAAATGGAATTTATCCCTGGGATGCAAGAATGGCTCAACATAAGAACATTATTCAGTTTGATACATCACATTAACAGATTGAGGGATGAAAAAGTGCATGATCATCTTAATATATGCCCCCAAAAAAGTATTTGACGAAAGTCAGCACACTTTCATGATAAAAACAGAACCTAGGAATGAAAAGAAATTATAGCAACATAATAAAGACCATATATGAAAAGCCCACAGCTAACATACTGTATGGTGAAAAACTAAAAGCTTTTCCTCTAAGATCAGGAACAAGGCAAGGATGCCCATTCTTGCCACTTCTGTTGAACATAGTACTGGAAGCCCTATCCAGAACAACTAGGCAATAGAAAGAAATTAAAGGCATCCATATCAGAAAGGAAGAAGCAAAATGCTGTCTGTTTAAGATGACATCTTATATGTGGAAAACCCTAAAGATTGCATTTTAAAAACTGCTAGAACTAATAAATGAATTCAGCAAAGTTGCTGGATTGAAAAGACAACAAGGAAAACTTAGTTGTGTTTCTGTACACTAGCAATAAACAGTCAAAAGGAAAATTAAGAAAGAAAACAATTTCATTTACAAGGCATAAACATGAATAAAATACTTAGGAAAAAACTTAACCAAGAAGGCAAAAGTCTTGTACACTGAAAACTATAAAACACTGCTACAAGAAATTAAAGCAGACATAAACAAATGGAAAGAAATACTGTGTTCATAGATTGGAAGACTTAATATTGTTAAAATGTTCATAGTACCCAGAACAATCTACACGTTCAATGCAATCCCTATGGGAATCCCAGTGATATTTTTTGCAGAAATAGAAAAATCTAAAATTCATATGGAATCACAAAGGACCTAAAATAGCCAATACAATCATGAGAAAGAACAAAGCTGGAGTCTTCACATGCCCTGATTTTGAAACATATTACAAAGGTACAGTAATCAAAACAGTATAATACTGGCATAAAGACATACATATAGACCAATAGAAAAGAATACACAGCCTAGAAATAAATGCAGAACTGTATGGTCAACTGACTTTTGACAAAGGTGCCAAGAATACACAATGAGGAAACGATAGTGTTTTCAACAAATAGTGTTGGGAAAAGTGGATATCCATTGGCAAAAAAAAAAAAAGAGATTGGATCCTTATCTTACACCATATACAAAAATAAACTCAAAATGGATTAAAGACTTAACCATAAGACCTGAAACTGTTTAAAACTCCTAGAAGAAAATATAAGAGAAAAGCTGTATGACACTGATCTTGGATATGACATGAAAAGCACAGGTAACAAAAGCAAAAGTAAACAAGTGGAACTATTAAAAAATAAAAGCTTCTCATTCCCTTTGAAACCTGGCACAAGACAGGGATGCCCTCTCTCACCACTCCTATTCAACATAGTGTTGGAAGCTCTGGCCAGGGCAATCAGGCAGGAGAAAGAAATACAGAGCATTCAATTAGGAAAAGAGGAAGTCAAATTGTCCCTGTTTGCAGATGACATGATTGTATATCTAGAAAACCCCATCATCTCAGCCCAAAATCTCCTTAAGCTGATAAGCAACTTCAGCAAACTCTCAGGATACAAAATCAATGTGCAAAAATCACAAGCATTCTTATGCACCAATAACAGACAAACAGCCAAATCATGAGTGAACTCCCATTCACAATTGGTTCAAAGAGAATAAAATACCTAGGAATCCAACTTACAAGGGATGTGAAGGACCTCTTCAAGGAGAACTCCAAACCGCTGCTCAGTGAAATAAAAGAGGATACAAACAAATGGAAGAACATTCCATGCTCATGGGTGGGAAGAATCAATATCGTGAAAATGGCCATACTGCCCAAGGTAATTTATAGATTCAATGCCATCTCCATCAAGCTACCAATGACTTTCTTCACAGAATTGGAAAAAACTACTTTAAAGTTCATATGGAACCAAAAAAGAGCCTGCATCGCCAAGTCAATCCTAACCCAAAAGAACAAAGCTGGAGGCATCACGCTACCTGACTTCAAACTATACTACAAGGCTACAGTAACCAAAACAGCATGGTACTGGCACCAAAACAGAGATATAGACCAATGGAACAGAACAGAGCCCTCAGAAATAATGCCGTATATCTACAACTATCTGATCTTTGACAAACCTGACAAAAACAAGCAATGGGGAAAGGATTCCCTATTTAATAAGTGGTGCTGGGAAAACTGGCTAGCCATGTGTAGAAAGCTGAAACTAGACCCCTTCCTTACACCTTATACAAAAATTAATTCAAGATGCATTAAAGACTTACATGTTAGACCTAAAACCATAAAAACCCTAGAAGAAAACCTAGGCAATACCATTCAGGACATAGGCATGGGCAAGGACTTCATGTCTAAAACACCAAAAGCAATGGCAACAAAAGCCAAAATTGACAAATGGGATCTAATTAAACTAAAGAACTTCCACACAGCAAAAGAAACTACCATCAGAGTGAACAGGCAACCTACAGAATGGGAGAAAATTTTTGCAACCTACTCATCTGACAAAGGGCTAATATCCAGAATCTATAATGAACTCAAACAAATTTACAAGAATAAAACAACCCCATCAAAAAGTGGGTGAAGGATATGAACAGACACTTCTCAAAAGAAGACATTTATACAGCCAAAAAACACATGAAAAAATGCTCATCGTCACTAGCCATCAGAGAAATGCAAATCAAAACCACAATGAGATACCATCTCACACCAGTTAGAATGGCCATCATTAAAAAGTCAGGAAACAACAGGTGCTGGAGAGGATGTGGAGAAATAGGAACACTTTTACACTGTTGGTGGGACTGTAAACTAGTTCAACCATTGTGGAAGTCAGTGTGGCGATTCCTCAGGGATCTGGAACTAGAAATACCATTTGACCCAGCCATCCCATTACTGGGTATATATCCAAAGGATTATAAATCATGCTGCTATAAAGACACATGCACACGTATGTTTATTGTGGCATTATTCACAATAGCAAAGACTTGGAACCAACCCAATGTCCAACAATGATAGACTGAGTTAAGAAAATGTGGCACATATACATCATGGAATACTATGCAGCCATAAAAAATGATGAGTTCATGTCCTTTGTAGAGACATGGATGAAGCTGGAAACCATCATTCTCAGCAAACTATTGCAAGGATAAAAAAACAAACACCGCATGTTCTCACTCATAGGTGGGAATTGAACAGTGAGAACACATGGACACAGGAAGGGGAACATCACACACTGGAGACTGTTGTGAGGTAGGGGGAGCAGGGAGAGATATCATTAGGAGATATACCTAATGCTAAATGACGAGTTAATGGTTGCAGCACACCAACATGGCACATGTATACATATGTAACAAACCTGCACGTGGTGCACACGTACCCTAAAACTTAAAGTATAATAATAAATAAAATAAAAATAAAAAATAAAAGCTTCTGCACCACAAAGGAAGCAATTAACGTGGCCTACAGACTGGGAGAAAATACTTGCAAATCTGTAAACCATATATCTGTTAAGGGATTAACATCCAAAATATATAGAGAATGCCTAAAAGTGAATAGCAGCAAACAGATAAATAACCCAATTCAAAAATAGGCAAAGGACTTGAATAGACATTTCTTCAAAGAAGACATACAAATGGCCAAAACGTATATGAAAAACTCAGAATCACAATAATTAAGGAAGAAATGCAAATTAAAATCATAATAAGATTATCTCACACCTGGAAAATAAGTGTCGACAAGGATTGTAACTCTTATGCATTATTGGTGGAAATGCAAAATGTATAGCCACTGTGGAAAACAGTGTGGAGGTTCCTCAAAAAATTAAATAGAATTTACATATGACGCAGCAATTCCACTTCTGGCTGTTTATGCAAAAGAATTGAAACCAGGATCTTGAAGAGATATTTTACACTGCCATGTTCATAGCAGCATTATCCATAATAGACAAGAGGTGAGAGGAAACTGAATGTCCATCAACAGATAAATGTGATATATATGTACAATGGAATATTATCCAGCCTTAGTAAAGAAGGAAATCCAGCCAGGCACAGTGGCTCAAGCCTGTAATTCCAGCACTTTGGGAGGCCAAGACAGGAAGATTGCTTGAGCCAGGAGTTCGAGATCATTCTGGGCAACATGGCAAACCCCGTCTCTACCAAAAAAAAAAAATTAATACTTATCCAGGCATGGTGATGCATGCCTGTAGTCCCAACTACTCAGGAGGCTGAGGTGGAAGAATTACTTGGGCCGGGAGTTCAAGGCTGCAGTGAGCTGTGATTACACGACTGTACTCCAGCCTGGGGGACATAGTGAGATCCTGTCTCAAAAAAATAAATGAATAAATAAAAATAAAAAAAAAGCCAGGCATAGTGGCTGACGCCTATAATCCCAGCACTTTGGGGGCTGAGGCAGGTGGATTGCTTGAGGCTACGAGTTCGAAACAAGCCTGGGCAACATGGCAAAACCCCATCTCTACAAAAAATACGAAAGTTTGCCGGGCATGGTGGAATGTGCCTATACTCTCAGCTCCTGGGGAGGCAGAGGTGGGAGGATCGCTTGAGCCTGAGCTTGGGAGGTCGAGGTCTCAGTGAGCGGAGATTGTGCCACTGTACTCTAGCCTGGGCAACAGAGTGAGACCTTGTCTCAAAAAAAAAAAAAAAAAAAAAAAAAAAAAAGGAAATTATAACATATTCTGCAGCATGGATGAATCTTGAGGACATTATGCTAAATAAGCCAGTCACAGAAAGGCAAATATTGCATGATTCTACATATATGAGTGTTTAAAACAGTCAAACTAATCAAAGCAGAAAATAAAATAGTAGTAGCCAGAGACTGGAAGGAGGGAAAATGAGGAGTTGCTGTTCAATGAGTATGAAGTGTCAGTCATGCAATTGCACAAGTTCTAGAGATCTGTGTACAACATTGTAGCTGTAGTTCACAATACTATGCTGCACACCCAAAAAGTCATTAAGAGTGTAGATCTCATGTTATGTGTTTTTTACCCCAATTTTTTTTAAAGAGAAATCTAGCTATTTTGATCTCATACACCAATATTTTCATGACAAATGGGGAATGTTAGGATGAGACAGATTTGTATTGAAAAAGACAAAACCAATAAAAGTGTAGTGACAATTAAAATTCTCTAAGACTAAACATTTCTGGAAAGTATACATGACTATAATTAATTGAAATGCAGCGTTTACTAAGTCTGCTTATATGTTCATTTTCAAAGTGTGAGATTGTTATTTATTATGGATGTCAGAGGAATTGTTTTCTTCACTGTGGGTCTGTGTTGTATAGCACTTTTTATTTGTGATTTATTCTGTCTTAGGGCTATTTCAAGTATGATTTTCCCATGGTAGACACGCTATGGAATTTGTTTCCTTGACATGTACAATAATTTCAGAATACTTCTTCCAGTGTTTTTTGTTGGTGTGTAAGGTTATTAATAGAAAAACTTTAAAGTAGAATTTAGTACTCTATAGTTAGGATTTTTATTTTGGTAATCATGATTAATTTACAGAATCTCATGTTAAGATTCATGCTACACTTTGGGAGGCCGAGGCGGGCGGATCACGAGGTCAGGAGATCGAGACCACGGTGAAACCCCGTCTCTACTAAAAATACAAAAAATTAGCCGGGCGTGGTGGTGGGCGCCTGTAGTCCCAGCTACTCGGAGAGGCTGAGGCAGGAGAATGGCGTGCACCCGGGAGGCGGAGCTTGCAGTGAGCCGAGATCGCGCCACTACACTCCAGCCTGGGTGCCTGGGTGACAGGGCGAGATTCCGTCTCAAAAAAAAAAAAAAAAAAAAAAAAAAAAAAAAAAAAAAAAAAAAAAAAAAAAAAAAAAAAAGATTCATGCTATATTGCCATTATTTTAAAAGTGTGAAATGCATGAGTTTTAAAAGACCAAGTTTAAAATACCAATAAGTAGTGATATTCATATACCATATGTTTACCTACAAATACCTTAGGTTGTGTTTATTACACACTAAACCTCCTCTCGAGCACAAAGCAAGCACACACTTGTCAGACCACAAGCAAATCCGTAATTTCCATTATTGGCGTCAACGTTTCCATGTATTTCTTATGTACAGAACATATTTACCTATTTACCAGAATATTTACTCTTAGAGTCCCCATTTGCTTAAGCATTACTGCCACCACTCCAATTCTGAAGATGAAAATCGAGAAATTTTTTTCTCTCTAAATTCATAGACATGCTTTGCTCTGAAGCTTTAAATCAGCAAACATGGTTGCCAAGAGAAGCTTTAAGAAAGGTAGTTTTATAGTCAGAGGTTATACAGTTGAAAAAACTGTATAGCAATCATTTTAAAATTTGTACTGAACTATCTGGTTTGGCTGTCAGGCCTAGAGTTCATCAGATAATTTCCAGAGCTGTAATTCATTTTCACTTATGAGACCTTAGTCTGTTACAGGGAAAAGGGTTTTTTTCTCCTCTCAAGTTTTTCCAGTAATGCTTCCATGTACCATTCAACTGCTGGCACATTTTAGTCCCAGAGGATAGATTTTGTTTGGCATCCTAAGGAATTTTGATATATTTAAGAAGGTGAGAAGTACACATTGGCATCATTTAAATAACATAAGTCTACACCCAATTGGCTTTTACATGCCAAAGATGTGAAATGTGCCAACGGTTTAATAGTACACAATAACTGTTCAACTACATAAGTTGATTTCAGCAAAACAGTTTGATGTGTGTTTTATCCTGAATCATTTAGATGCAATTAAGTCTATGGTGCCTGAATAATAGAGGCAGGCTGGGCTGTTCCTAACTTTTGCATAAGCAGATATTAATATTTTCGAAATGTTAGTCATAGTTGAGTTGAATAGAATATGAGTATTGCTTTAGTTTATGATGCCTTTTCAGCAACTTCAGTAGTTTCTATACTGCCAACAAATGTGAAATAGGAAAATATAATTTGAGGTTGATGATCTTTATTTCTTTTAATAAAACAAATTTGGACTTTTAGTGAGTTGGGGAAGCATATGATAGATTCTTTTATTTTCAGACTTTTAAATATATATGCTATTCATTTTAACCAGACTAACACTGTGTGTGTGTGTGTCTGTGCGTGTGTCACTGACTGTGCAAGCCCTAATTGGAAAAATGAGCATAGAGAGAGAAAGATAAAAGTGGTATAACCTTCTCTTTTTAATGAACTTACAATCAAATAGGGGAAGACATGGAAAGAGAGAATACAAGTGCTAACTCTAATGCAAAACAGACAGTCCTTGTGTTTTAACTTTTGGAAAAAAAAGTTAATATGGCATTAGAGAGTATGAGAACTGGAGCCAAGTGGAGACTGTTAGGAAGGGTGATGTGAGGGCTCCGTATAATTAGCTTAAGAGAACTTAATGATCCCCATCTTAGAGGAAGCAGAGGAATAGAAGTAGACTATAGAACCATAAAGTGTGGAGAGGGGAGGGTGGAGGGGAAGAGGTTTAAGTTATATAAAAGAAGGTAAATTTCTCTCTGTTACCAAATTGGGGGAAAAGGACTAGATGGAATTTTATAAAATGTGTAGTATACATTTGAGATACTCACAATATATTAGTTTCATAGCCTTTATAAAATTAACTTTGGGCAACCTGTGGTCACCCAAAAGAGATAGGCAGTCATCCTTCAGACAGCCAAAACTGAGATACATTGAAAAGGCAATGTGGCTACCACTCTGGAGAGACATGACATCAGTAGTAATCACCATGTTCAGAGAAAAGCAGCAGTGGTTTTAAATATGACCCCAAATAAAATGTCACAAGGACAAAGCCTCTGAACTTGGCTGCTTCTCTTTGTAGTGTGGTCTGTAGTGTGTGGCAACAGAGATTCATTTATTTAACAAATGATTAATGATTTTTGCAAGCAACCTCGGAGCCAGGTAGTAGAAAGTAAAATTGGAAGATAAGTTAGTGTCAAGTCATGAAAGCTTTTTCAGTGTTAAGTGCCAAACAACTTTTCTAAAAGACAAAGCATATTAAAGCTTAAAAACTGTTACTTAAAATTATGTTTGGACTATATCCAAAAAACAGCTCTTATAAGAATATGCAAAACAGAATATTTTACAATTGTAGATTACAGTTTCTTTTAGAGATAAGCAGCTGAAGATAATTTTAGAACATCCTTCAATTGTTTCCTTTTTCTGCAATGAGCAGATTCGTAGTTATGTTCCCTCACAGTAGTGGTTAACGTTATTAAGTCTTCCTCTTATACATCTAAATAGGTTGCTCTAACAGCACAGTAAACCAAGATCTTTTTTTTTTTTTTTTTTTTTGAGATGGAATCTCATTCTGTCGCCCAAGCTGGAATGCAGTGGTGCAACCTCAGCTCACTGCAACCTCTGCCTCTCAGGTTCACGCTATTTTCCTGCCTCAGCTTCCCAAGTAGCTAGGACTACAGGCGCACGCCACTACGCGCAGCTAATTTTTGTATTTTTAGTAGAGACGGGGTTTCACCATGTTGACCAGGCTGGTCTTGAACTCCTGACCTCAGGTGATCTGCCTACCTCAGCCTCCCAAAGTGCTAGGATTAGAGGCGTGAGCTACCACACCTGGTCGTAAACCAAGATCTTATAGCATAGATTTCTAGTTGACATTTACTTTACTGAACACTAAACTATGACTATTATTGGTGTCTCTTTTCCCCATATATCTGACTGTCTACCTTCAGTGAGCTTACATTATAATATGACAGAAAAGGCTAGTAGACATGAAACAAAATTGTGCAGAGGCCAGGTGCAGTGGCTTACACCTATAACCACAGCACTTTGGGAGGCCAAGGTGTGAGGATCACTTGAGGCCAGGAGTTCAAGACCAGCCTGGTGGACATAGCAACACCCCATCGGTATCAAATAAAGTAAAATTTTGCAGAATAGTCTGTGATTATAGCTCAGCAAGTTAAGGTGTTTAGGTCTAGAATGAGGACAGTGCCAGGATATGGCCAAACTTTGAAGTATAATATAATTAAGTTCATTAGTATAAGACTACTAAAAGAGGAAGATCTTCCTGATAAAGAAAATCATAAGTCAAAGCAAGAAGGTATGAATGCCAGTTGCATACCTAGAAACAGTATAGAATCTGGCCTGAGAGAAGAAAGTTTGTACTCGGGAAAATAACTGAGATGGGGATGACTTATGGAATGCCTTGAAAGCCATAGAGGATGTAGAGAAACACTGTAGGTTCTGTGTGATATGCTAAAAAACAGCATTTAGTAAACATTACTGTGGAAGAAATGTACAGGACATTCATGGAGGCAGAGAAGAGTCAGGCATGCAGTTATCTTAAGTGTGAGTTTATGAAAGCATCAGAAAACTCTAGTAAAAGTGGGGAAGGAAAGAGACACGTAAAAGTCTCTTTCAACAGATAACAAAATTTGGACACAGATTAGTTATAGAGAGTAAGGAAAAACTGATTGAAGATGCAGCTGTTATATATGGCCCTATACAGTCACATTGACTTTTCTAAGTGATATTTCCCCCAGCAACTTGGACCCTAAGCCTTTTACACATATTCATACAACTGTTAACTCCAAATTACTTCCTCTGTCAGTGATTTCTAATTCTAACCAATGATCTTTAAAACATCGATTATTTAACTTCTATGTATACTATATCATTGGAATTTAAAGGCTTTTCCTTGTATTTAAACTAGGTCTCTGTGGAGCGTAGGTAAAAAGAAAGGAATTGTGGGAGAAAAGGAGCAGGGAGAAATACTGAAAAAAATAAATAAATACATAAATATAACCACATAGATAGTAATTCCTGTAACTAGAAAATAAAACTAAATAGATGCATTTCTTGAACATTCTCAGAGCCATTTAAGCAGCTTTATTTCCTGTCAGCATCTCTGAACCTTTATGATTTTTTTTTTCGCCAGGTGAGTGCAGTGATGATTCGGGTCATGCAAGTCCCCGCTTCCGGTTTTCCTGCCTCAGCCTCCTGATAGTGGGCAGCTAATTTTTTTTTTACTAAAGACGGGGTTTCACCGTGTTAGCCAGGATGGTCTCGATCTCCTGACCTTGTGATCTGCCTGCCTCGGCCTCCAAAGTGCTGGGATTATAGGCGTGAGCCACCACGCCCGGCCAACTTTTATAATGTTGATGGAAGTATTTCCTGGAAGCATATGGTTTGCTTGGTAGTTATTCTTCCAACTTTGTTGCTGGCAGAATATCACCCCAAGGAAGGGAGTACAGATTGGTGATGGAAATCAGCCTCAGTGTGGGTAGCATAGCTCTCAAGAGTTGTGGTGAGGCTTTTTCTAGACTCTGGAGAAACTTCTTGAGGTTTTTCAGAACACTGAAGCCTTCCGGAAAAGTAACTACTTTCTTTTTAGTACATGGTTAACTCATTCACAGTAAAAACTCTCTCTTCTCTGTCACGGTGGTCTTTCCCTCAGGCTACCTGGGATGCAGTCAAAGGTTGTCAGAGTCCTTGATTGTCTTGCCTGAAGGTACAACCTGACCTAGATGAATGTGACGTGTTGTCCTTGTCCTGTTGCTTAGTTCACTTCCACAGAGGTTTTCTTCCATAAAAAGTGTTGTGTTTTTAATTGTTTTTTGTTTTTATTTTACATGTTTTGCTGTCTACCCAATTCCTCAGAGCCCTGAAACAGTAAGAAATGTGTAATTTCTGATTTCTGCTTCCAGCCAGCATATCTTCCTGATAGTGTGTTTCTTACAGGGCTCATTTAAATGTCTTCTGTGGTGAAATTCAGGCTTTTGTTGTTATTCCCTGTGATCTCCCTAACTGTTCAGCTCCATGTCCAGGCTTAGTTCACTGTATTCTATTCATGATTCACCTTTCCATTCTCCAGCCTATAGGCAGACATGCATTTAACTGAAATGTACAGAAGAAACATTCCTTTTCTTAACCTCCACAGAAGAGAATTCTTCAGGCTCCAGTATTTAACACCTCATTTTCAGTATCTTTGCATATAGACTATAAAATGTTAAAGTCTGAAAGAACCTAGGATATCACCAAGTCCTAAACTTATTTCATGTGTGAGAGGTTTAAGTCCTAGAGAAGTACATACAATACACATTCTAAACCCTCTCCCAACTCAAATTAATATGTGTGTTTTAAATGATGACTTTCTAACAAGTTCACTGGTAGAAATTGGCCTTGGCATCTATTTGTAAAGCTGACTATGGCCTAAACAAAGCCTAAAGTTCTTTTAAGGGCTTAATTTATTTCATGCATCAAGCCTCTACATATGTCCAGCATTTTTCCAACTTAAAAACTAATTTCAAACAACACATACAGTCTTCTTTCCAGCCTTCATCAACCATGTGTCCTCTCCCAACTCTACTTTCTGAAAAATGTGGGAGACGAAGAGGGAACCAAAACTTTACTGTCAGACAAGAGATACACAGGAAACACAGTTGCCATTAGTACCATATAGGGTGAAAAAATGTCTTCATCCCTTTCAGAAAGGCTGAACTAGGAAAACGAGGAAAAAGACAGCATACTCAGAGTTTGACATTGAATAGACACTCAACAAATATTTTTTGAATGAATGAAATGAGGTGAATCAATGAACCATGGACCTGAGGCTCTATCTCCAGCATACCCTCTCTTCTAAACCCCAGCAACAACTTGGACATCACCATTTGATGATTCCAAAGAAACTTAAACATGTCTAAATCTTAATCGCCTTTTCACCCATCTCCTACTCTAATGTTCCCTGTCTCAATGCCTGGTTCCTAAAAATGCCAACCACATAAGGCACTAACCTAGAAGTCATCCTCTCATTGACTCCTCACCTCCAGTCTAACAAGTCCTGTCAGCTCTACTCTTTACAATATGCCAGATCTATCAAAAATCTTCCCCACAAAAAAGGTACAAAATCTAGATAACTTTATTACAACTTGATGTGATCCCTCTTGTAAAAGCTGTGTAAGAAAACTGAGGGAAAAAAAGTTACTCAACTAATTTTATAAAAGTAATATTATCAAAACTAGATAGGGATAATACGGGAAAAGGAAACTGTACATCAGTCTCACTATTGCAGATAGAAAAAAATTCTAAATAGAACAGTGTCAGGTGGAATTTGGCAGTTTATTCACACACACACTCACACACACAGCTACTATTGCTACTACTAGATAAGATTTCTCACAAAAACAGGAATGATTCAACATCACAATGTAGAAATGTACTTGATATAACTTAGCACTTGTTCTTAGTAATTTTAAAAAACAAATTTCCTAGGAAACAGCATAGAAGAAAAGTTCCTATCCTGATAAAGGGTCACCATCAGGGACAAAGAAAATATATTTTTCTTAGTCACCATCAGGAACAAAGAGAATATATTTTTCTTAATGATAAATTTTTGGAAATATTTATACTAAAGTCAGGAGTAAGGATGTCCACTCTCTCAGGGTCTATTTTGCATTGTTATTAGAGATGCTAACCATTTTAATAACTCCCTAATGGGAAAGAAGCAAGTATTATAAGAACTGGAAGGCCGGGTGCGGTGGCTCACGTCTGTAATCCCAGCACTTTGGGAGGCCGAGGCGGACAGATCACGAGGTCAGGAGATCGAGACCATCCTGGCTAACACGGTGAAACCCCATCTCTACTAAAAATACAAAAAATTAGCCAGGCGTGGTGGCGGGCGCCTGTAGTCCCAGCTACTCAGGAGGCTGAGGCAGGAGAATGGCGTGAACCCGGAGGGGGCCGGGGGGAGCTTGCAGTGAGCCAGGATCCCGCCACTGCACTCCAGCCTGGGCGACAGAGTGAGACTCCGTCTCAAAAAAAAAAAAAAGAACTGGAAAGAGCAATATCAAACTGTCCATATCTATAGCCAAGAGAATCTGCAAACAGAATTCAACAAGGTTGCCAGATTCAGGACCTGAGACCTACAACTTGCTATTCCTATAACTAACCTTACTTAGCCTATCTATATTACAGTTTACTCATCTGTAAAAGGGTCATCGAGAAGCTTAACCAATGTAAAGTACCTGGTGCGTTGTAAGTACATAAGTATGAGCTATTACTAGCATCATTGAATTAATACACTGCATTTAGCAGTCTTACTATACCTAACTAGAAAATATAATAATAATAGCTAATGATTATTTATCAACTCATGTTGGTCTGCTTACCAAAAAAGATCTGCAGTAGCTTTCCAAATCACTCTGTAGAAAAGCTAAAGTCTTTCTAGTGACTTACAAGACTTATGTGATTTTGCTCTCTCCTTTATGTCTTTCTTCATCTCCTCTTTACTTACTTTTCTTCAGATATGCTGGCCTCCTCACTACTCCTGGATTCACCCAGCAAACTACCTCCTCAGGGCCTTGATATTGCTATTCCCTCTGCCTAGGACAATGCAAATTAAAATAACAACTATCATGTCATATCCATCAAATTGGTACATTTTCTAAGGCCTGGCAGTCAAGTAAGTTGGCAAAGAAGTTAAGAGAAACAGGAACTTTCATACTCTACTGATGGTTATATAAACAGTTACAACTGCTTCTCAGAAAAAGTTGGCAATAACTTGTAATATGGATACCGTGGATGATTTTTGACCAGGAAATTCCACTTGTGGATATACACTCTAGAACAACTTCAGCACATAAATAAGAGGAAAAGTAAAAGAATGTTGAATATAGCATTTTTTGTGAGACAGAAAAATATGTTACAAAATGATACATGCATTATGATTGCATTTGTATGAAATTTATGAAATTTTAAACATGTAAAATAACATTATACATTATTTATGTATACACATATATCTAGTAGTGATTCAAAACTGTCCATGAGAAAAATAAATGTCAAATTTATTTCAGTGCTTACCTATAGAGAGGTATGGAGTAGTGGAGAGATATACAGGAATCTTCACTATTCTTTTATTCTAAAGCAAGTGTGACCAAATGTTAGAAGGCAATAAAGTTTAGTGATGAGTACGTGGGTGCTTTAATTAATGTTATTTTCTGAGTTTTCTATATATTTGAAATATTTCTACGTAAATACACACATGCCCCAAATCTAGCCACTTCTTACCACCTCTGCTGCTGCAATCATGAGCCTAATCCCCATCATACCTTGCTATCATCAGCTTCTCACAAAGGCTGCTACAGTAGCCTCCTAAATTGTGTACCCACACTTGTTTGCCATACACCATTCAAAGTAATCCTTTATCATGAAGTAAATCAGATTATGCTACTCCCCTGCTCAGAATACGCCAGTGGCTTCTCATTAAAATCCGTACTATTTACTGTGACTTACAAAGCTCCTGTCTACTCTCACAACTCATTCCCTACCACTTTCCCCCTAGCCCACCAAGCTGCAACCACCTTCATCATCTTGCTGTTGTTTGCCAACCATATTCTTACTTCAGCGACTTGCACCTACTGTACCCTCTAGTACAGTAATACTAGTACCACTAGTATTCCTTGCATTGTTCCCTACTTCACTTTTTTTAAGTCTCTGCTTGAATGACCTTCTCAGAAAGGCTTTCCCTGACCAACCTATCTTTAAAATATCCTCTCCCTAGGCCGGGTGTGATGGCTCATGCCTGTAATCCCAGCGCTTTGGGAGGCCGAGGTGGGTGGATCACATGATGTCAGGAGTTCGAGACCAGCCCGACCAACATGGTGAAACTGTATCTCTACTAAAAAATACAAAAATTAGCCAGGCATGGTGTCGGGCGCCTGTAATCCCAGCTACTCAGGAGGCTGAGGCAAGAGAATCGCTTGAACCTAGGAGGCGGAGGTTGCAGTGAGCCGAGATCATGCCATTACACTCCAGCCTGGGTGACAGAGCAAGACTGTATGTCAAAAATAAATCCTCTCCCTGGCCTAAAGCAATGACACCCCTGTAACAATGGCATTCTAGTGCCAGTTCTTGGTCTCTGGGCTCAGTTTTCCAGTAAAAGAAACCAGGGCTTCAGGAAGAAGTGTTTGATTGCTTGATTCCAGGCCCAAAGAAGGGAAAATATAAAACAAGACTGAGCATCATGTGCCAAAAAGTAAGGAAACGTTTAAAGAAAGATGGATGGGGACATGTCAGAAAACCCACAGGAGCCAGCCTGAAATAGCTCCTAATGACCAAAGATAAAACAATTTGAGCAAGAAAATAATATTGTTTTTTAGCCCCCAAAATAAAATAAATATCTATGAGTTCATACTATTGTAATAAATAATGAATTAGTAAATATCGAAGGAAAGAGAGAAATAGAGAATTGCTATTAGGCAGATAACACAGTAATAAATATTGCAAACAAGATTCCTCAAAGGATGCAAAAATTAATGGGTAGAAATTTGAGCAAGGTACTTACAAAGTATAAGGTAAAACTTTATACTGGAGATACTGACAGACACCAACTTGACAAAATAGTCAAGGTAAACAGCACCAGTATATAAGACATATCAGCATCATGAACCCCTTGGTAAAATGCACTGAGAAGCAGACATTATTTTTTTAGCAGTCTTGCCAAAAATGCGTACCTTCTATCATGAAAAAATTTCAGACAAACCCATATTGAGGAACGTTCTATAAAATAACTGATCAGTACTCTTTAGAAGTATCAAAGTCATACATAAAAGATGAGGAAAAATTGAGGAATTGTTATAGACTAGAGGAGGCTATGGAGATATAGCAACTGAATGCAAGTGGGATCCTGGAATTACAAAAAAAAAAAAAAAAAAAGAATATTAGTGGACCTGGACCTGGACCTGGTACCTAAAATAATACCTGTAGCTTAGTAATTACTTATCAAATTGGTATGTCTGTCCATCCATTCATCCATCCATCTTTGATACCTCCCTTTTTCTCATGCTTCACATCCAATTTCTCACCAAATCTTCATTTAACACCTGGTTCCTTGTGGCGAGAGACTAGGAGACAAATGATACCAGCAACACCACAGCAACTTTTTGGTAGATCCTCTGAATTTTCCTACATATGCGGGATAAGATTTTATTTTGAAGGAATAAATATTGAAAGGTTTGGGAAATTTATTTAAAAGAATCACAGAAGTGATCACAAATGGAAGTAACAAAACCTCTGGCTTTGCCTGTTTGGGGGTTGGGAGCTCATCTTTACTTGCCTGGATTGCTGTACTGGCCTCCTAATTGGTCTCCCTGCTTCCAGTTGTTGCCCAGCCCGTTATTCCCACACAAGAATGATGTCCTTTTAGCCA
Organism: Hylobates moloch; assembly: GCF_009828535.3. Lineage (NCBI taxonomy): Eukaryota > Metazoa > Chordata > Mammalia > Primates > Hylobatidae > Hylobates > Hylobates moloch. The sequence continues at coordinate 15,955,378 of NW_026652286.1, read as the reverse complement.
GAGAAGTATTTTCAGGGGGAAAATCTAATCATGACTAAAAGCCTTCATCGATTCACCACTGCCTTCAGAATGGAAGCCCTACAGATTCTGCCTCTGCCTACTTCTCCATCCTTATCTTTGACTATTTCTGGCACAAACCATAATCACCATTCATACCAAACAACCCACACTGTTACCCCTCTTTGGCTTTGCATTTGCTGTTTTTCTTCTTCTCCTAGGACACTAATTTCCCATCTAACTCTAACTTGCCTTTTAAATTTGACTGGAGCAGTACCTCTCCTCAAAGCCTTTCCTTGTCCGTTAAAGTCTCTCTTTAAGTGTACTTTCAGCACATTTCAGCTCCGTTGCAGCACCTTCTTAAGGACAAGGATTACTTGAATCTCCAGCTAGCTTGTTGCCTCATACATGGTGGTGCTCAGCAAACATTGGTTGAGAAAGAAAAGGAAGAAAGGAAAAAAGGAAAGAGGACAGAGAGGTTTTAAAGTTATGTGAATATTAAGCAAAAAAAAAGTCTTCCCTGCTTTTCTCCTTCTCTACTTTGATTTCAGGCTCTTGCATATTTGTGTAATTTATTTTACCTGATTATCTGCTTATCCTTTGACATAGATGAAACATAAACATCCATTAACTGAAAGAGATTTAGAAAGCTGTCCACTGTGGCATAAACAATGGCTGATAACAATGGTATTGAGCCAGATTAAGCGTATGAAGTGCATGTTTCATTGTAACCATCAGAGAATCTGATATAATGTCTAGATTTTTAACTTCTTCGCCATCTTTAAACTTGACAATGCCAATTTTTTGAAAAAATCATAGTGAAACATAGAACTATCACCAAAAACTGTGTTTTAAAACGATGTGTGCCATCTTAAGGAATGCAAGAAAATCAAAATATGCCTTCTACTTACTTCATTTGTTTCCTCTGTATTTGTAATTACTGACGAGTTTACTTGGTATTTATTTGCTATACCCAGACTGTGGAAAACCATGGAAGGGGTTAAATAAATTATCCCCTGGGTTTTGAGTCTACCTAAGGAAAAACAAATTTCTAAGGGAAAGCAGGGGAAGTATAAAGTTAGCGGAAGGGGAAAGATCCCAGTTACATTTTTACCTCATTGAATTCTTTCCAAATCAGACTACAGATTTTTTTTTTTTGCATCTACCACGCCAAGCATGATATTTTTAGCAACAGTAGTACAGAGCAAGCAGCCTGTTGTTTGGGAGCTGACAAATAAGCACACTGTTCCTCTTACACGCAATATGCTCCACATCTTTATCTCCACTCATCCTTACAGAAGCTCTTCAGCTTGCCGTGTTTCTTTAAGGAAATGACAAGGAGCACTGGTTAATAAGCTCTTGGGGTTATTCAATATCCCTCTTCAATGCTCATTTTCTGAAGTTGAAAACACTTATGCATGTGCACACATGCACACTAAACTTTGTCGGAGATGAAGTACTTCCAAATGGTACTTGAATGTGATTAAGAGAACCCTGGGCCTGATAGGACTCATTACGCAACATGCCAGACATAACCGTTTGCTCAGATTTTGGTTCTAAGAAAAGGAAACATCTTGGTAAAAAATGGCTCATAGAAGTGGACGTAATAGTTTATTGTATTTCTATATAAATGTGTGCTCAATACATCATTTTAAAAGAAATGTAACAGACTTTCTTCTTACAAAATATACTTAACACTGGAATAGTGTCTGTCATTTCTTTGGAATTAGACAAAGAAATCAAAGTCTGTTTGACTTACTGCCATGAGTTTCTGGTCTAGAGTTATCTATTTTTCCTCCCTGATCATTATAATTTTCTAAAACAATTCAGGACTATATTAAACAATTTTATACTTAATGTCATTGGTGGATTTTATGTTTATTTTCAAGTCAAACAATGGTTAATAATGTTATTTTACAATGTGGTTCTACAAATCTTTCAACACAGCTTAAAGTTACTCAATTCAGTTTTCAACTTCTAATTTCAGAGCATATTAACAACCATCCCATGGTTGAATTTCCTACCCCTAGGTAAATTCCTCGAGGACTTTTTATATTATCTCAGCCTTAGATTTGTGGGTCACACTCATGTTCATTCTTTATCATTCCAGAAATGGAATCTATTTGAGTTATATAGCAATATAGTGAAGAAATTAGAAATTAATGGTTGTGGAAATCAAATAGATAGACTTATAGGAACCTAAGATTGTTAAGCCCAAGATTTTGTAGATGGTAATTGCACTGTGTTTCAACTGGACTAGACTATTATGACCATGGAAGTTGTCAACCTAGAAAATTCTCTGCTTTTGCATTTTTTGCCCAACACAAGTTTTGTCAGATAGTTTATGTCACAATATATTGTACAAGACCTCACCTCACACTAAAACGTTTTATATGAAATAAATTCTGTTGTTAATGATATGTTGACAAAAAGGGTGGAACTTTTTTTTTTTTTTTGAGACGGTCTCACTCTGTTGCCCAGGCTTGAGTACAGTAGTGCAGTCACAGCTCACAGCAAACTCCACCTTCCAGGTTCAAGCATTTCTCCCACCTCAGCCTCCCAAATAAGCTGAGACTACAAGTGCACACCACCACACTCAGCTAATTTTTGTATTTTTTGTGGAGTCAAGGTCTCACCATGTTGCCCAAGCTGGTCTCGAAATCCTAAGCTAAGTGAGCCACCACACCCAGCCAGAAGTTTTTAATAGAAAACTTTTTAAAAATTTAATGATCTTAACAAGCTCATGTCATATTATGTAACATATCTAGTTGTTTTCTTATTGGTAGATATACGCTTGTGACTTACTTTCATCCATCATTCTGTTCTGTGAAAATTAACAAAATTGCTTAATATGTTTTTATTTAAATGACTACACATGCTGAGAATTAATCTCATATTCTGTTACCTATACAACAAATAGCAAAAAGAAGTTTTGCTTGGTGTACCCACATAATGCATTAATCATCTTCCAAAGTAATTAATTTACAAATCAAGAAGTTCTTTCCCACACACATTTCCTTCTCGTAGAAAAGCAAAATTAGAAAATATATTAAGTTTTGAGTTTTTTCCTTTGTCCCTAGGTGCCTTAAATGCCTATGTATAATTCTACAAGAATCCACTGCTTAAAAATAATTGATTTTATCCTGAATGACTGGAGCAGCTATGTTAACATTAGCCATACCTTATTAGAGTAAGGAAAATATATCATTCATGGATATGCAAACTATCCTTTCTTTTTAAAGGAGGATTTATCCTAAAAGGTGTCTGAAGTAAGAATTCACTTTCCTTTTTTCCAAGCTCCCAAAAACATAATTTCACTAACTGTGTAATATGCATCTTCTCATAAACCTCCACAAAGTACAAAACAGCCTGTTGCTTACTTTTTATTAAGGCTTATTTTCACACACTAATAGCATTGTTTTTCATGTAATATGCCCTACCTCGTTCAAGTGTTTTCTTTTCTTTTTCTTTTTTTTTTTTTTTTGAGACGGAGTCTCGCTCTGTCACCCAGTCTGGAGTGCAATAGCACGGGCTTGGCTCACTGCAACCTCCGCCTCTCGGGTTCAGGGGATTCTTGTGCCTCAGCCTCCTGAGTAGCTGGGATTACAGGTATATGCCACGACACCCAGCTAATTTTTGTATTTTTAGCAGAGACAGGGTTTCACTTGGCCAGGGTAGTCTTGAACTCCTGACCTCAAGTAATCCGCCTGCCTCGCCCTCCCAAAGTGCTGGGATTACAGGCTATGAGCCACTATGGTCGGTCAGTGTTTTCTAATTACCAGCTTCAATAGTTTGTTTTCATCAGCTTCAGTGCTTTATTAAGTGATCTGAGATATTGACGAGCCTGAGTACCATAAAGATACTCTTATGTCCACCTTTGGGATGGGCTCTATATCACATAAACTCCCAACAAATTACATACCAACTTCTTCTCCAATGCTAGGGAAAGAGAAGCTTACCTTAGCTCCACGGACACTAGAGAAACTGAAGTTTTGACTGAGCAATATCTCATTTATTTGGCCTGCTGTTTCCTAATGGCACAACTTTGAAACATGTCACCACGTTAAATCTAATCCAGGCTCAAAAAGTCCTATTTCTTCTTTCCTGTGGATTTCATAATATTTCCAGAATGCCTCTAGTCCTTGAAAGAAATTACTCTAAACCCCAGCTTAACAGGTTGGAATATATCTTGCCATCCTGATTTTATCTTTCTTGCTTTGTCAAGTTCTTTTCCTTAAGTAGAAATATGCATCAGTTTAAGTATGCTAGATTTTTTAAAATGTATTATAAAAACATTAGAAGACGATATTTGTATTTCAAAAGATCTTTTAACTTTACACAAGATTCCTAATAGGTCCCACTTAAGTATAAGTTAAATAGCATATTTTACTTCATGTCAATTTAATTTAGATATAACTTTTTAGAAATAATACTTCCTGTAAACCCCTGTACTTAGATGACTTCCTTAGATATTCCATATGATTCTAAGGGAAAATTAAATGCAAACTATTACGACTTATTATTTAACCCTATTACATTATGATTATAATAGCAGAGACCAGTCATCTTTTTACCAGAATGTTGTATGTTTCTGAGTGATCAGGTGCATTGCTTTCTCAATCCAAAAATAACATGTACTAATAATTCACTGCTATTTTCAAAAAATTAAGCTTAGGATGTTCCCAGTAACTATACATCCCCAAGAGTAAGGAACTATGGGGCTTAAATTTATTTTGAGTATTTTATGAATCTTTAGCTCTCTTAGGAATTAAACTGTATGCTGTGTTCTATAGTTAAGTTAGGTATCGGCTTTTTCAGAAATTTTATCAACTCAATGGCAAGGCTGTTCACGGTGGCTCACGCCTGTAATCCCACCACTTTGGAGGCCAAGGCAGGGGGATCGCTTGGGCAACATGGCAAGACCCTGTCTCTACAAAAAATTTTAAAAATTAGCTGGGCATGGTGGCACACACTTGTGGTCCCAGCTACTCGGGAGGCTGAGGTGGGAGGATCACTTGAGCCCGGGAGGTCAAGGCTACAGTGAGCCATGATCCCACCACTGCACTCCAGCCTGAGCAACAGAGCAAGACCCTGTCTCAAAAAAAAAAAAAAAAAAAAGCCATTCAGATGCTGTTTAGGGTAATAAAACAATTATTCATTTTTTAAATATACCTAAGATTCAACTTTAATATTTTAAATTGGAGGAATGGAAATGGAAGGAGTCAATATACTTTTTCACCAGAATAGAATTTCAGCCTGTTACATATGTACCAGTAAGTATATAAAATGTCTGTAAAGATGGACATTTATGAAACCAAAAAAAGATTTGAATTTAAAAATGTACATTCTAATAGCATGGGCAATAAAGGATAAGGACAGTGGGGAGAGATGCTAATAGGAAGATATATTAAAGAAAATTGAAATGAGAACATAAGTTCATTAGAAAGATATTAGGGCAAATGATTTATTAAGCTAAACAAATAAGAAGGAGTATCTTAGTAAATAAGGACAGTTGGCATGTATGTAGGTGTGGTCTTGGGACTTTGCCACCCAGACCAGGGATTTGGGCTGTGGGGAAGGATGATGACCATCTGCTCCAAGTGACTCCTACTGGCTGATACACAGAGCTCAGTTGGCATCAGTCTCAGAAGAGACTGCCAGCCTTCCAATCAGAAAATAAGCAAAACAATGGCATTGCTGTCAAGCACAGAAATGAAGTTTAAGATTTAAGTAATAAGTGGTGACTCAGAAAGGGTCAGGGAACCTTAGAGTGTAATCCAGACAGATATAAGTTGGCTTGATTGTGAAATGGACCATCCTCACAGTTAATGGAGGATACTTGAAAAGCTAGGCAGAAATGATCCACAGTGACCATGGTAAGCATACTGAAACTATTACAGCTCACGAGATACTTAGCACAACCTTTAACATCTAAACCAGACACAAAGACAATATAACACTACAAAACAGAAAAAAACTTGACCTGTACACAAATTAGATTATATGAAAATAATGTAAATATTACTGAGATTGAGGCAAAGTAGTAAAAAGATAACTTTTGCCTACCTCCTTGTCTTCACAACAAAGTTTATTTAAATGATTTTTTCCTTAACAGCCTTCAAAAAGCAGGACCAGTGAACTTTTTATTACCTTACGGAAATCTACATTTTATTCTAAAGAACTTGAAATTAAATGATAGAGTTTAAAAAATGTAAATTTTTAAATTTTTAAAAAATAACCTTTAGACTTCAAAAATACTTATTAAAATAAAGACTTTCTACAATAAGAATCTTTTCACTTTCTCTTTTTAAGTCAGAAGTAATTTTGGTTTTATATTTTGCATTTTGATAGACAAATGTATGTTCTTCCTGTAGATTACAGTCATTTTTAAGTATATTTAGCTGTGATTATTTACAGCCCATGTATCGTATGTATGATTAATTTTAAATAAGTAG
>NW_026652286.1:15738926-15943926 GCF_009828535.3 Hylobates moloch | reverse complement strand
TCATTTCCTTTAACTTTATTTCCCATTATTCACAGAGAAGCTTTCTATCTAAGGCTGAGTTGAATTACTGCTTACTTCCCTCTGTGAAGTCACTTCAGCAAAGAGTTACTCTTTGGAGTTAGGTCCTCATCTCTAATCTGTATCCCTCAGCTGAAGCACTTGGTCTTTGGCTGCCCCATCACCACCCTAAGGCACGTAGAAAGAGGGCTCTCGCTTTGCCCAGTCTGTTCACCGAGCTCCTTTTCAAATTGGTGAGGAGGGAGGTTTGTGGAAGGGGGAACTAGATGTATCAAGCGACTCTGTGAAGCCAGTGTAATTTGTAAATTTGCCATAAACTTTTAAGTGAGAGTTGGAGTGGGGGTTTTGAGGGTTAGCATGCTTTCAGAAATCAAAAGGAAAATGGGAGTTTTCATTTCAGAGGGCTCTGATACTTAAGATTTTTTTTTCTAAATTTTACCAAAGCTATTAATTAGCAATTAATCAACATAATTAAAAGATATTAAAGTATTCATGACAATATTGTTATGCTATATACTTACACTTAAATATATAAATAGGCAAAACACACACAACAGCATTTATCAAATAATACTAATTAATATCACCTGGGTGTTAATTTAAATTTGAAGGAAGTGAAATATACACTACGTAGGAGAGTGCACCTCTATCTGTCCATGAAGAGTGACAAGAATCACTGCTGTAATTGATACTTTTCATTCATTATGAAAAGCTTTTATACACTCGGTAGAGAGAAAGCCTCATTTCATTTTCTCAAACCAAAAAGATACTACCTAAATGCCTTTGTATAAAAGCTAATACAACATGACAAAAATAATATTATAGTCCTCAATATACATTGAACTGGTGAAAGAAGTTAGGAACATTTTGACAAAGATAAAGCATAAAATTAATTTTCATGTTATTTTCTTTGTATTCACATTCATACCAGGTAGATTTTGTCAAATACCTATAGTAAAGAAGAACTTGTTCATGCATGCAGAACAAAATAAAAGAAGATTAAAAGCTCCAGGAAATCAGCCTGCTTCAAAAAACCATTAAAGTGTGCCTATCCCTCAAGCTTTACAAATGTGTTAATTGTCGTGTTTCAGTCATGTAAATATGTTTCAGCATAAAGTAACCAAGATTTCCTGTTAGAGAAGCAGCCCTGTCTGGGGGTGTGGGGGTAGGGAGGGACGAAAGAGGACTAAATAACGCACTGTAATGAAACCTGCCTTTGGGCAGCACATGCTTCGGTTCTGAATGCCCAGAAATACTTCGCAGACACTCTAGGCTGCCTAGCAATGGGGATTTTCTAATTCTGGCTAGCTTGACAAAGTAAATACAACTATTGAACATAAGGCAGCTCCTAATAAAAAACAACAATTCCCCCTTGTAAACACCTACATTTGGCCCCATTAAAAATTCTTTCTTCATACCGAGGAACTAGCAGACCCTTAAATGTGGGGGTCTCAAAGTAACTAGAGAGTAGTTGGGAGATTTAATGCTGCCAGGATGTTTTACATTGCCATTTCCACCGAGCACTTCATACCCCATCTCAGGGCTTTGTAGAGTAATGTTCTGCATACACTGTGGGGCATTATGCAAGCAAACACATTGGCTATTATGCTCTGAGGACTCATTTGTGTACAGCCAAAAGGAAATCAACACGTTCATGTATGTGTTAGACACAAATATATATGATTGCCACATTTCGAAGAGGAGTGTTCATCGAAAGCTGCCAAATTTGAAAGTTATTAATATTTAGGGACTGACATTAACATGGTAACTTAGCAATCTGGTGAACTGTCTGATTTCAAAATTCTCTGATTCCTGACTTTTCACATCTTAGAATTTCTCTATTCCATAAGCTGTGTATCAGTCAGACCTCTGCCAATCCTTAAATTGGATAGTGGATCTGCTGCAGTTCTTAAAATCTCTGGATTAACCTCAAATGTGCACACACATTTATCTGCTAACAGTTACTAAGTAGGAGCTTTCAGATTATAGTAAGAAGCAAACATTAGTTTGAATTCTAGCAGACAAACACAAAGATATTGTTACCTTTGCCACTTCTAGAGTAGTTTCCATATAATATACTTTTAAAGAAAAACGAGGATAAAAAGGAATTCTCATATAACTAGTAGTTTGAATATATTTCTGAAAGACTTTTTCAAACTTAACATTCAGATCTAAAAACATTGTTATGTTCCTAAAATATCTTAGTATTCTTAAGCCACCTGAAGGGTAGTACCCAAAATATTGCTCGTTAAATGTCTCCTCACTTATCTTGGGTAGGAAAGGGACTTCCCAGGCAAGGCAGGCTTGAAGAACCTGTTAAAATACTAGTCCATCCAAAGAAAGACCCCAGTTCTCTTCCAGTTACGGCAATAGCAACAGCAGGCACTAGATCTGAAGCATCTCTCAGCTTGGCCTTGCTAAAGCTTCATTCAAATTCTACACACTCTGGAGCTTATATGCTTCTGCCTGTATTGTGTGTTCCAGAGCCACACAAGCCTTGGGTTAAGCAGCAGTTGGAGACCAGCAAAAAGGTTGCCAGTGAGAAACCCAGCTACACAATTAAGGAAAGATGAGTGGAAGGGAGTCAGTTGGGGAGATATCAAGTAACCGATTTAGGCAATGTTGCACAATCAGAGGATCACAGGAATAGTGACCATGTGTGACTTATCCATCCCATTCCTTTATCCCAGACATGATGCTGCTGGGGGAGAGGGGGCTGGTCAGGGAGAAGGCATCTTTCACAGTGTTTTTACTATCCAAGTACAGTTTAACAAATCAAGCTGTGTTATTTCAACTGTTACCTACATGATTTTTTTTTTCAGTTCTACTCATGTCGGAGCATTAATGAGAATAAAATTTACAAAAAAAAAAAAAAAATAGGAGAAACTAAAAGATACTGCTTTCAGTTTGCATAGAAAGTAAAACCAGGCCAAGCATAGTGGCTCACATCTGTAATCTCAACACTTTGGGAGGCCAAGGGAGGAGGATTACTTGAGCCCAGGAGTTTGAGACCAGCCTGGGCAACATAGTAAGACCCCCATCTCTACAAAAAATAGTTGTGTTAGCACATTCCTGTAGTCTCAGTACTCGGGAGGCTGAGGCAGGACAGAGTGAGACCCTGTCAAAAAAAAAAAAAAAAGAAAGGAAGGAAGGAGGGAGGGGGGGACGGAGGGAGGGAGGGAAGGATTGAAGGAAGGAAGGAAGGAAGGAAGGAAGGAAGGAAGGACCATTTTAAGCTTTCCAGGAATAATCTAGTTTGTTCTTTGTCAATGCATAAAATAAGGGAGGAGAATTCTTAAACTTCTGAAACAAAGGAACATTGGGATTGAAAGATGGTGGTATATTTATTGCTGTGTAGCCAAAAGATTCCAAGTCACATTTTAAAAGAATTAAACTCAGCAAACCATCCCCACAACAGTAGAAACTGCTAGAGTTTCTCCTTCATGGACATTTCACACAAGTCTCAACTCCTGTACCTGGAATCTTCTGTTGGGCAGGCACGAGATTAAGAACCACCATTCCCCACAGAAGGAGGGTGAGGGTGAGGGTGAGGTGGGAGTCACTTAGTAGCTAGAATGTTTCTTCAGAATCAGAAGAAAGCAGGATCTAATAGCCAGTACCACCTTTGGGGAAATTCTGTCTCTTGTAGAATATGCATGTTGCAACAATTTTTTTTCTATTATTGCAAATGTCCATGCATGACTTTGTAAGGATATGGGTAAGATGGCCCTGATATTCATAGAAATAAGCTCACATCACTTCCTTGCTACCCCTTGCCCTTAAGAATTAAATCCAAGTCACTTACTACACTTTAGAAACTCTACAAGATCTGACCACTGCGTACCATGCCAGACTTCTCATAGTCACTCCCCTGCTCATTGACTGCTTCAGAAAAGCTGACTTTTTCTCTGCCTTTCAAGCTTGCCAAACTTATTCCCACCTCAGGATTTTTCCATTTTATTCCCTTTGCCTGGGACTTCTTTCTCTGGGTCTTATGAATCCCTTCTCAAAATTTAGGTCTTAGTGGCCGGGCGCGGTGGCTCAAGCCTGTAATCCCAGCACTTTGGGAGGCCAAGGCGGGCGAATCACAAGGTCAGGAGATCAAGACCATCCTGGCTAACACAGTGAAACCCCATCTCTCCTAAAGATACAAAAATTTAGCCGGGCGTGGTGGCTGCGGGCGCCTGTAGTCCCAGCTTCTCAGGAGACTGAGGCAGGAGAATGGCGTGAACCCGGGAGGCAGAGGTTGCAGTGAGCCAAGATTGTGCCACTGCACTCCAGCCTGGGCGACAGAGTGAGACTCCGTCTCTAAAAAAAAAAAAAATTTAGGTCTTAGCTCAGATATACTCTCCAGAAAGGCCTTCACCTACTGAAGTCATACTCTCAGCCAGCATCATATCACCATGTTTTGTTTCCTTAAAAGCACCTCTCACCACCTGGATTATTTTCTTTCTTCTTTTTTTTTTTTTTTTTAGACTAAGTTTTGCTCTGTCACCCAGGCTGGTGTACAGTGGCGGGATCTCAGCTCACTGCAACCTCCACATCCCGGGTTCAAGCGGTTCTCCGATTCTCATGCCTCATTCTCCTGAGTAGCGGGGATTACAGGCATGCACCATGATGCCTGGCTAGTTTTTGCATTTTTGGTAGAGACTGTGTTTCACCATGTTGGCCAGTCTGGTCTCAAACTCCTGACCTTAGGCCTGCCTCGACCTCCCAAAGTGCTGGAATTACAGGCATGAGCAAACGCGCCCGGCCTAAATTATCTTCTTTTTTTTGTTTGCCCTCCTATGTGTTGTCAGTCTCTCCTCGAGTCATCTAAGTATCTATGCATTGTCCCTCCTAATCTTTGGAGTTCTCTGAAAGCAGGTGTCTTGCCTGTCTTGTTCACACTATTTTGTCTCTAGTGCTTAGAAAAGTTCTGGCACACAGAGTGTAAACTGAAGCCAGACTGCCCAAGTTCAAATTCCATTGGAATACACTGAAGTTGCAACCTCACTTCTGCTCTTTTCCCATTGTTTCAAACATGAACACGTGGTCCACAACTAACAGCAAGGGAAGTTTGAAAATGAAGTTTTGATTCAGAATTGTTTTATATTCAAGGGTTCTGCTACTAAAGTAAAATGAGAGAGTAGATATTGGAAAAAAAAATATCAATCTCTGCCATAATTCACTTACTCCCTCTCCAGGCATGAGTGAGGAATCCTACTGGCTAGAAACTGCAAAAATTATCTGCCTTGGCAATCAAAGACTTTAGCCCAGTTTGTAGCACCCACTTCTCTCTGAAAGAAACTCCTTTGTCCATCATCCTGCGTATCCCTCTAGGAAGTTTTTCCTTGTCCGTTATCAACCCTGGCTACAGAAGGTCACCATTGGAGAGTATGCCCTTTGGGGGCTCCACAGTTTTCACGACTCAATTATTGATAGATCAGCTTTGGGGGCCTAGGATTACTGTAGAGGCTGAATAATTATAGGCATTTGGCCAGGCTTGTGGTTTCTTTGGCAATACAGTTTCCTCAGGACTTAGAAGATTTGCAGTCTATTTGCTTCCCTTTGGTTCCACATGCAAGTAATCACAGCCAAAGAGCTTGTCTTACATAGTTCTAGGATTCAGTTGCAAGAAACAGATACCACCTAGTTATTTTATGCAGAGGGAAAGTTTATAGAAGAAAATGGGGAATTAGTGAAATAACTGGAAGGGCTGAAGGATATTGCCATCAAACTGGCCACCAGGGAAGCCACTACCTGTGCCATAGTCAGGCACAGATACCAAGGTAAAGAATTGGGAGACCACCACTGGAGGTATTAATTGGGAGACCACCACTGAAGGTACACATGTATGGGGCTGCACTCTTGGGGTTAGTAAATCCCACTGCCACCATTGCAACTTCTTCTTGACCCTCATGAAGCAAGCAACTGGACACAGAAACAGTGGTTTGGCCTCAACTTCCACAACCGTCTCTCGACTCCCATGAAGCTGTTGGCTAGTCAGTGGAATCCCAACACACAAAAATAAATGGTCTCCACAGCTGTGCTTGCCAGTTGCGGTAGTTAAAACAGCAGTGAGATAGCTCTTGTTTCTGTTCCATTTTTTTTAATCTAGTACAAATGCATCTAATTGGATAAACCTAATGCATACCTTCATAGCCCCTGATGTGTAAGAAGACACACCAGAAGACAAGATACTTCCTGATGGATGCTGAGCACCCATTCCCCTTGTTCATCATGACTGTTACATTGTAAGACTTCAGTCTTAGGCGAGGCATGGTGGCTCACACCTGTAATCCCAGCTGCTCAGGAGGCTGAGGCCAGAGGATTGCTGAGCCCAGGAATTCAAGGCCAGCCTGGGCAACATGGTGAAACCCTATCTTTACAAAAAGTACAAAAATTGGCCAGACATGGTAGCTTGTGCCTGTAGTCCCAGCTACTCAGAGGCTTTGGGAGGATTGCTTGAGCCGAGGAAGTTGAGGCTGCAGTGAGCCGTGATTGTGTCACTGCACTCCAGCATGGGCAACAAAGCGAGACTCTGTCTCAAATTTTTTTAAAAGACTTACATTCTGGCTTCTCTACCCTTATCTCACTCTTTGGTCTTATCAGTAGCTGCCTTGAAGCCATCTAAAATAATAGACTTGAGTGGGAAGGCAATACCCTTAATCTTTTTTCTCTGAGGTGACTCCCATTTTCTGGCCAGCCACTTAACAAAGGTATTTAACGAAGGCTTAGGGGCACAGACATCTGCAAAGATTGTCTGTCTTGGAGTGCAGGTGTAGAAACAGTTGGGTATTTTCAACCCCATGGGGCCCCAGTTGCCAAATTGTTAGTCAGTTTAGGTTGTGGGCTGCAGGTAGTCACTTCCATCTCTTCTTGCAGATTCTATAACTCTAGCCTGAGTTCATCTGTCTTTTATAAATGAATTTGCTTAAAGTGGCAAGAAGCTACCAACACACTAGTGTTCTGAATGTCTGTAATGTTCCACATAGAGCCTCTGATTAGGTGGGAGAAAATTTGCCCTCCAAATTATCACAAGCATAACAAGGCTCACCAGCTTTCTACTTTGCAATACTTGACCTCACTGCCCATCTTCAAGCCGCTAAGCCAACATTCATTTAGGTAGGTGGTAGAACTTCAGTGCTTCGCTTGTCAGGTACCAAACTATATAAACAGAATATAGATTAGGCTGTTATTGCAGAGATCCGAAAACACAGTGGCTTAAGTAATGTAGAAGTTCATGTATCTCTCATAAAGCCCAGTTAGATGACCCAGTACTCTTCTGGTGGCCAGATGGTGTCGAGAGAGCCTGTACCCATTCTATCTTTTTGCTATGCCCTCCTCAGCAAATAGCTTCCGTTTTGTGTCCAGGATGACTGTGTTAGCACCTACCCTGAAGTCCACATTTCAGCAAGTAGGAAGAGGGAAGTTAGATTCATCCCTAACATTCAGAGAGCCTAGAGCAAGAATGCAAATAAAGGACCACGTAATTATTATATGCCTAAATACTGTGAGTTATTAAGCCAACAAACTATTAAATATGTTTTATCTTCCTTCCTTCACACATATACCTCCCTGAAAAGCCAAGTTTAAACTTAGGATCAGGGCTCCACTCCAGAACATGAAACACAGGGAGAATTGGCCTACAGCATGCCTCCTTTCTCTTCCCTCCACTGCCCCCTTACCACACACAAGGGCACATTCACACATGTTTGTGGATGCCCAGCTTGCACATCCAAACTGTACCCCCCACAAATGGCCATCTCCTGGCTACTCCTTGGGCCCCATGTTATACACACAGACAACACAGTCGACCCTTGGGGAATGAACCTGGGGGAGAGACCTGTGCAGGCTTTGTAGTCATTTGGACAGGGAATTCTGAGGTTATGAGTATCTAGAGAATGTTTTATAAAGAAAGGCAGGCTGGACGTGGTAACTGATGCCTGTAATCTCAGCACTTTGGGAGGCCAAGGCAGGCAGATTGCTTGAGCCCAGGAGTTCGAGACCAGCCTGGACAACATAGTGTGACCCCATCTCTACAAAAAAGCTTAACGGCCGGGTGCGATGGTTCACGCCTGTAATCCCAGCACTTTGGGAGGCTGAGGTGGGCGGACCATGAGGTCAGAAGTTCGAGACCAGCCTGGCCAACATGGCAAAATCCCATCTCTACTAAAAATACAAAAATTAGCTGGGCGTGGTAGCACATGCCTATAGTCCCAGCTACTTGGGAGGCTGAGGCAGGAGAATTGCTTGAACCCGGGAGGTGGAGGTTGCAGTGAGCTGAGACCATACCATTGCACTCCAGCCTGGATGACAGAGTGAGACTCCGTCTCAAAGAAATAAAAATTAAAAATTAAAAAAAAATCAATTGGACTTGGTGGCGTGCATCTGCGGTCCCAGCTGTTTAGGAAGAGAAGGTGGGAGGGTGGCTTCAGCCTGAGAGGGGAAGGTGCTGTGATTGCGCCAGTGTACATCAGCCTGGGCAAAAGAGTGAGACCCTATCTCACACCCACAAAAAAAAGAGTATGGGATCTAGAAACACATCTCCTTTAGCCCGGTAATTCCTCACCCTGTAGGATGGGGCATGGCCAAAGGAGGTGTGGATCAGGACCTAGGGCAGGGGCTCTCTTGCCAAGATCTAACAGCAATTTTAAGGGAAAGGATAAGTAGATGGTGCCTCCTCTTTAAGGAGCTCACCCTGAAGTTAACCATAGCACTTCTACTCAAGATGAAGTGACCATAACTTAGTCGCTCAGCCTCTTCTATTGGCAAGGGAAGCTAGGAACTGTGACCCCTGTTCTGGAAGGCTATGTGCCTCACTAATATTTAGAAATTCTTGTACTCTCTGAAAAGGAGAATAGATTTTGGTAGTAAACTGGCAATCTTCGCCACAGACACATGCCTTTTCACAAATCACACTTTTATTTAGACAAGTGAGTTCTTCTCAATCTGCTTTCAGAGGTGAATTTGGAGGCAAGACAATACTGTCAGTTATAATTGACGGTCAAAATAATTGCACACCTGAGCATTTTTCAATGGACAGCCAATGTGCAGTGTTCCAGCACTGAAATTTTGTCTGATTTTCAGATCAAATCAGGAAGGACCCAATGAATATTTTAACATTTAAAGCATATAGTATGATTATGACATTCAATAAAATTCAATTAAGATTAATCATTTTAATCTTAAACCCTGGGCATGAATTGGGCCTTAAATAAAAACTTAAACCTAAAACCTAATCATGTTTAGCAGAATTTGCTCCAGAAATATTCAGCTGCTACCAGATGTACACTTGCCAATCCGAAAAGAGCAAATATTTGGTTCTGGCATTGTTTCCACTGGCCTATTCATATATGACAATAATGCAAAATTCAGCAGATGCATCCTCCACGCTGCAAATCCTAACCAGATGTAGAATAATTACAATATAATATTACATTATAATTAATAATTAGGGAGTAATACAAATATAACAATATAAAATATGATTATATAATAGCATATAACATTGATTTTTTTTTCGCAAGTTGAAACAACACTCTGAAATCTTGTGAAGATATCATAGCAATACTATGATGGTGAACATAGTCTGTCTCCTTCCCTCCATCCTCCTCCTCGTGACCCTGAAAGGAAATCTGTCTTTCCACAAAGGAAGGAGAAATTCTCTGTTTATCCATAGAGCAGGGGAGACTCTGAACACATTGCTTTTATTCCCACCTTCTGGACTAGTGTGGACTAGTGGGGTCCTCAGGTATGCATTTCTTGGTCAGAAACCATGAATGGGGCCCCCGCAGTCAGCTATAGTTCACATACTGAATGAATGCTTCTGGATGGTGATCATTTTGCTGTGGCACTTCTGGAAATTGACATGCCACTAGTTGTCTCCCAATATCCATTTACTCCTCCTTCCATAGTAATAGATTTGTTCAATATTTTTGCACACTTTTAGACATTTCCCAGCCTCCCTTGAAGCTAGATCTGGCCATGTCTTTGTTCTGGGCATGAGTGGAAGTGATGTGTCCAACTTTCAGGTCTTGCCTTCTTGGCCCCTTTCTTCTCACAAGCTAAGAGCTAGCAAGAGCATCAGCCTTGCAGCCAGAAGTGGAACCCGTTGTTGAGAATGGTAGACCAGTCCTTCCCACTCTGAATTGCTTACTTCTGGACTGTAAAATGGGAAAGGAATAAACTACCTTTTATAAGCCATTTTTGGAAGAGGGTAGGAGTGTCTCTGTATTATAGCTACTTAGCCTGTACTCTAATTCATTCCCTACCACTTGGAGCAGTTCAGAATACAGACTGTGGCTGCAGAGATGAGTATATCATCCTGCAGTGAGTGCGTCACAGCTGAAAGCCTGCAGTGGAATAGGATGGCGTGCCTTTTGAGCATTTGTTTCCTCCCCATTATATAAAGGGGGGATATGCTTTTAAAACTCGAGTGGGAAAGCTTCATCTTCTGACATTTCCTTTATTAGTTATTTTGCCAGCAGTGAAGACATGTGCAAAATACAGGTTTTAAAAATAAAATGGACCCTAAATTGCCTCCTTAATACAGCCATGCATATATACACTGGCCCAGAAGCCAGGCATCTTACATACCCCATTTTCACTCCTGCCTTACTCAGTATGAGGGAAAGTATTCAGACTTTTAAAATCTCAGAAGCAGGGACTGCAGTTGCACTTTCCTTTATATGTCTGTAAGGAGCCGCAGTAGAGAGTAATTATACTAAATACTCAGATTCCAGGCAGACTGAGACCTGGTGGCTAAGTCTGATGTGCTGTTGCTATTGTTTATATTTGTTCATTATATTTGTAGATTCATTTCCTTGACCTAATAAACTCACTTGTTTTTATCTTGTTGTACCATATGTACTTTTATGAACCACCTCAGATCCTTTTTTGAAGCAAGAAGAGATAAATAAATTAGTGTAGAACTTGATAGTTCACAAAACACTTATACATCTCATTTTATTCTGACAAGAGTCTTATGAGGGAAGAATCATTCCCCCATGACAGATGAGCACACTGAGGCTTAGCCAGCTGAATTGACTTTTCTGAGGTCACATGGCAAGTGAGTGACGGAGGCAGGTATCAGACTGTCACTCTCTGCCTCTGTGTCCAGTGCCCACAAGTCCTGGCCACCTCTGTTAAGGGACCAATGTAGAACCTGTGTGTTCTAAGGTATTTATAAGTTGTTGTTTTTTGTTTTTGTTTGTTTGTTTGTTTTTTGAGACAGTTACTAAAGTTTTAAAGGTTTTTTTGTAGAGATAAGGTCTCACTGTATTTTATTGTCCAGGCTGGTCTTGAACTCCCAGACTCCCACTTCGGCCTCCCAGAGTGTGGGGATTACAGGTGTGAGCTACCCTGTGCCTGGCAAGTTTTCATTTAAATTGGCAATTAGGAGTCTTCTGAAATATTAATGCTTATTTCTGTGATCCTGAGCAATACAAATTGTGACTTTTCAGGAAATGTCAGAAATGTTTAAAAGGTTTAAAATAAATCTTTAGTCATCTGCTAAGGGTTAAAGTATGCTACATCAGTTGTTTTCAGAAAACAAACAGTGCCTGATGGTTTGGTCTTGGCAAAATGTGAAAAATATAAACTGATTAAACTTATTTTAATGAGTATTTACCTGCAATTTGTCTCAAATCCAGGTGTAATCTAGATTCATTATCTTGCCCCTTCTGTCTGGGAACTGTGAGTGCTGAGCACAGGCCTGGCAGGCTGGGAGAAAAGGAATTAGGAAGGGAACTGTTGAGCCAGGAATTCCAATCTTATGTGTCTATGGGATCAGTTTAGCCGCTGACTCAGAAGGAACAAAATATAGACAGTGGCTAAGCCCAAGAAAGAGAAGGAGAGGCAAGTAGAGGGGAAAGAATCTCAACATCCGGCTCTCCTCGGTACCTCTTGGAGCCTCAGAGCAAATCACTTCTGCTGCTGCTGCTGCCTTATTATGACCCTGGGCTTCCATGGGCCTAAGGGTGCCTTTTGGCAGGAGTCTCCATAATCTGCCAGAGTGTTTTGCTAGCCTCACTGTTTCCCTCCTTGCAGCATTGATCCAGTGGCATTACAGCAAATCACCCTGGCCTGTGCAGGAACCTTGGAAGTTGTCACACCTTTCCAAGATCCATTTGCCTACACAGAAATCATTGTTTTAGACAAGGCATTAATGGAAAAAGTAGGCAGGCAGCCAGCCAACCAGCTATCCATCTCCTGCATCACACAGTCTCTTCCTTCCAGAATCTGAGAAAAGAAAATCAAGTGGAAAAATTTCAGCTCAAGAAGTAAGATATGGTTTTGGTTTTGGCCCTTGCTTCAGAACCCCAGGTATAAAATGAGAAATATGAATACCTTGATTTGGTTTTCAAGGTTGAGAATAATATGATTTTTTTGTGGTCTGATTTTTCTTTAAACCGTTACTCAGTGAATCCTCAATGTCTAAAAGTTTATATACCCTACAGCGCTGTAGTTTTAAGTCTAAAGGAGGTCACCATGCTATGCAGAGTATCTTGCAGCATTTTTTTCAGAAGACAGATCTGGGATACAGCAGCATCTGAACATTTACATGTCAAGTGTGTAAATGCTTTGGAAGCCTCAAAGGAAAAAGCCCTGACACACCTGGCAAGCCTGGAACCTGATCGCTCGTTCTTCCTCGCTGTTTCACATCGCACTGACATGGCGCACAGGGGGAGGCTCAGAAAGAAAGAAAACAAAATCCACTGCTTGAGAATTTAGATTGCATAGTAAGCTCATTCAAGTAATAATCAACAAAAGCAGGCAAAATCACACATAGATTCACATATTTCCAAGAGCCATCCTTGGGCTTTTTCAAAGGACATGAATATATAACTAGCTTTACAATGTAGCATTTGGTTAAAAGCAGTTAATCATATTACTCCTAAATTTTTATGCTCAAAGTCTCACACGAATGATATTTGACTTTACTTCAAAGCCATTCAACCTGAAAGATTTCCAAGCAGGTCACATGTCACTTTTAGCTACTTTTGCTCTGAAGAGCTTTCAGCCAACTGCCTCACATTCATTGCCTAGAAAAGCAGAGGCTGAGAAATGCTGAGCCAGTACACAAGCAAATAGGTAGGCTCCTGAAATAAATTGTATTATGCTTGTTCTAAATAAAGCACGCAAGTTTTCTCATTTAGATTATCAGAGCAGTATGACCCATTAACTAAATGCATCATGTAATCGTAAAGATGTATTGGTTCTCCTGTTAAGCAAATCTCCATTCTTCATGTCAGAATCCAGTTTATTACTTCAGACCCAGCCCAGATCCCAACCCCATAAAGCTTTTTCATGTTTTCCTTCCCCAACTGTGATTTCTGGTTTGTGTCTGCCTTTCTTGTATACATAACTTGGAGTGTTCCCTGTGAGGGTTACCTGTGTGCTTGCCTTATTCATGTTACTGGATGGTAAGGAAATGAATGTGGAAGGTACTCTATTGACATAACCTTTCAGGATCCCTTGCTTCAAGTGGATTCTAAATATTT
Source organism: Hylobates moloch (assembly GCF_009828535.3). Classification (NCBI taxonomy): domain Eukaryota; kingdom Metazoa; phylum Chordata; class Mammalia; order Primates; family Hylobatidae; genus Hylobates; species Hylobates moloch. Next base: position 15,930,421 of record NW_026652286.1, on the reverse strand, counting down.
GTTGACGCCACTTGATTTACCAAACAGCCTAATCACCATCTGACATCATTTGTCAGGTCCCAGCCAAAAGTATATACATACACGTTTCTTTATGGTAATTTTTTTTTAGATAACCTTCAGATTATGCACATATTCTGGTCATTTTTCTTTTGCTCATTAGCAATAACAACAAGATCTTAAACATTAAAACTGAGACATACAATTAAAGGTTTCTTTCCCTCCTGCTTCCTCACATGGACACTGATAGAATTAACCCTACACAGACATTTGTAACCCCAAACTTTAGAACCACACCTGCCTTTTGGATTCGTGAGCCTTTTTTTTTTTTTTTTTTTTTTTTTTTTGACAGAGTCTTGCTCTGTTGCCAGACTGGAGTGCTGTGGCACGATCTCGGTTCACTGCATCCTCTGACTCCCTGGTTCAAGCAATTCTCCTGCCTCAGCCTCCCTGGTAGCTGGGATTACAGGCATGCACCACCACACCCAGCTAATTTTTGTACTTTTAATAGAGACGGGGTTTCACCATGTTGGCCAGGATGGTCTCCATCTCCTGACCTCGTGATCCGCCTGCCTCAGCTTCCCAAAGTGCTGGGATTACAGAAATGAGCCAGTGTGCCTGGCCGATTCCTGAGCCTTTCATGCCTTTGTTTCTGCCTGAAATCTTTCCTGGAACAAACTAGAGCATAAAGAAATGAAAGAATTGCTTAAAACAAAGAAACAAATATGTCTTTATTTGTGCTTTTTTTTATCATTCAAGAAATAGACATTTAATTGCTTAATAAGTAACAGGCTGGGTCCCATGGATACTAAGAAATAGTTCTGTATGGATATTACTGTATGACTGTTACAGCTTTTCTTGACCCCCTTGACCTTTCTGACATCTTCGTTGATCATGCATTTGTATAATAGTATCTTTTATCCTAGATATATTTGTATTAAAAATAAGTACAGGCAGGTTGAAATCAAGGAAGAATATTTTTTCCTAAATTATTTTTAGTTTTAAAATATTTTGATCATGTGCACACAGCTTGTGTTTACATGACAATAAAAAGCCTTTATTCAAGAAAGAAACTAACTGGAGCATATGCTTGTGGACCACAATATTTTGACCAAAAAAAGATGGTTCTCCCCTTTTTCATCTGTTTCCCCCCCCCCATATTGAAGGGAGTTTTCCAAATGAAGGGTTTCAGCTAGGTTGTCTCCAGGTCAGTTCTCCTCTAGAAGGCTGTGTGCAGTCATCAGTGTGGAGCCCTGTGCTGCCTTATCTTTAGCCTCCCACACCACTTTGTGTCTCACACAACAGATATGTTCCTTTAAGTTTGGATTTTTATGAAATTTTGCGAGCTGGGATCATGGAGAGTTAAATGAATTTGATATTCTTCTGAAAACAGAAAAATGTTCTTTTGAAATATGGATATTTCTCCCTAATTACAGTAACTTCTGTAATTGTGGTCAGTTGCTGGGGTCAGTTTAAATCAGCCTGTATCTGCAGAAAAACAGTTGGGATGGGCGGGGTTGGGAGGGTGTTCAGAGCAACACTATACTTTTGAAAACATGACCCAACATTATGCATAGAAACAAACTTACCAAGACCCGTAATAGATGCTATGGCTGACTTACCTGAACATATGAAAAAATTGCCCCTCCGGTTGGTATCATTTTTTTATGTTGTCAATATTTCTGTGAAAATTTTAAGTTCCTAGAGAAAAGTATAACCTTGAAAAAGAATCGTCAGGTCAACTAATAGACAAAGACAAACAAGTATTCATGGGAATCTATAATTGCTGAAAAGCTACATTTGACCTTAAAAATTGCATGTTGGAGCTCTGGCAAAATAAAACAAAGCCAAGAAGAAAAAAGACACCTGCCGTTATTTATGCGATATTTCCAACGTTGCTGTTATTTATGTGTTTACGTGTGTTCACTTCTACCTAATGAGAAAAGATCTTAATACATTTTGGTTTGGACACTGAAAATGTTCCACTAAAATTCCTGGTACAGTTTCTGTGATGGCTGTAATTTGTAAAATCCAGTAGGAACAGGAGGTGATTATACTGGAATTCAGTCTGAAGAATTGTTTTAGCAGGAATTTTATATGCAAGACTAAATGCTGATCAACAGAGCATAATATTATATTCTGAAATATGCTAGCCAAAGCAAAATTAATTTTTTTTCTTCTTTTTTTTCTTCTCCTGAAATCTTCTGCCATAGCGACTGCATTTGCCTCCAGACTTGTCAGACACAGTGAGCCGCTCAAGCAAAATGGATCTGGCAGAATCCGCCAAGCGGCTGGGCCCAGGCTGTGGCATGATGGCCGGAGGCAAGAAGCACCTGGACTTCTAGGGATTCCTCCTTAGTCGTTGCATGCAGAATTCTATGACACTCTAATTATGATTGCTAATAGCTTATGTAAATATTTTTCTTAACAATTTGACCCTCCACTCCTTGAAAAACACAGGATTATAAAATGGAGCCACCATTTCTCATTTTTTAACTTTTTACAGAAATAGCACAGCAGAAATACTTTTAAATTTTTCCTTCATGCTATAGAGAAAATAATTTTATTTTTAAATAAATGCCAAAAAATGTCAAAATCTCAAGATGCCTGACAGTGGTCATTCGTGTGTGTACTAAGGCATTTAGTGTCATGGTAAAGTGCATGTCACAGCAGGTAGCATACAAAACATGATGAAATTCAAGATTGTATATGAAAACATACTTTCTCTTTATTACAGAAACAGTCACTTGCCACCAAAAATGCTAAGTTTTTTAATGAAAATGTGTTTACTAATATATAAAATAAATTTGCATTTATGTATCCAGTTATTAAATTGATAAAGACAAAATAATATTTTGGGATTTAGACTCCACTAGAGATAATTAGTCTACCATAGTAGTTATTAAATATAAAGAACTTGAGTGATAGGAAACATAGAAAAAAGAAGTGGATGGTCTCTAGTTTAGTAATCCTAAACAATTGAAGTCAGTACTATGAAATTATGTCAACAGGCATCATTCAGGATTGAAATTTAAACTGACAGCTACATTAATGCTAGGATACCAGGAGAAAAACATATACTGGGGCTTGTTGAGAGATTTTATAGAACATAGGTCTGAGACAGTGAAAAAATGAAACTAACTCAGATTTCCATTGCATCACATAAACCTTTTGTTAATTATGAACATTGGTTGAGTGTGTAAATTTCTAACCATGTACACATGTCTTTGGGGGGGTATAGCATATTGAACCAGTTTTCATATGAAACACTAGGTGTTTTAATTATAATTCTATATTCTCAAAGCTTTTGACAGATAATGGGTAAAAAATGAAAGTTAAAAAGTAACTTGCATATTTAACAGTCTTGAGATTTTTTAAAAGGTGTTTAACATCCATTGGGAGAAACTGAATTTCCAAAATACATTTTCAAATGTATTTAATATTTTGAAGCAGTTATAACTAGCATTTTTAAGCAGCTTGCTTTTAATATACCACAAATTATACTTTACTTGTTCTTGACAACATTGTAGAAAACAAAGACTAGGTTTTTAAAACTGTCTAACCAATATGATGAATGTCAGTCACTTAAAAAAACCCACTGTAGCATAAACACATACTGTATACAGCTTTTATTCAGAATTAGAATAATTGAATCAATGACAGTGATTTGCCAGGATGTCAAATCTCTCCATCATATCCTGTCACTACGAGTTTATTTTTTGTGATCAAAATCAAAAAGACAACTATTTTGTCACCCGCTATTTCATTAGTACTAAAAATCAGGTTTCTTATTCTATTTTTTTAGAATGTCTGGTTTATTTTTTTCATTTCTTTTAATTCTAAAGACACAGATTCTTCCCCATTTTCTTTTCAAAATAAAGTTTCAGAATTGATCTGTCAGTTAAAATTAAAGGGCTTTATATTAAGCAAAGGTGCTTTTAAATTTTAAAGCAACTTCAAAAAATTGATTTAGTCCATAGATAATAAATAATGTTGTGCGGATACTCCACAAAAGCTCTGCTATGTCCTTTGAAAGCATTATGAACATTCTGAATAAATTCAAATGAGTATTTTAGTCAGGTTATTATTTTAATAACTGTAACCTTTTTCTTACCGTGTTGATTCATTTTATACAACACACAATGGAACAATTACATAGCATTTGACTCGCTGAAAAAGAGATGTGAGGTCATCAGATATGTAAATTGCTTGTCAAAATACTTAATAGGTCATTGATTTACTTCCCTGGCTACCATGTCTATAAAATTAACAGCCAATTACTTGTTAATATATGCTTTGCAAATAGATAAATACTATAAAAATTGAATATGCCTATTTGAACCCTTATTTTAAATATAAAAGAAACTTTTCAAACTCAGTAAAAGTGCATTTTGAATAATAAGAGTACCTGGGCTTTCCAAAAATCATATCCAAGTGGCTTTGTTTTTCTAATTCACTGGGCTGGCTTTGTAAAAATAAGCTACTGGAGAGGGGTGTATATTTTTGTCTTCCTCTGATAAAAACCCACTCTGAAAATGTGTTTTCCTTTCTTCTGGAAACATTATTTGTTACTCATTATGTTAATAACTTACTACATAAACATATCTCTCTTCAATAATGCTACCTTAGGTATAGACACCATTTTGATACATTATGAAATATGCACTCCATTAACAGATTTTTTTTAATTATCAGCTTGACTCAAAGATACAAATACTTAAGAACAATGCCAAACATAGTATCTGAAATGATATCTTTTAAGTGTTTCTAGTATATGAACTTCAAAACCCTATATGGTATTCATTTCTTACACTAGATTTGCCTTTAACATGAGATAAATATTTTGACTACTGCAGTTTGCTCAGGTGCTCGGGTTCTAAGACTTTTTGAATTTCCTTTTAGTAGCCACTATACAGTATCTACTTTTCTCTTCCATTTATTCCTTATGTCCACCTCCAGGATCTTTAAATACTAACAGCAGACAAAATAAAACTACTTTAGAAGGAAGCGACACTCTGCAATCAATTCCCTGTCCATCTTTTAACAAATCAGACACACATAGGCACACAAAAGGAGAGTGGGGGGACCCCCCTATTCATTTGTTTAAGCCCATTATTAATGTCATTTCTAAGACAGCATGTTACTGCTTTCCAAAGATAGTCACCATTAACATTATTGAAATAGGCAGTACTAACCCTAAGTACTTACACTTTGAACTTTAAAACTGAGAAGTTGAGTCATTCAGTACCAAGCCAAAACACAGAAAAACAAAAAAGCAGATGAGGTTTATTCTTGAGAAATGAAAAAGAGAAGAATATATATTTGGCCTTGGTGAGCCAAACATACAGAGAAGAACAGGCTTTTTTAAATCTTACTAATAGGAGAGGCCCAGAGTAAAAAGAAATAAGCAAAAGAATATAGACACAATCCTAAGATGACATTCACAGAACAAAGCTGAATCTTCAAATAATACTGTATGAGTGAATCTTAGGAAACCTAGTGATGATAAAAAGTAAGAAGAAATGGCTGTGCGCTGTAGCAAGAAACCAGTTGTTTACCATTTAACGGTTAGGAAGCATAGCTTTGGGGGAAAAATATTGTGGAAATTCATTGCAGTAAAATGCATTTTTTTACTTAGAGCAGTTTGAACGTTTATTACTTAAAACATTCAGCTCTTACTCTATTCACCTGGTTTTCCCAAGTCAGTCAAGGTTGGAGAAAAATTTTAGACTTTTAGTCCTGGGATTCTACTGAAGTCTTCACAGGTAATCTCCATCCTGGAAGAAGGTGTCAAAACATCCCTGCAGATACCCCATTGATAAATATATAAATATATGTATCGTTAAATAAATAATAAACAAAAATAAATTATTTCAACAATGAGTAAAAGGCCAACTCCCAGGCACTGCTACCACACAGTGCCTGCCATGCTGTCCCCAAGAGAGTGCCTGGAGCTCTGTTTGGAAGGACAGCTCATGTCCCTAGGGTGTGGGCAGAAGGCAAGGCAGCCGTTCCCATCCTGCTGGACCAGAGGGCTTCTGCAGCTGAGCAGCCACTTCTTCAGACTATACCAGACTGTGCCACTTTGCCCTGGCAATCCTGACCTTTAGAGCACACATATACGTGCCCAAGTGCACACATACAGATCCTCCGCTCCCACATCACTCCTTTTCTCCCATTCCCACCTCTTGCACCTGGCGTGCCACACCCAGGTCTCCAAAGTCTCTGCTCTCTACACAACAGAACCGTGGGCCGGAACTGGCTGCCTGACCGTGGTGGAAATTATAGCCAGTGAGAAGGAAGAAGTAAGCCAGCCAGCAGCTGTGGCATGCACTCCCACATAGCCCTTCTCTGACAGTTCCCTCAGCACACGGCCCTAAGGGAATATAGGCTGCAAAATGTCAGGAGGTAGAAATGTCTGCACCGGCAATTGTACCAACAGTGCATATGTGTGTGCACTCCCCTGCAGAAATGTGCCGCTGTGCAGTGCAGGCTGACACTGAACAGAACTACATGCACACATACAAAAACTGCAACTTAGGAAGGTGTCTCCAAATGTGCAGCAACTGGTGGAATAAAATTATTATTATATTTCATGCTGGAGCGATGAATCTCAATTACCTGTTCACAAGTAATTCCTTAACTAAAAAACAGTAGATATTGAACAAGAAGGTCATGTTTAAATCCTTCCATTAATTTCTACATTTCTGATCATTTGCTTTTGGGGATTTTTTTAAAGCAGAGTATAATTCAGTGGAAATGTGTCTTTGTCCCCAGAGGTTTCTGCATGTGCAAGCATTTTAATCTAGACTGCCAGAACCCCCAGGCTTTTTACTGAAGTTTGCAGAGGAAGACTTATCTGTATTGACTTATATGTTGCACAGAACAAATAAAAGTCTCAGACAGGCCTTTTTTACCCAACAAAGGCTTATTTTTTTCCATCCTTTGCTTGGGCTCAAGCACTCCTGCCCTGCGTGCCTCCACTTTAAACATGATCAGATCTGTGCTTCATTGCAAATAACAACTGACCAACAATGGGCCCTGCTTCATAGATTTGGGAATGTTTGGCTTAAGCTGCCAATGACTGAAGGCCTTTAATTCCCACCGGCCAGTCACAGTCTGCTTTGTTGTTGTCTGTTGATGTGTCTGTGCTCATTATTCCTTGACATGCAACATCCCCCCTCCACCCTCCAACCATCCACAACCGCACAGAAAGCAAGATTCAAATGGGAACAGCTGTAGTGGTTCAATGGGAAATGATGCCTCTTGTGCAAAGGGGAGGGAGACAGAAAAGGGAGAGGGCCTATTTGAAAAAGGCAACAGCTTTCAGAAAGTCTCCTTTAAGAAATCTACTTTTGAATATACTTCAGCGAAATCATTGTTGAAATAGGCTGACAATGGAAACCTGCCCAGATTGAAAATGCCAGTCCTAATTCAAAAAGCAATTCCTAGCTAATCGCTTGTTGCATTTTTAAATTATTTCTAGACTTTGAGCTTTTGAATTGAATGGCTAACTGGGAAATGTTACCATTTTGTATATATGTTGTGGGTATAAATGGGCACAGATCTACACCCAGCTATAAGTGGAATTTTTTTCTAACACATTTTTGATTTATGGTATCTATAAGGATTATTTTTTTAAGATCGTCAGGATGTAAAACAGAGTGTGTATGAAAGTAACCATTGGTTTAGAATGTTGATCTAACATGGAAATAAAATTTGTAACACCACACTATAAGGTTAAAAAGAAAACTGTGTAATAAAGGAAATACAAAGGCTTTGGCATGGTTTTTTACAATCAACAATGGTTAATTTTGATATGTAGTTGTGAACAACTTCAAAACACTTAAGTTTAAAACTCTTGCAAGCACTTTTAATTGATTAGGAATGAACTCTAGATGCACAAAATGATTGGACCGTGAACAGTAATACAACTATATCTAAGAACAATTAACTTTTGCTGGCCAAAAAAGAAACGTATGATTGCATGAAAATGTGTATAAAACATCTATAGAGTATTCTTGTCAAATATAAATGAAATTAACTTTATTATAGAAATCATTCTGAGGATTTCTAGGGAAGACAAATACTTACATTTTGACATAAAACAAATTGGATTATATCGAAGACACACTCTACCTTTTAGCTATCAACTTTTTTTCTTCCTTGAATTTATATCTTACCCTTTTTTGCACATAAACTTCATCTGTTAACAACCTTTGGAAAACCAACAGATATTTCTGACATAAATCTAGTGCATGTTGTTCCAGGTTTAATTATATGCAAAGGAATGATACAAACTTGGAACATCAGTCCATAAACTATGAACAGATGGGTAGAAGTATTCGATATATCTTGATAAAACTCTTAAATTCGTGGCAAAGCTTGTTGATCATGGTTTTCTTTTTAAAAAAAAAAAAAAAAACAACTTCATGACCAACACAGATCAAACATCCATCCAGTCTACATTGTTCTTTTTTTCATTATAACATACAAATGCCCATTTACAAATAATACACCAAAATGAATAAAAGTTTGGATACCAAAATGAAGATTTGTTCCAACTGATATCGTGCCTTCTGTATACAAAGGTCCTCGTTTCAAGTCCATTCCTTCCCCAGTGGTACAATACAGGACACAGTTGTAGAACTGAAGCGCCTCTAACAGCCATTTTTCTTTCTTTCCTGAAAGCTCAACTGTTGTGTCCCCATAGTCACTGACTGAATTAACACAATATTTCCTTTCTTTTTTTTTTTTTTTTTTTTTTTTACTGTAATCTTGGCCAGTATTGAGACATATCAGGTTCACTTCCGGGAACTTGAACTGGAACTGACACACCAGGGGAAATGAGTCCTAGAAGTGGATGAAAGAAATAGCCATGTAGATATTCCCTTTGAGAAACAGACATGGAATACAAATTTATAGGTTTACAAAAAAACTAATACTTTCTAACATTTTTTACTGTATTAAAAAAACTTCAATTGTTACAAATAAAAGTAGCACCTTCAGAAACTAGACGACATGTTTATATATACCTACTGGATCCCAAGTACCCCCCACCCCAATCCAAAAGAAAAGAAAAAAATCCTCTGTTTGTTTGCATGTTTGGAACTTTTACAATAAAGCTGTCTCTGGAAAACCAGTGTGTCACTTTTTATTTCCAGCAAAAGGTCTAGAGGAGCTATGAGGGCAAGAAGCATTTCAACAAGCACGCACCTACAGCTCAGTGGGCCCCCTACTGAGCTTCGTCTAATAATCTGTCCTCAGAAAACTTGCAGTCTCAGGCCTTGTCTTCATACCAACTTTTGTGACCAAATTCAGGAAAAACAATTTTAGTTTTTGTCTATATGGTGTAAAGTTACTAATTAGCTTAACTGAATTTCTCTTTTCAATCCCCATCCCCCAGGGACAAGGACAGCAAAGAGTTAAACACGCCCTCCCACAAGACCAGGAGATTCTGTTTGGGTAAACTTCTAGTGAAGAGAGATCACCTGGCAAAAGAAACTGTACAGGCCACCTCTGTGCAGCCTGCAGAAAGCAGTGGCTCACCTGTTGAAGTGGTGCCCGAGGTGCCCATTGGCTGACTGTTCATGTGTGTCTGCATATGTGGGGGGGTGTAGGTATCATAACTCCGCCCATTCACCGAAGGGCTGGTGGGCAGCATGCAGGAGTATGAGGAGGTCTGGCTGGGGACTGGGGGCTGTGAGGAGAGAGGCAAACCTGTGGTTACTGAGGAGCACATCACACAGCCACAGCCCCAGGCTCCCTCCTCCCGAGGAACTCTGCCAACAAGTCTGATCATTAACGATGCCTTCACGTGAAGTACTGGAATTCCATATGCGAAATCTAAGATTGGGCCTCGAGCTAGTCCTTCCACTGGCCACAGCTAGAAGAAAGTTGCCTATGTATCGAGCCTCTAAAGCACTGTAGGTTCTGACAACTGTCCAGCTAGATGGTTGCCACTATCCATAAATTAATAGAATTTTTGTCTCTAACCTCTGCTGGCATCTTTGAAGAACCTATAGCATGAGGACCTTCATCAAAATACATCCCCTCTCCCTGCAAATCTGGATTTATTTGGGAATCCTGTGACCCCCAAAGCCCATATCTCAAGCTTTGGGACAGACAGCAGTGGGAGGAGCTCTCAGTAAAGTATGGTTCAGGGACCTTGGGAACATTTCACTCATGGGATTAAAGATTCTTTGAAGAAGCAGATCTGTAATGACCCCAAGTTAAAGTGCTCAGAAGCGTTAGTAAATATAACCACCCCCATCCTGAGAATTAACTACGACTTCCTAATAGACCCAAACCCCAGATTGAGTTAGTAAATGTAACCCACCTCCATCCTGAGAATTAACCATGACTTCCTAACAGACCCAAAAGCCCAGACTGACTTATAACTAGAAAACTGTTGCTACCCTCGAACTGTTCGGAATGGCAGCACTGAGGAGATAAATCTTTCTCCCAACAAAATGCCTCATGAGCTCTCATGGTACTATGCCATGGCAGCAAACTTGGGATGAATTAAAAGAAGTGTGTTGGGAACAAGCAGGTCAGATGATAGTACAGTATACTATCTTTCTCTTCTCTGCAAACTGGAGAAATGTTTAATTTCCAAAATCCGTACGCTCAGAGAGGGAAGCACATCAGAGAAGGTCCAGAGGAAGACACCATTTGTAAAATGATGATTTTGGGTCAAGAGAATGAATTAATGGATAGACAAATGGGCTCACTCACTCCAAAATTCAAAGAGTAGTTTTCTCTGAAGAGTAAAGTTATTGATCATTTTGATTTTCTTTATGCTTAATGAATGCATGTACTTTTTGAATTATACAAATTACATAATTTTTAAAAGTCAATGTTTGAAATAGATTGATTCCCCACACCGGTCTGTATGTGGAAACAGCCCTAATATAATTGCAGCATCTACTTGTTTGTCTTATTATTTTCTTACATACACATTTTGCTATCTTCACAGAAACCTGGATGTTGTTACAATATATGAAACTGAACAAGACACTCTGTGGCCTTATTAAAGTCAGATGATGAATGCTAACATCAAGTTCAAAGAGGCAAACAGGCCTTGAGGGCCCTGCCAGAAATTCAGCTTGCATTTGTTTCTAATTCCTGCAATGACTTCCTCTAGGCAACCTGACTTCTGGAAAAATCCAACGCAGTTATAGCAACACCAACTAATGGGCTGTTAATCCCTTAATTTACATCAATTGCACTATGGCCAATAATATCCAGATGCAGTAGAAATAAACATGTGAATAAATCCTCTGAAGTTGCTTATCTAGCTGCTCCTATATTAGTCTGAAGACTGTGAAACATTTATTTTGCTGTTATTTGGATTTGAAATCCAGCAAAAAATGTTCAGTGGAGAATAAACAATCAGCGTAACCCCAGAACTGTTTCCAGCTGAGGCTCATGCTGGCCAATATCATACCATCTAATATCTCTAATTGTTGCACAAACAGGAGTTCTAGGAAAACCACTGGGAAAGGCCTACCAGAAGATGGACATCTTTCCTATCAAGAATCCATCCAGCAACAAAGGTCTAGTACAAACCATCTGCCTTATCCAACTTATATCATAAAGGGTGAACCTAGTGCAGAACCTCTAAATGTAGGGGCTAATAGATATTTGGGACAGAACTAAGAGGAGAGGTAGGCTGTCATACCAAGTGAATAGCATCAAGCTTCCCAGGCAGCTAGGAGGGCCACAAACTCGTCACACCATTCACAGCAAAGACACACTAAATTTCCAGCAAATACCTGCTATGCCTTTTCTTATTGTAGATACAGACAGAAAACTAGCGTTCTCATTATATTATGTATATCTCACCATGTAAATATGAATCCCATTTCCAATCCTTTTTTTTCTTTCTCACTAGTTTATCACATATACCCTAAGTAATGCCCCAAATGCATGCACAGATTATATATTTAGCATACAAACACATTAATATAAACGCAAATTTTAAACTACTAATCTCCTGCTATCTGATAATGTGCCAGCATTATTTCCACTTTCTAGTGCAAGGCTCCCTGGTACCCAAAACATGCCCCACCACCACCCAACATTATCAAGGTAACAGTATAATAAAAGGCAGATCAACTTGACAAAACTGGACAGATTTTTATTACTAATTTTTTTAGGGCATGAATTAATGAGTCAATCACTTAAAAGTGATGGGATTGACTGTCTCCGGCTTGACTGGTCAAGCCAATCACTGTAGTGCGAAAAGCTGTCAAGGGTGCAGACACAGCCAATGAGGTCTGCAGGCCCTGAGCCACTCCTCACTTCTCTGGGGCCTGGATTATGCAGGCCACCACCAGCCGCACTTACTTGCATAGGCAGGTTATTTGCCATGGTGAAGCTGGGCATAGGCGGCAGAGCGCTGTAGGTGTTTGTGAGGGCTGTGTCTGTTCGGCCCAACATGGAGCCAGATGTGAAGGAGGAAACTGAGGGCAAGAGAAATGACAGTAGTCAGGGTGAGAGTCAGAGCCCGGAGCAAACAGGTTTAAAGACATTGATTCGTAGTATTAGTATTTCAAATTACCAGGTGTGGTGGGTTGTGGAATTGGTTGGTAGACACTGGTGCTGAAACTACTGCTGATAGGAATATGACTAGGTGTGTTGCTGGCCTGTCTTCTCTGATTCCTCAGTTTTTCTTCTCTTCTCCATTTGGCCCTTCGATTAGAAAACCATACCTGGAAATCAGGTGGGACAGGTTAGCACTGTGTCTATGTCGAGCCCAGCCCCACCTTGGCACCTCCACTGCTGCCCTCCCCACACCCATGGCAGCAGAGCATTTAGCAGACTGAACCTGTTATTAGTCCTATAAATAAATAGTGCTCTGTACAAGCACCTCTGTCTCTAGGAAAGACAAATGGTATGAATCACAAAGTGTGAAACTGCACAGTCTCTCGGTACCTGTATTCTTGCTTCAGGTAGATCTATTTTGGCTGCTAGTCTTTCTCGGGCAAACACATCTGGATAATGGGTTCTCTCAAACTCTGAAAGAGTAAGTTGATTTTCCATATTGTGCCAGAACGACACAAAATATGTTGACCAAACTGTGGATCAAGCTGGTTCCCACCTCCCCACTCCCATTACCTCCGCCAATTCCCTTTAAAATGCTTCTAGTGTTGACTGTACTTGGAAGAACTTTCCCACCAGAACCAAGTTAAATTTTCTTTGGAATGACATTCAGTGACCTTTCTGTGGCCTGAAATAGCCAAATCATCATTTTTCCTTATAAGTCAGACATTTAGTCTTTGAATTACTGGTAGATGACACGAAGAAACACACACACACACACACACCACACACACACACACCACACACACACACACACACTGAAAAGACGCCCAGAGAAATAAAAAGACAGAAAAAAGAAATCTTTTCATTCCTCTATGCAAAGGGCCCTGGCTAAATTTAGCTCTTTGTACTGAAGATGTGGCATTTACTTTGATTTACTGCTTCTCTACTTTGAAAAACTCTATCACCTTTCTCCAGGGCCTCAATTTGCTCCTGGGTAAAGGATGTTCTATTTCTTTGCAGCTTCCGCTTCAGCTGAAGTCGCATTTGAGCCTCATCTGAATCTTCTCCGTTGGAGCTGATGGAGTTGGTATTCTCTCCCCCTCCTTCCTGTTGCTGGCAGCCATCTGGAACAAAAAGAATAGGACGGTAAGAGAAATTTGGAATAACTTGGCACCTCCAAAAGGGGCCTGGTGTAGTCTTAAACTCCAAGAGCATTATATCCCGACAGCCTCACTAAAACATTCCCAAGGTAACTGTCGGCCTTCTTTTAAAAAAATACATTTGTGACGTTAGTTACCTGAACGCCATTTTATTTGTTTTTATCAAGATGAGACTTTATAATACACATACAAAGTGGCATTTCTTGAATGAAAAAATAAGCACTGAAGTTTCCAATTAAAATGATCTTTTATAAGTAACCCCATCTCCCCAAATGCCTCACTCCATTCCCTACAGAATCTCTTTACCTATGGCTGTGTTGGGAAAATAGAAGAGTGATGTTCAAGATTTCAGTTGATCTATAATCAGTAATTCCTATCTAATCAATTAGATGTTGATAGGTTTGTAGAAAATGCTATTAAGAAACCAAACCAAGCTTGTAATCTTTTTAAAAAAATATTTATCTAGTTTTTATTTGAATTCTGCACAGTCAATTTCATTTTAAAGGTTATGAATTTAGAAGTGCTCGCATTGTTCTGCAGTTTTATTCAACTATTGTATGAGTGCGCTTCGCCTTGACACCTATTACGAGCACAGCTGTAATTATATCATCACCAAGAACAGGCTATAATTGCTGAAAATGGAATTTTATATTTAGATAAAAGGACTGTCCATTCTTTGTAATGTGTTGCACCAGAGAAAAGTAAGATTTCTTTTAAATTTTTAACGTGTAATTTTAAAAAAGAAATAGTAGAGAGTTCACTAACTAGCTAAATATTCTATGCTGCAGCTGAATCTTTGGCATATCATTTAAGTGGTACATTTTTAATTAGGGCATTTCCACCACTTTTAATGTAATTTCTATCATTATACAGGGGGAAAGTTTTATTGTTTTCCCTTGCTGCCTGGAGGGCAAGATGTGCACTTGGGCTAGCTGGCTCCCGGTTTGCACCTTGCCTGTAAGACCACAGTGAAGGGAAGCAGGATTGCCTAAACCCTGACTGGGCCTCCAGGGCCACTACAGGCTGGGTCCTGGGTCTGGGGTCCTGAAATGACCCCCAAGGGATACCAACATGGGCTATCCACCTCCCTATCCTCAAAACTTGGCCAGAGGCAGGGTGGAGGGGCCCCTAGGAGCGCCTTGGTGGGAATCGACTTGGCCGAGAATATTATTTATAACCAGGAGACAATAGGCTGCGCCTTCAAAGAGTTCAGGGAATTGTGACAGGATCTAGTGGGATCTTTTCAGGAACTTTGAAATGTTTTAAAACCCCAACTTTCTCCCCCATTTAAACAGGCGGATTCATCGACACTGGCCACCATATGGGCCCTTAGAGATCTATTGAGATGACCACCAACACTTGAATAGCGAGGGGCTGCTTTTCAGCGCTGCACAATGCCCCGCGAGTAAGGGAAACTATTAAACTCCTGGGGCAGGAGCGTTGGCAAACTTTCGTGGGCAGAATTTTGAGGCTACAATGAGTGCGGACAACAAAAGGATTCTCTTGAGGCGTGCAGCGGGCCACATTGTGTTACAAGAAGCTCAGTCAACAGACTTTTCAGTGAAGTGTGTTAACCCCTCTGCTCTGCTATCATTAATCACTGTCCGAAGAGCGGGCGCCTCCGTGCTATTTAGGGCGCTTGACTGGGGGGATGGAGGGTGGATGGGGGGCCAGGGCCCAGCATGGGGGTAGGCAGAGAGAGTGGACAGGGACCAGGGCCGGGTTCCTACATAGAGGAGATGGAGGGGACGCAGGATGGAAACCAGCGGTGGGGGTGGAAGCAAGGGGGAAGGATTGGGGGGCCTGGGTTGGGGGAAGGACAGAGGGCGATCGAGGGAAAAAGAGGGCTCAAAAAACACAGAGGCCAGAAAGGTATAAAAAAAAAAGGACAGAAAAGAATGCTGAGAGGAAAAAGAGACACGAGGGCCGAACAAGAGTGGGAGAGAGGGAAAAGGAGGATGAGGGACAGAGAATATTAGCAACGGAGCCTCAGCTGGACTCTGGGTCTTTGCACTCCATCAGAAAGGTGGGGGTCGAAGAGGGCTACTTAGCTGAAGGAGACGCGCTCCGCTCACGTGTGCGGGCTCAAGCGTCTGTGCTAATTTACTGCCCCAAGTTTCCGGGGACTTTTCAAAGCGTTTTTCAAGGGAAGAAATGAAGCGACCACCCCCACCCCTCGCTTTATTTTCGGGTTTGGTGAAGAAGGAAGACTGGAAATAGCTCCTTTTAGCCAACTAGAAAGGCCAGAGGGTTATTGCTTTTGGAAAACAGACAAAAATCTGTGCACATCTGGTATGGGGTGGGGGGCACTGAGGAGAACACAGTGCCCATCTCCCCATGGCCACTCATACCCCTGCCTTCCTAGGGGCCCCATCTCGGTCCCTTTTCTGGCACATTCGATCTCGCCAATTAAAGCTGGCCGAAACTGCCTCCGAAGACCCCCGCCGATAGCATGCTCTGCTCTCATATGCCTCTTTGACATTTTCTTAATTTTAAAACATGGAGATTCACATTCTTATCCATGTTCTGTCTCACACAAACATACACACGGGTTTACACAGGCACGCACGCGATCGCCGCCAGGCCCTGTGCTGCCTCCAGAACTGACAAGAGATAAAAGTCAGCAGGGACAGTAGAGCTCAATTTTAAATCTGGGGAAAAAAAAAAAAAAAAAAAAAGATGGGAAGCGGGGATTGATGGGAAGCGGGGATTGGAATTACAGGCCAGCAAAAAGAAACCTGTCGCTGCAGGATCCCTTCTCTACCCTACGGGGAGAGCGGCACGGGGACAGTTCGTTACTTTAGAAGCGGCAACTGTTTGCATCCAGGCGGTGACTTAGCGGCTGCTCTTACTTAAAATGGGTGCATTTTCCCCCACTTTAGTGGATTTGCCTTCCACTCTTAAAGCTTTTAACAAAATAAAACTAGAAGTTGGATCTCGACTCCGACCGCCCCCCGCCCCCCGCCCCCCGCCTACGATAAACCTAAGTGGTGGACAATTAAGATATCTCTTTAAAAGGCGCCCCCTCGGAGCCGCGCAAAGCAGGGGCCTTCAGTGGGTGCCGTTCACCTTCCAGCCTAATCCGTGAGACGGCGAGTGAAAGCGCCTCCCATTATCCCAGCCCCAGGACCATCTGACGATGGGAATAGGATTTGTTTCCTGGAAGGAGGAGAGAGAGAGAGACAGAGAGAGAGAGAGTTGCTGGGAAATAAAATCATTCCTTAGTTTCTCAGTGTCTTAATCAGTGAGGCGGAAAACAAGCAAGAAAAGATAGCAACCCGGTTGCGGCACCTTTTCAGCTCTGGAGCGCGGATCAAAACATTGTAGCATCTGTTGAAAGAGAGGCTGACTAAATCCTATAGAGGGCCTGGGTATTATGGGGGGTGGGGGTGGGGTAAGGGGAGGAGATAAGAAAAAGTGTCTCCGTGATCCCTAAAACCACCAAATCGCCGGAGAATTGGGGCTGGATAGAGTTGTCTCTTGTTGTTGTCAGCCCACGTCGTCGCGATTTTATTCACCGCCGCATGGCGTTGATCAGATGGAAACCATATTTGTCTCCCTCTGAGACCTAACCTCTGCCTTATGCTTTTGGAGTAATGGACTCTTTAAAACCCAAGAAAGGCTTCCTGGGCTGGGAAAGGGGGCCAGGGAGGGAGGGGGACCCTCTTAGCACCAAAAAGTCTGAGGATTCCCCGGGAACGTGAAGGGAAGCTTGCCACCAGTGCCCGCTACCCCCACGCGGGCAACTCTGTGCTTCGTTTGGCCCATGTGTCCTCCCCACGCAACTAGGGGTGACGGTCCTGTGCCTGAGGTGACAATCACC
The DNA here is from genome assembly GCF_009828535.3 of Hylobates moloch. NCBI lineage: Eukaryota > Metazoa > Chordata > Mammalia > Primates > Hylobatidae > Hylobates > Hylobates moloch. The sequence goes on along the minus strand of NW_026652286.1, from coordinate 15,912,892 downwards.
CCCCAAAAACCTCACTTGAGGGTGGGGGGGTGGTGATTGTCAGTTGACCCAGAATTTTCTAGCAACTAAGCGCATTAAAGAGCAAAGCCCTGGACTAGCTCCACCTCCGGCCCCAGCCATCACAGGCGGACCCTAGCCGGTTAGACTCTCACTTCCCGCCCTCAGACTGCCGGGGACGAAAATCCGCCCGAATCGGGCGCCACCTCTGGTGGAAGCTGCTGTCCTCGGCTTCTGCCCAACTCCAAGAAGCGGGAGGGGGGTGTCTCCTGCGCCCCAAGCTCATGGGAGCCCACGCGCCGGGGAGTGCCCGGAGTGGAGGCTCTGGTCTCAGCCCTCCCAGGCCTAGGCCACCGTGCCCTGCGTCCTTCCCCAAGACTTCTCGGACTAAGTGGGCCAGACTCTTGTCGGGAGGGAACACCAGGACCTCAGATTGCTGGGGGCGGAGGGGTGGACGCTCGTGAGTGCGAAGTTCGGGTGTCACTTGGGTGTGTCCAGGGTCTACACGTGGGAATCCTACGGTTTCAAAAGTCAGGCAGGGTTGGGGTTGCCTACACTCGGTGGGGTCAATCGCTAGTCTCACCAGAGGCGGGAGCGGGCCTGGGGGCCCTCTGCGCTCGTGGAGGCGTCGAGTTCGGGGCCCGCGCGGGCGGGGTCGCCCAGGGGAGCCCGGGCCCCGCGCGTCAGGAGGCCTCCACCGGCCGAGCGGCCGCGCTGGGAAACAAGAAGCGAGCGCTTTGCTCCCTATCTTCCCAGTGTCCGTCCTATATTGTTTTCTGCTCTTAAAACTGACATGTCTAATTGGCAATTGGTGCCGAATCGTGTCCAGAGGTCTCTTGTGGAACATTTCTACAGCTGTCTCCTTCAACTAGACGCTTATTCATGTCGCCTTAATGAGAAACAAAACGTTCTCTAATGAGCAATTACAGAGCGACAGGATTGTTCCCATAACAAATTCTTGCGAGTGACAGAAGCATCCTTTGTACCAGATATTTCGCATACTGTTACCGATTTTCCCTTCCCTCGCCCGACTCCATGGAGGCGCCGGGCATCCGGAGCCGGTCCGAGAGCTCACGGACGCGCCGGCAGCCTCCTCGCAGTCCCGCGCGCCGCCCCCAGCCCCGAGCCCCCAGGCTCCGTTGTGCTCCCGGGAGTGAGACGCCACGTCCCATTATCCCGCATATTATCTCCTTGTCACGAGGACAACAAATACCGATTAATCTTCGGAGTAAACTGTTTCCTATTCTTGACCAAGCTACCTCTGGGTGTGGAGGGGGGCGGAGGGGAGCCAACTGACCCTCCTCCCCCGACCCCCGCTCCTCTTCCTCCAGCCCTTCTCACAGAACCTGGGGTGTTCCAGGTCCCATCTCTCCTCCCAGACCCGAGCAGCTCCCGGCATCCCGCCGTCCTGCTCACAGTATCTTCACCTCACCACTTCCACATAGTCGCCACCCACAGAGAGTGAGAAAGTGGGGCCCAGAGGGGCAAACGGGGGAGGGTCAAGGATAGTGGGGTGGTTTTAGTTGGGAGACCACCACTTCCAATGCCCCATCCCCGACTCGCCCTGCATCTTCCTGCTCACCCTTTCATGTGCACCCTATTCATAGTCACATAATTTGTCAATTACAGCAAAAAGCAACACGATACAATTATGTTTACCTCGCAGTCTGTCAGTGCGTTAACTTGTCACACTTCTACAAGGGGGCTCTCCCTGCATTCTAATGTCAAATTTGAATAGTGCACCACGCAGCTCGCTCTTATGCACACAGTGCTGCCCGCAAACACACACACGCACCCACCAGCCACCTTCATACCACTCCTGACATACACAACCCTCGCATTCCCAGGCCAACGAGATGGTTCAACAAACACCACCTACATACAATGTGGTCGATGTGTCCCAGGCCTTCAAATGCAGTCTCACCCATGACATTCCCCAAGCATGGAAGCCCTGAGAGGAAAAGGTTGGGAGAGTAGGGAACAGGCAACGGGCTGCACATATAGAGAGCTGCGTGGATGGCTGCTTGGGTTTTACCTTGCGTAGGTTGCCCTGGCACCGAAGTCCCCGGATACCAACCAGGGCGGGTGCCCCAGCTTCCGGTCTGCCCGTTCAACATCCTTAGTTTATCATACATGCCGTCTGCGCCCATCTGTTGCTTTTCGCTAGCCAGGTTGCGAAGAACTCTGTTTATTGATGACACCTGCAAATCAAACCAAAATCAAACCAACTGGTATTGTCTCCTGAAGACACAGTCACCCATCTCAGCTCACCCACCACCTTAAAAAGCAACTCTCAACCCATTAAAAAGCTCCCAGCCACCCCGGGACAGTGGGTGGATTTGCAGATACACCGTGGAAAAAATGATAGCTATCATTTGGGGCATGGAAATTTAGTTGAATAGAGAATTGGGGGGAGGGGGTCCTTCACCATTGCTTGGTGTCTCTGGTGACCTAACTCACACGGTTGCTTTGCTTTGTTAAAAGACTGCCCAAAAATAAAAACTATTTAGACTTGGTGTAAAGCTTTCTTTCATTATATTGTTTAATATTAGGATGGAAATGGATGTGTGACACCTGAAGGAAGGTTCTGGCAGGTGGATTGGGACGAAGTTACAATCTGGTTCTCATTTGCCTTCTTCATTCAAGTGCCTTTCCCTGGTGCCTCCGCCCTCTGTTTTGCAGCATGCAAATGAAGTGAACGACTCCCCACACTTGACTCCCATTTTCCAGACAGTCAAAGAAAGGTCAGGGCATTCCTCTCTGTTCCCCCAGGTACAAAGGAGACAAATGTGGAGCAGGGAGAGGACACAGACTAAGAGACAGTGGAGAGAGAGGGTGGGAGGAGGTAAAGAGGAGACAGCATTGGGCTTAGGGCAGGGAGGGCAGATGTTCTCAATGAACTTACACTTGGTATGTTATCGTTGGTACAGACCCCCTCGGACAGTAATCTGTCTCGGATTTCCCAAGCAAAGATGGACGGGCACTCCCGCTTATACTGGGCTATTTTGCTTACAACTTCTGGAGTCGCTACTCTCGGTTTACTACCACCGATTGCCCTGGGTCTGATGGAGCCAGTCTCGTAATACCTGCCCAGAATTTTACTCACACATCCGTTGGACACCTGCATAGGGGAAGTGGACAGAAAACCACATTATTAATAATTTCAAGACAAAAATAAAATTGTTTAAGTATGCATTAAACAATGACAAGCTTACGTTTTGATTGTCCAGCACTTGGACTTTTGCATCTGCATGGGTCTATAACACAAAAATATACCTTCAATGGTACGAGAACTTACTGTAGAGAGCTTTTTTTCTTAAAATTACATTTGTAGCCCTAAAAACTACAAATATGATGATACTTTCAAACAATTTGAACTAAAAAACGAATTTAAAAGCTTTTTTTAAAAAAAAAACTGTTTGCTTAAACACTGACTGAAGATGCATCAAAACGAAGTAGATTAATTTATTTTTGTGCTGACCTTGCTTAAAGTGGTGTTATGTTTTAAAGAGCACAGGTAAAAAATAAACTGATTTTTTACTTCTTCTTTAAAAAATGCCCAATTGAGTAAATATGAGTTAGGGAGGAGTAAATAGCATTTGCCTTTTAAAATCAATATATATTATTCATAAACATGAAGAATAAACAAATACCTCAAAAGCTGAGGTAAGCATGAGCTGGGGAGAGCAGAATGAAATTATGCCGGTTTATATAACTCAGCTTATTACAGTTCATAAACTGTTCCCACAATGAATTTCTTTACCAAATAAAAAGAGAAAATTTAAAAAAAAATCCGCACACAATATTTTTCTGAAGCAGATGAGTTATCTTATGTAACTGACCCAGGTTGAAAGAGATAGGGAAGGATAGTGGAAGGAGAGGGGAAAGTGGGAAGGCAGGGGAGTGGGTCGGGGACTGGGGACTGGGGTGGGTGAGGGTGGGGGGTCCATAATTAGCATCGTTTACAGTAAGAAATGAAGAGAGGGCGTTGAGAGTGGAGGGCCGCGGGGGCGGCGAGTGGGGCGGCGCCGGGAGGATCACCTGCAGAATTCGGGAAATGTCGCACGGCCTGGCCCCGCTGTGAGCTAGCTCTACAATCTTCTGCCGGGTGGAGTCCGGCAGTGGCCGCCCGTTGACAAAGACACCACCGAGCTGATTCACTCCGCTGTGACCTGAGGAAAGGGAGAGGAGAGGAAAGGGGAAAAGAAGAGAGGAGAGCAGAGTGAAGAGGAAGAAGAAGGAGAAGAAGGAAGAGGAAGATGAGGGAGAACAAGAACAGGAAGGAGAAGAGGAAGGGGAAGAGGAGGAAGGAGAGGAGGAGGAGACAACCACAATGCATCCTCATCCCCCTGCCAACCTGTGCCAACCTCGGCGATCAGGTCCCTGCTATCGATCAAATAAAGGACAACAGGACCACCAGCCATGCCAGACATCGGGCAGCCCAGCCCCAAACAACCGTGCCCCTGCCCATTGGACTGCAGCAGCAACACAGAGTCAGACACATGCCAAGGAATAAGTACACATGGACCTCACTACAGCCATAACCCCAGCAGTGTCCCCAGCCCACTGCCTCTCTTCATAAACACTGCAGCCAGCCTCTGAACCCACAAAGCGCTAAGAATCGGCTCCATAAATCTCCCAAAGATCCCCTCTGAGTGTCACCGCAAACCATGGGTTCTACAGATCCCATACTGAACCTTCAAGGTCTCTGCAGTGTTGGGACAGTGATAGCAAACCTTACAGCCCTTGAGTGCTCCCTTAGACACTAAAATCCAGAAACGTTTCCATCACCGTCCAAACTGGCCAAGGCCTGGCACAAGCATCCAGTTTGGTTTTGTTTGGTTAGAATAGAAGAAGGAAGAGGAGAGAAGAACCAGAGCAGCCAGTTTGTGGCTGGCGAACCCCAGTCCAGGTTTCCGCACCTCCAGTGCAGACGTGAGAGTCAGAGTCCGGGCTCGGCTTCAGCCACAGACAAGTCCGGCCACCGCAAGTAAGGCTTAGAGCCGGGAGTCGGTTCGCACCAACCACTGCTCGCTTTATTTCCGCCGCTGAACTCCGCCCTCCCCTCAGCCAAGGATAGATATTAGCGAAAATCAAAAACAGAAAAGAAAAAGACCACATCATAGTGTTCCCCATCCCTCCTTTATCTTTGTATCTCACAACCTCATCCCTGTGGTCCAACCTTAGAGAGCAGTGAGAGGGAATTAGCCCCTCTTTGTAGTCACCCTCCCCAAAAACCACAGACACACAAATAAAGCCAATTGCCGATTTCCACTTCCTTAAAAATCTCCAACCTGCAGCCCCGACTTAGAGAGCAGCCCTCCCAGGAAAAGACGTGGCTCCCTGTTCAGCTCTCCTCTCCTCTCCTCTCTTCTCCTTGGAGCCTACTGATAAATTGACTCAAGGAGCCTGAGCTTCTTAGCAATAAATAAGCTCCAAATATAGAAGAGGGGGGAAAATATGATGAGCCTCTCTGACATTTGTCTTTAAAATAAAACTAACTGCACGTCAAGTTTGAGCTTAATTTCTGGAAATAGGCGGAAGTCGCTCCGGATCATGCATGGAAGGCTAATTGAAAAGATCAGTCGGGGCGCTTGTGGCAGCCTTGTCACTTTGTGACAGTGCTCCGCTCCGGGAAATTGCATCGTCACGACAAACGGGACCGTGATAAAACGACCCTTTCCGTCCTTATTTGTAGATCACTCAGACGAGATTGAACTGCACTCGTTTCCCCTTCGAGGGGAGCCGCGTTTTCAGGGTAGCCGAAGGCTTGGGGCTGAGGGGGGGCCCTCACCGAGGCGCGGGTGGGGGCCGGAGCCTCAACTCGATGAGAAGTGACAGGCGTTTGGGGGATCTGGGCTCCGGCCGGGACCAACGCAAGCAGGGACATTGCGGGGACACCGCTTCTCCAACAGAGCAAGGCCTGGCCCACGTTTCCGGTTTCTCCTAACTTCCTTCTATTGCCTTCCTTTGCCTCGCGAGTTCCATCACCCCTCCAGCTACAGAGCCCCACCTCTAGGCACAGGGAGCTTCCCGGAAAAAGAAAGGCTGTCCCAGAAAGAGACCGAGAGAGATTTTCCAAACTTCGGGCATAGCCACGGCAATTCCCAGTCTGCTAATGCCAAGGCGGGCGCGTGAGGCCGCCTAAATCTAGACCTCCCTCCTCACCCATTTCAAAAAATAACAACGTGCCCGCTACCTCCGCAGCTACCGCCGGCGGGTGCTCGCCCAGGAGACGCCAGGGCCAGAGCGCCACTCCCAGCATCGAAATGGCAGCGAGAAAGCGCAGCTCCAAATTCCTTTCAGAGGTTAAGCCTCAATCATTGTGTCCCTTCCCTAGGGACGGCTGGCGCTCTCGCCCACTGGCGATGATTATGCGCCTAGAACTCGACCGCGAAGCAACTAATAGGAAAACATATGGTGTCAATTTGGATGCTCCGCGCCTCGCGCACACCCGGGAACGAGCGGCGCAAAGCCCTGCGGGCCGGCCCGCGACCCCGCGCCCCTCGGGGCCTGCCAACCCGGCCGCAGCGACAAACGCTCAGGGCTGCGCGCCCTGGCTGAGGCTCGCCGGAGAGACAGCCTGCGGCTGAGGAGTCTGAGCTCCAAGGGGAGAGCCCAGCCGCCGAAGGCGAGCCTACCGGCCAAGCCCTGGGGTCCGGCAGGTTCTGCACAACTACTCCCGCAAAGCTCGCCACCTTTGTGCCCCTTCCTCAGCTACGCGCTTACCAGCCCCGGAAGCACCAGGGGGCGACCGGCGTTTCCAGAACAGATGGATAAGGTGCTGGGGACCCTCTTAAGCCTTTGTGGTTCGGCCAGGGCAGGCTGCTAGAAGACCTGGGCCTTTCCACACTTCGAGTTCAGTTGAGCCCTGACGCCGTGTGCCTCAACCGTAACCTCAAACCGAGCCTGGTTTCGCTGGGCCTCCAGGCTCCCAGGTCGGAGCTCTAGACTAGCCCTGCCACGTACCAGCACCCACCAACTGAACAGGAAGGTGGGTGGGACCCCACGGGGTCTGGGCAGAGGAAAGCAGGAAGGTACAAGAGCCATAAGTATCAAAAGCGCTCTGGGCCTGGGACTATCAGGACCCAAGCAATTGCAGTTGCCAGGGCAGGGATTTTCCAATTCCTGGGCACCTCCTTCCCAGACCCAGTAAAACGTGCTCTCTCCCGCGCCCTATAACAGCGAGTTTACCACCCCTACCCTGCTGCAGGCCTGGGGGCTCCTCTCCCCATCCCTTCTAGGCCCGTAGGTGGGGTGAGGAGGGGAGGAGCTGCCCTGAGAGTGACTTGGGGAGAGAAGTCCCCAACCCCGCCGGGTTGGTGGAGACTTTCAGTCTTGGCTAAGCCCAAAGGGGCCTCCTTCTCGCGCAACTAGGAGAAGGCTTCGCCCCGCCCTGCTCAGCCCAGCCCCTCTCTCCGGGGTCAGAGCCCGGGCAGGGGCGGGGAGGGGGTGTGAGTTACAGGATTTGGGGGGGATGGGGTTTCTCTACCGCAGCTTCGAAAACTCGGGCGGGCTGTTCTTAAGGGCCCAGCCCCTGCTTCTCCAGTATCGCGAAGAGCCAAGCAAACGCCCTCCCCTCCCGGGCTGCCGGGCGCGGAGGGGGGAGCAGCCGCCGCAGGTCCCCGGGCCTCAGTCGGTCGGCGGCCGGGCCAGCGCGGGCGTCGCGAGCCCCTGTGTCCTCCCCTGACCCTCGGGTCCGCGCACCCCGAGCCCGAAGTCCCAGAAAGACCAGAGGCACTTACTGTTCTGCATGCTGGCTCTGGCTGGGGGCCGCGGGATTCCACGGGGCTCGAATATGGGGCTCTGTTAGCAAGAAAATAGGAGTTAATCCCCGGGCAGCTGCATCAGGTAGGCCTGAACTCCCAACCGAGGTGGACCTGGGGCTAGGACAGGAGAATCTCCTTTCTTTAGGAATTGATCCACTCAACGCTTGGGGCGATCTGAGGGTCACCCAGCTGTGCCCTGCAGTGCATACAAAATCTACTCTTTGGGGCTTGAAACAAAGTACTGGAATATCCCCAATCTGTTTCCCCTACATTCTTTAGCAGTTAACCCTTTAATCAGTAGAAGCGATGCCCCAATTTTGATTTTTTTCTTCTATCTGAACTATAGTGAAGAAGCATACTGAAATAGTTTGCTTTGACTGTTTGTGGGTTTTGAGCCCAAAGCAGCCACCACAGAACTTGCCTGAAATCTCGGATGTCTGTCCACTCTCACAATAAAAGGCCTCACACATCTGCGCGCCCCTAGTTAAAGTCTTCCCCCTAAGACAAAACAGAAGGAGAGAAAGGTATATCAAGCTGTGGTTCAACAGCATAGGTCCATGGGCTCTCTGAGCCTCACTCTCAGGAAAAACACATGCATCTAGGGCTCAGTCAAACTGCCATCAAACTCTAAGTCCCAGCATTACACCCACATTTTCAGCAGCATCTTGACCCACAGAAGTCTCCATCCTTTAAAAGACGCTGCTCTGGTCTGGCTTGGGAGAATTGGAAAATCTAGCAAGTTCGGATCCCACTTTGCAAAAATATAAAGAACCAGGAAAAGGGGAAGGGGGAAACAGGAGGAACAGTGGAGTAAGAAGTAGAGGCCAAGAGCTGAGGTTGAGGGGGTGTGAAGGGAGAGGAATACCTGAAGTTTGGAGACCAGGGGAAGGGAACCTTGGAACTTCCTGGTGCTGGAGAGCATAGGCTGGAGCAGTTTGGGAGGGCTGCAGGGCCATACTCCCTCCTTCCTTAAGGAACTTCACAAGACCCCCAGAACCCAACACTCTGCTTACCCCTTTATCTTCTACTCCTCTCCCTACACCAAAAAAGCTTCCCAATGGCCCCCTCTCCATCTACCTCCCAGCTTTCTGGGACTTTGAAAGGGGAAAACCCAACTTTTTAACCCAAACCTCACTTATTGTGATTAACTTCTCTTTTGGCGTTTAGATCTTCACCCCTTTAACTGCACCGTGACACACCCTGTCTACCTCACCTCACTGCTTTAAAAAGTACGAACAGGAGGTGGTGAGCGTGGTCGACAAAGCCGACAGACGGCAAACAATGGCTTCTATTCTCCAGCTTTCCTCGAACCCAAGGAGCAAAACCGAGTCTCCCGAACTAGCAACACAGCTTCCAACCAAATGTACCAACAACCCACCAACTCACAAAGGGAACAGAGGGACGCTTCTAGCTTCATAAGCCCTGACCCAGTGCAGGGTTCCCCGAGGCTGCTCCTGTACGAACACCTCCCTACCTCCCCCCCCCCCCAAAAAAAAGTCTTTTTGGGCAAGTGGAGAAAATAGAAAAGTAATTTCTTGTTATAAATATCTGGAGGTAATTGTGTTACTGGTGTGAGTTGTTAGGGGCTGTAAAAAGATACAACGGCACCGTGGGGAGCTCAATTGGGAAGAGAGAGTTGCAATAAAGAGCCCATTCAAGAGGTCTGCCCCCCAAAAAGAGGTAAAATAACAAAATAGTCACAGCATCATTTCTGTTTTTTAATGCTTTTTTTTGTTTGTTTTACGTATGGTGATTATTGATCTGCCTGCCTGCAAGCAAAGAATTTCAAGAAGCACATTTTACCCTACAAGGCCATTCCTGGTCTACTTTTTAACTACTTGGTAGGCAGCTTAAATCCATAAAAATAAACCGAAAATGAAGACTTTTTCTCAGCATTGGGTAAATACTGGCCACAGCAGAGGGCTACTAGTTACCCTTATCTAGGTTGGCTCTCCAATGCTTCCTTCCTGTCTCTCAGTCCCGGCACCCATAGCCATGCCCTGGACAGGCAAAATCTCCAACTCCAATGCAGAATACCCCACTCCACCAAATGCAGGACCCTGAAGCTGCAAAGGAGTAGTAGGTGGGGAGATGGGGAATGGAATTCCCCTAGGAGGAGTAAAACTTCCGGAACTCCACTTTGCAACCCACACTGTACACAATCACAACAGAATGCTCCCATCCTGACTTGTAACTTCTTGATACCATTTTTTAAAATTCAGTAGCTGAGCCCAGAGAGGCCTCGTTGATTAGTTTTCGAAGCAGCTGGGAAGGTGGTAGTATTTCAAATTCCAGTCCTGCTCCATTCCCACTTCCCTCTCGCTAAGAAGCTATCTAATTACTTAAGTAAACGTGAACACTAAGTGCAGAAGCAACCCGGGAAGTGGGGCACATCGACACCCGGAAGCAGTCCTGTGTACCGGAGAGGTCAGACCCCCAAATGCAGCCTGAGCCCCCCAGCTCAGCCCGAGGCTCTGTACGGCCTCGCTGGGGCCATAGACCCACATCCTGAAGGAAGGAGTCTCCAGACATTTTGGAGTCGCTCCGGCCTTGGACCACAAGACCGCTGGACCACTGCCCCCACCTCTCTGTCCCCAACACAAGCCTCAGTTTTCAAATGCTGTTGTTATTTTAATTACTTAATTCTCAAATTCCATCCCCAAACTCTTTAACTGGGGTAAAGGGGAGAGCTCTCGGTCCTCCCGCCCCCAGCCAAAAGAGTAATTAGCAATTAAGATGACAAAGTTTTACTCTCTAGGGCCAAATAAGATAACAACTAATCAAACTGCCTTCAGACGTTTGCAAAGGTCACTGGCTATAAAACATGTAATGTCAACCGCAACAACTATTATTTCTCTTCAGTAAACTCGCCAGGCTTTCAAGATGTTTGCCTTTCATTTCATTTTCTGCTCCCAGCCCCTTCTAAAACCTTCCCAAGTTCGAGTTAAACGTCCAAAATGGCTTAGGGAGCTTGGGAGAGTATAAGGAAAATAAAAAGGAAGAAAGAAAGAAACCACGTTCACTTTGTTTTTAAACTTTCTAGAAATCGCTCATGAATGAAGAGCCGGGTTTTAGCACTCGAAAAAGAAAGCATTTCCACTTGAAATTCAACTCCATTTCCCCCAATTACACTTGCTAAAATTCAGGGCTATTATGGCGCAGGGAGACTGAGAAAACCTGCACAAGGAAAGAGGCAACAACTTTATGAACTTTGAAAAGATACTTTTCCTCCTGGGATCTTAGAATCGAAAGCTCTCAAATTACTCCGACTAATTAGCTGGGAGAGGAAGTGATCAGACGAGGGGGAAAGCCAATGCTTTCATATAGATTTATTTTCAAGGCCTTACCAAGAAACACATAAAGGGATTCGGAGTAAAACAAACAAAAAAGCAAACCAACTCTGCACCTCAAAACTTGCTGAAATCCCAACACCTGGTGTGACTAGATCAGAGGAAAACAAGGAAAAATACCCACCAAGGGCAGGGGGCCGGAGGACAGGGAAGAGCCCCAGCCTCCGCAGGGCGAGGGAGATGAGAGTCGGGGGAAGCCTGGGGAGCAGAGGGTTTTCACGTTCCGAGCTCAGCGCTCCCGTGGAATTGGGGGCAAGAGTCCGGGGGCTGGATGGAAGCTGACAGTCCTCCCGCTCGGCTCTGAGCTCCCTCGGAGCGCGCGTCCCACCGCCTTGGCCTGGTGGCTTCCTTCCCGGCTAGCGCTAGCTCGCTCTTCCCTCTGCCTCCAGCGTGCGGCTGCCTTGCCGACTGACTCCACTCGGGCTGGTGGCGGGCGCGGTGCCCCCTCGGCGCTCGAGTGCCGGCTGACTCTTCTGCGCAGGAGCCCAGTGCGGCACAAAGCCCGAGGGCCGGCGGGCGGGCGGAGACGCGGCGAGCTGGTTCCCTCGGCGCTCCCTCGGCGATTCCTCGGAGCGCCCGCTCTCTGCGCGCTCGCTGGGCCTCGGGCTGGACAAAGCAGCCGGCAGCGGTTGCTCTCTGCGGCCGTTCCAGGGCCTTGGGCACCACAGAGCCTCTTCGTCTTTTCCCGCGGGTCGGAAGCATTGGGCGACGCTGGGGCTAAGAGCCGCGGCTGCTGCCGCGCCTGGAGTCTCCCTTCTTCCCGCGAGCTCAGCCCGCGCTGGCGCTGGCGCTGGGGCTGAGCTGGCCGCCCGCCCCGAGCCCTGCGCCGCTCCCGCTTGCCGGCGGTCGCCCTCCGACGCGGGCTTTCGCTGGAAGTAGAAAGTTTGGGCTCCTGCGTGGAAACTTCTCCGGCCCAACTCTCCCGGCGTAGCAGTGGGGGAGGGGACCGGCGAGAGGGGAGGAAGGAAGGGGGGAGGAAGGGGGAGACCTGTCTGAATACTGCGATAAAAATAAAGCGAGAAGAAAGAAGCGGACTCACCTTTATGAGGCATCCTCTCTGGTTGTCACAGCTTCTGTCAAGAGTTTTGTTTGGTTGGGGTTTTTTGTGCTGCTGTTGTTGCTTAAAGACCACAATGGTTTGAAATGACGGTGTTTTAAAGGAGTTGCTGGTGAGAGTTTTCTCCACGGATGTTGCTGGGTTGGTGTGTGAGAGCAATTCTCAGATTCCTGGGAAGGAGACAGAGATTGACAATAAAATGGGCTGTCAGCGGCTGGAGAGTGAGAGATAAAGAGTGTGGGTGAGGGAAGTGGCTGCAGCCAGCACACCTATGCTGATTGGTGATGGCTCAAGTGTGTTAATGTGTGTGTGCCGGCGCCCGGCCTCGCCTCCACCGCTCCTCACTGGCCCATTAGCGAAGCCTGACCTCTGTCATCATCCTCCAGGAAAACACTTCCTCCTGCGCCTGAACCAGAGCGGGAAATGAGGCCGAGCCACGGTTCGCTTTTCAAACCCACTAATCACTCCGCAACATGCAAATGCACCGCTCGCTCTCACACAAAATATTGCTTTATGCAAAGCAGCGCCGGGGCCTCGCGCCAGCCGATTGGATGCTCCCTCTCCCCGCCTGGTGCAATTGGTCCGTTTGTTTGAATATGAATACACTTGTTTTCGGCTCCGCCGGTGGGTCCCGGCTCCTCTCCCCGGCGCAGGGCCCCCGAGCTCGGGCTCTGGCGCTCGCCGGCATCTTCCCGCTCCGCGCACGCCGAGATTCGGCGCGGCCCTCCCTGCTGTCGCGAACTTGAGCGGTCAAGTGATGGTTTCTGGGTTGGGGGTCGCGCCCCCACTCCCCCTAAGCTGGACGCGGGACTCCCAGCCCTCGGAGGGCGCAAGTTTCTGCGCTGTCCTTTCTTGCCAACTCCAGGACAGCGTGGCCTGCCGCCCCGCCCCCACCCCGTCCCAGCCCGGGCCCCAAGAAACAGAGCACAGCGGCGGCCGCACCCCAGCCCACCTGGCCCCTTGGAAGAAGAGGAAAGGGGCGGGAGCGTCACTGGATCCTGGCAGCTCCATTCCAGCTGCGGAGGCCGCGGCGAAGCCTAGGCCGAGGGGAGGTTGCCGGGCCGAGAACTAAACGAGGCCAGCGGCCTCCCCAGCCCAGGCCTCCAGGGCCTGTCCAAATCCTCCATCCCGCTCTCCCGGCCCTTTCTTCTTTCCTTTCTCCTTTCGGAAGCCGCGGTGCGCAGCGGAGCAGAGGCACAGCTCTGGCTGGAGAGGCCCGAGTAAACACGCCACTTACTTTGTGTACAGAGGGTTCTTGTGAAAAGCCCTGAAGAGTCCTCACCAAACACTCACCAACTTCTCCCACGTGCCATTTGTTGACTAAGTGCGGCTGCTTTTCGCGGCGCCCGAGAGGAGGGGAAGCCAGGGGAGATAAGAGGGGAGGGGGAGTGGAAGCCTGGGTGGGGGGGGTGGATGACCAATGCTTGGAGAGATTCTCTCTCTTTCTATCGCTGTGTGTGTGTGTGTGTGTCCCACTGGCGATGTCGGTATGTCAGCGTGTGTCGTGTGTGCCACCGGTCATCTGTGTGTGGTGCGTGTGTGTCCGCACCACGACTCCCTCTCCTGGGTCTGCTCAGTCCACGGAGGCAGCTCCCCTTCAGCTGTTGCCAGAAAACCGGGGAGGAAAGTAAGTAAATGGCTTTTCTCTTCTGACCACACACCAGAAGTCCATTTGTTGAATGCCGCACGATTAGGACACACCTCAGTACACTCCAAAGGCGCCCCTCGGAGCCTGCAGTTAAGGTGACAGGAGAGCGAGCGGCTGCCTGGTCCTGCGCTGTCCCGAGCTCTTTCGGCGGCTTCGGGCCATGGAGCCGGGAAGGAGAAGGAAGGCCTGGGCTACGGGACACACCCCAGGACCGGGCGAGGGGGAATGGGGCTGGAGAGCTGAGGCAGGGAGGCTGAAATGAAGCCGCCGCAGGGTACGCTAAACTCTTCTTGACTTAGGGAAAGTGCTGAAAGTCAGAGCTCGTCAATAAAATCTGCGCGACCTGAACTCGCTGCTGACAGGCCGCGTCTCCGCAGCCCCTGGCAGCCGGGACAGTGAGGACGCTGCAAGCCTCACTGGGCCGCCGGGCCACGTGTGGGCCTCACTCTCTCGTTCCTGCCTGGGACTCAGCAGCCCCGCGACCAAGGAGCCCGGGCAGGGCTCCCGGGAAGCAGAGGCCTCCTCGGCCCTAGTGAGAGGTGGGGTCGCATAACCCTATCCCCTCCCAGGGCTGGGGAGGGCTGCCGGCTCTAACCCTTCCCGCGGCCCAGGAGCTCGCAGCGCCGGGAGGAAACCCGGGTCAGAGGCAAAGGAGGTGGGGCCGGGTGTCCAGGTCCGCGGCCTCCTGGGCGAGGTTTCATTTCGCAGGAGCGCGACTTTCGGAGGATCCCGGGAAGTGGGGCTGCGGCCCTGAGTCCCAGACTAGCGAAAGTCGGCCTTCTCTTTCTCTCTCCTTTTACTTTTCAAGCGAGCATTAAAGAAGCTTGGACTCAAGACTCAAGTCCGCCGTGCATGAGCTAGGGACTTGGCGGGGGGAGGGCGGGCAGTGATTCTGTCCGAACTGGAGGCGAGTATCATTTTTACAACCTCTCAATTAGCGACCGAGTGGATTAGCACCTTCTTAAGCTTTGCCTCGGAAAGAAGCAGCCGTAATCTTGTTGCTATTTCCCCCCAGGGCAATGGCTCTTTGAATCAGCTCCTTCTCCCACCCCTCCAACCCCCATCTCGCTGCGGAGAAAAGTTTTAACAAAAAATCAGAAAAGGCAAGGAGCAAGGAGTGAATGCCACTGACGTCATTGGGTGGGGAAGGGGGCTCCGGGAAAGACTCCTGGAAACTCCTCCGCACAAACAAAAAACAAAAAGGACTTGGCTGCTTCCCATGTGTCAATATTTGGGGAGGGGAGCTCAACCCCAGAATGAGGCAGAGTTTTCAAAGTTTAAGGAGAGAGGGGTGAGAGTGAGATTTCCTCGTTCTCTCTGGACTGGTCTCAAGGAGGGTGGGGGTGCTGTTCTGCCTCGTGGGGAGCCTCACTCCCTCTGCCAAGTACCCGCTTTGGGGGCGACGCGGCCTAGCGGTGTGGGCGCCGAGACTGAGGTGCGGGCGCGGTTGCCAGAGGTGTGTACAAAACCGAGACAACTCGCAGGTCGCCATTTTAATTGCGGCTACCAACACGCCCGAGGCCCACTTGCTGCCCTCAAAGACGCGGGGGGGCGGCGGGGGATTGCGCTTTAGGTTCCGTCTCCTTTCCCCGCCTCTCCACAGGCCCCTGTTCCCCCCTACCCTCCGCCCCCTGTGGCCAGAGGGAGGACCTCTCAGGCCGGCGGGTGCGTTCCCGCGGGGGCCGCCCGGGTCGTCCCACCCGGTAGCGGGGCTCTCTGCGTGGAGGGAGTCCCGCTGGGGGACCGTGACTCGCCAGAGCCTGCCCAGAGCTTCTAGCCAGTATTGATACGTCAACATGAGGTCAGGCAAGCATCTCACCCGCACCGGTCCCTGGCATTCCCCTGTGCCCACCCAATCAGGCCTTCGGGGAGGCAAGGAAGTGCCCACTTCTGGGGGGATGTGCCTCCAGCTCCCAGCTTCAGAACCAAGAGCCTCCCACCCGGAGTTCTGACACCTCCAAACTCTCTCCCCGGTCCAGCAGAGGCGCAGCGCCGGCGCGCTGGAAAGGGTGAAGACTCGCAGTTTTTTGAGAAGGAAAGTCTTGGCAGACACCTGCGTCACTTTGTAGTCTCTCAAACGTCTCTCTCTTTGCAGACCCTGGGAACTTGGGATCCCTGGTCCGCGGAGCTGGCAAACGGGTCGAGTGAGCCCTAAAGGCAAAGGCTCCCACCCCGGCCGCCCAGTCCCGGCTGCCTGCCCCCCTTCCAGGCCTTGTCCCTCTCCTTTCTCCAGCAACCTGCCGGTTCCCTCTAACCCGGCAGCCTTGCCGAGCCCAGAGCCTAGAAAAGCCAAGAAGATCCCAGAGCCGCCCCGTGGCGCCTCCAGGCTGTGGCCACTGCTAGGCTTGGGGGGAAGCCGCGGTGCCCTCGCCCTTCCTCGCCTCCTGCCAAATGGCCAGTGCTAGGGGCTCCCTGGGTTCAGTCCTCAGTCCTCTTCCATTCACTCTGGGAGGCCAGCCTGTCTCTCTCTCTCTCTCTCTGTGTCTGTCTGTCTTCTCCCTGCCCACCCCCCAAATACCTTTAAAATAACATTGTCCAGTGGAGTCTCCCAGCAAAGGGATTCCTAGCAGCCCAGCGGGTCAGACTCCCAAGGCTTTGCCTCCCAGTCTCTCTATGCTGTTGTCCAGATAGGAGCTAGGTTTAAAACTCCTGACATGTAGGACAATTGAAATCAGCAGCACTCTCCCATTTTTGCAAATAGGGTTCCTAGAAAAGTTTGCTTTCCATTTCATCACCCTGTGACGATTCCCCCCATCTCTCTTTTCCCTGTAACCTCTGCCCCCAAGAGGCAAGAGTTCAGCTTCAAAGGAAAAGCAAGCAAGTCAAGGCCACCTCAGTCCCTTCTCCCTGGATATCCCCTCTCTAAACCGCTGCCTATTCTAAAGGCCAACGACCCGGTCCTGCGATTTGTCCCGTTGTAGACCTGGGAACAGGCAGGCGGGAACTGGGGCCTTTACTGGGGGATTTGAGGCTGGGGAGGGGGAGGGAGCAAATGTCATGGCTGGCTCGCTCAAGCATCCAGGGAACCGGAGCTAAGCGCATCCTGACCGGCTTTTAAAATGACATTGATTAGGACAAGCTGTTCCCAACCCCAGTAAGAGTTAATCTGCCTGTTAATCAAGGCACTAAGGGGCTCAATGCGAGTTTTATTAGCGACAGGAGAACAGAGGCGGCAGCCAGGGATCAAAAGCCGGGATCCCATATATTTGTCAGCGCTATCTCCAAAAAAAAAAAAAAAAAAGTATTTTCAATTAGAAAGCAATACTGCGCTTTTCATCACTTCCTAACCCAGTCTCACAGAGGGTGACTTCCAAACGTGGCTAGCGGGGAAAACCGCTGGCCGGGGGGCATAGGGGCGGACAAGAACTGCGGGTTGACTCAGCCGAATGCGGCCGGGGAGAATTTAAGAATCCTCAGCCCGCGGCCCTGATGCCTCTGATTCCTCACGAGGGGAAAGGGAATGAAAAATGAAGCAACAAATGACACCACGCAGGCTGGCAGCCCTCCTTCCCCGCCAGACCCTGCTCCTCAGGCCCGGCTCTGGCGCCGGGTGGCGTCCAGCCCCTGCACGCGCGGCGCGGCCCGCGGGAAAGTTTGTGCAGCGAGAGTGACTCTCCTTCCGCCTCGCGCGCGCTGCCCCCTTCTGCCCCGGAGGGGCGTTGGGTTCCCTTCGGTTTTCCTTTCCAATTCTAAAATAAATAAATAAACTCCGGGCCCTGGGGAAATCTGAATAGTAATTCCAGTCATCCAAATTCTGTGAGAGGGTCTGAGGAAAAAAAGACAAGCCTATCACGGGCGCCGATCACGAAGGGCACGGGCATGAGAAGGCGACAGAGGAGGTCCTCGGCTCGCCCTGGGCGCGGGGCGAGGACTCTGGTCAGAGGTAATTATGTCACCGCGTTTTCTCGCTGTGACAGCCGAATAAACAGGATCTCCAATAAACATCTCTAATGAGGGAGGAGGCCCGAGGATGGCTGGGTTTGATTTATGACTGGAGGAGAAGGTCCACTTCCCACTGCGAAGCGGGCAACCTGCTCGCCGCCCAGCTCCAGGGAGAGGAATCCGCGGAGGAGAGGATCCCGGCCCAGGTAAGGCGCGCGGCCGGACGGCCACTGCGCTGGTCCCCCGTTTCCAGGTGAGGTGAGCAGGGGGCGGCCACCGCTCGGAGTCCGGCGGTCCCAAACACCTGTCACAGGTGACTGAGCTCCTAAGGTGCTCCCAGAAGACCTAGAAAGGGGACGCAGGAGCGCGAGTGGGAGTGGGGGTTGGGGGCTAGCCGGGGCCTGGCCCAGAGGCCGCCGCAAACTCCCAGGCGGGGTTCTCGGGTGCCCCGCCTAAGCCGGCCTGGGCGTCTCCAGCTGCTTTTAGGGCCAGGCTCCCAGGACTTTCGCCCGGCTGAACCACAAGTTAGTCTAAGTTTGGGTCGTCCCTTCCCTGACTCACTAAGGGGACACTTCCGGGCCCCGGTTCCGGCCCTCCAGGGGCCTCAGGGTGGTGGGCGCTGCTCTTTCCCGGGCTTGGCGGCCCGGCTCCCATGGCGCCCGCGCGCTTCCCGCCGAGGCAGCCAGCGCAGCGCCCGCAGTAACCCGAGCCCGCGTTCTAGCTCAGTGAGAATCGCTAATTATTAGGTCTTCCGAAGTGAAGCTCAAATCACACGCTGGGGCCTTTACTCGCTGCCCAGCTCTGTGGGCCGCATTCTTTCGTACTCCGCGTTTTTCTGAGAAACGAACCCCATCTCTAGACTTTGTTGCGGTCCAGCCATCTACACTTTGCAACCGCGGGAAACTTCTGCTGCACCTCGCCCGACCCGCGGCAGGGTGTCTTTAAGCGCTCCAGGCGCGGGTACGGACTTTCCCACGCGTGGATGTCGTGAACTGCGACGCAGAGGAGGTCTGGATGCAAAGTGCGTCCCCACCTCCTGCATTTTTCGCGGTCGCGAGTGGCTTTAGCAGACAGCAGCAGCAGACTCCCGCCCCCTACTCCCAGCTCAGGGCCGGACTGGAAGCCCACTCTTGGGAGTGGACCATTTTGCTACTTTTGCAGAAGAGCACACTCTGCAAAGACAAGTCCCTCCTCCACCCTCTTTCCTATCCCTCCCTCAGTAACTCCCTTCCATCTTTGTATGCCTCCTTTTAAAAGCAAAAATCAAGCCCCGGGGCCACTTGGGGCGGGCTTTGATTTGGGGACAGCAGTCGCGGGCAGCGGAGAGGCCCCGCGGGCCCCGAGCCGGGCCGGGGCCGGAGCCCGGGCGATTACCTGGGAGCGGAGGGCGGGGAGGCAGGTGAGCCTGGCAGCGCCGGTTCCCACACTTCTCACCGCCGCTCGGCAGGGGAAGTGGCAGATCTGACAGCCGCGTTCTACGCGAGGACCTGCCCCAGAGTTTAAATGTCAATGATAAGAAAAGAGGGTGCTCAGGCAGGCGCTAACTTTCCTTAATATCCACGCCAGCGCCGTCCTCATTGGCTGCCTGGCCCGCGTGACGTCATGGCGGCTAGAGTTGGGCACAGCTCTGCGCGGACTAGCTTTCCGGCCGGGCGGGAGCCTGCTCCTCCCCACCCAGGGTCCGGCCGGCTCCAACCCCTGCTCTGGCCTTCCTTGGCCCGGCCTTTGACTGCCCTAGCCCGGCCCGGCCAGGCCTGGCCCGCCCTCCGGTAGGGCGTAGAGTCGATCCCCAGGAAACTAGTCTTGCCGAGTGCGCTCCTCCGCACCTTCGGGCACGAGGGCCCCAAGATCTCTGCCCCTAGGCTGGCCAGCTACCTCTCTGGGTAACCACCCTGTCCCCTCCTCCGATCCCCAAAGGAGTCACTTCATCGGAGAGACCTGAAGGCCGCGCAGGGACTGAGGCGCTTTGGGCAGGAATCATTTTTAGGAGGAGTTCGAGGCTCGATGAGTACCCCCAACCTGGCCCTCGAGCCCGCAAGTCACTAGCTGGGCACAGACGGGGGCTCCGGGAAGAGGACAAGCGACCCCTTTTTCAGGGCCTAGGCCAAAGGTCTCGCCAGGCCTGCTGGGTTCTCTAGAGGGAAGCCCTAAAGGGGGCCTGCCCAGGCTTCCCTCGCCCTCTGGCTGAAAGTCTCCAACCGCATTAGAAAATGTAGGTGATTGTATTTATCTTTGACTTTGAATTAACTGTTGACTTTGTGACTTAGAGGAGGAAAACGGGAAAATCCCAGATTCTGAAGTCAAGACTCACAGAAATTGGGGCGGGGTCTGCAGGACACTGACTTCTTGGTCTGTGCCTGTTTTTCCCTCACACCTTCTGTGGACTGCGAGATGGCTTAGCGGAGCTAGGCCTGGCTATCTTGGAATGGAGATTTAGACCCTCGTTGTCATTCCCGTCCCCCATCCCTCAAAACAGGAGGCTTCTCAACTCCTTCCCCTGTGCTTCCATCTGGCTCTCCAATTTGAAAGTGACAGAGGTCGGGCCGGGAGGGGCAGGGGTCGCTTGAGGAGTTTGCGGGAGAGGAAGGGGCGGGGCGTGGAATTACCTTTAGGCAGCTCGTGGAGACCCAGCCCGGGTGGACCCGGGAGTGTGTGTGTAGAAGCAGGGAGGGGGACGCCTGGGCCGGAGGAGGGTCCTAGGGCCAGTCCCTGCGCGCCTTGATCCGGGCGGCGTCTTAGGGAGAGCCGAGCACAGATGGCGCCGAGGCGGAGGTCTAGTGATTCCCGCTCCCGCCCCTGGCACACTTGGACAGGTGCGGGGCCTCGCAACCAGCCAGGAGGCAGCTCCAGGCAGCCCGTCTGCCTACTCCTCTTAGCCCGGACAGCTCCTAGCCGGACTCGATTTTTTGTCTTGCTCAGCCCGTCGAGGACTGGAGGGAAGAGTAGGGGTGGGAGTGGGGGTAGGGGTAGAGGTGGGGGTGGCGGTGAAGGTGGGGAGGAGAATGGGAGCTTTGGCTGAGAAGTTTCCGCAGGATGTTCTTACTTATTTACAAACATTCTCCAAACTTTCTTTCTTTGTCCTAACGCCTTGAGCATCCTGTGTTAAGGCCTGGGAGCGCCCACCCTCCACTGGCCACTCTAGTCAGGGCCTAGACCTTACCATGGTCCTGTCGCCCTGCTCGGCTGGGAAGGGATGCTAAGAGAGGCATTTGTTCTGGTTTCCCTGTCGCCGTCGGCCATCTCCAGTGACCTAGTTTCTTGGTAAGTCCCTAGCTCCCCTCCAGGGCCTGGCCCAGTCTCCAGCCTCAGATGTCCTGAGGTGTCCCAGACTCCGCCGTCCGCCTTGGCGTGTGGGCTGCGGATAGGCCTCGGACCTGGGTAGGCCTTCCTAGCTGGCCAGTTTCTGGCCGGGTCTCGCTCCCCACCCTGTGCCAACCCTAGGCCGCCGAGAGGGCTGTTAGGGGCTTGTTTGGAGTCCAGGCCATTAAGTGTGCGCAGATCCCTGCAACCCAGCAGGGTGCTCGAGAGCGACTCTGGAAACGCCACGGCCCCCGCCTGCTTATCTGCCTGTCAATAAAGGGCGCGTTCGGGCTGAGCGGGAGTGCCGGTGGTGCAGGCGAGGCCCGAACTAGGCCCTTCCGAGCTCCAGGCCAACGCACGAGCCGCTCTCCATTTGCCCCGGGCACGGAAGCTGGGAGGGAGGGAGCCGGCGCTGGGGTCGCCGCGGGAGAAGGTGCAGATTTAGCCGCTGCCTCAGCTGGATTCTCGGAGAAGCGCTCGACCTTGGAGCACTCTGGAGACCCTACCAGAAATCTAGTGCTGGGGGCTCCTCTCCGCGCCTGCCACCAGCCTTGGAGGAAGCTGGGCAGGACCCCGCGTGGTGCCCAGCCTATGAGGTCCCACCTCGCCTCGCCCGGGCAGAGGCATCCTCTCTAGGCCACACTGGCTCGCATTGCGGGCAGAAGGGCACCGCGGGCGGCCCGGGGGCATCATCGACGACTCCTAGAGCCCCAAATGCCGAGTGCTACCTGAGGCAGGCTGTAGGTGGGGTGCAAAGGACTGGAAGCAGGAAATAAGCCTCTTTTTTTTCAGGCATCCCTTCAGCCCGGGGTAGCATAGACTGCAATTTTTCGACACCTAGAGCAGCTCCAGGCTCTGATTCTCCATCGCACAGTGAGCGAGCTCGGCAGCCGCCCAGTCTGCGGAGGCTCCCAGGCCAGCCCCGTCCCCAGAGCTTCCCCATCAGCCAGGAGAGGCTGGGTGGAGAGCCTGGATGGGCGTGAGAGGCCTTGAGGTAGGGGAAGTAGTGGAGGGAGAGGAAGATAGAGAAATCGGCTCTTGGCTTGACTGTAGCTGAGATCTGTTGTTCTTGTCGAAGGTATGTTTTCCCCCTCCCGGCCTTTTTCGCTTTTCCACTCTCCCCTTAACTACTTTATGCAAATAAAGCCGCTTCCAGATTGGAGGAGCCCCTCCCGCTGGATCCGTGCTACCAGGTGGGTGGGAATTGATTTAGTATTTGCCTTTTTATTGAGAATGGGCACTGAGTCTCCCACCAATTATAAAATAAAAATGGATTTTCCTCTTAAAATTTAATCTTACTCAATCTAGAAGATAGTGCATCCTGTTAACTTCTACAATATTTTTTAAAAAGGATTCCAGGGTGAGCGCTAACTTATAAAATGGCTTAATAAAGCTTTTCCATATACAAATTAATAGGAGAGAAAAAAGGCCCTAAATAATCGATTTAAAATACTGTGTATATTTGAGTGTCATTTCAAATAGCTGTACAAGCCAGTAATCAATATATCATCTAAGGAATCTAATTTACTGGGCAGTACGTGTGGCTCTTGCTCTTCCTTTCCTTTCCACTTCCACCCCTTTAAGAAAACTTGTTTTAACAAGATTTTTATTTTAAATCAAAATTGAAGGAACGTTTTGTGAATTCGAGCGTCAAAAAGGGGACTATTTAGCAAAGATAATATTTGCCATCTCTTCACCCCGTCTCAAGGATTGCATAATGGCATGATTATGTGCAATTCTGTGGTTTCTCTGCTATTAAATTATTTTCCTGCTCTCATTTAAATAACTACTTTACTTTTTTCTCTTTTCTGTCTATTTTGCCACACCATAAAAAGTTTTCCCGGACCTCTGTGGAAAATTTCCAATCCTTCCAGTTTGCTTTGTCACAAACAAACAAACAAACAAAAAACCAAAAATACAAAACAAAACAAAAAAAACTCTACAACAATTTGAGAAAACTCTGCTTCTCCTTTCCTTTTAAACATTTTCATATTAAGTCAGTCTGTGGCACCATGTCTGATTTCTTTCTCTCCCTTGTCCGGGTAGAGATGGAGACATTAGCTGAATTCCCTGGGGGTGATTGGATGCAATTCACTGAAAGTAGACAGGCACGTCCTGGATGTTAGAAATTCACTTTTTCTCAACGTGACAAGGCCGGCTTCGATCTACAATTGTATTTGAATGGGCAATGAGCGGAAAGATCTCTCATCATTAAGCTTGCTTCTACTTTAGCAAAATAAGGAGAGCCTTCATTTGCACACAAATGCTCATAAAACTCGGATTCCCTGCAACCGTTTAATAAAAAAGGATTGCTGCATAATTTAAATTGAAGGCCAGGGGAAGGCTGAGAGAGGGAGATGAGGGGGTTTCAACTGAGTCCCCTCCCTTCCCCCAAAACGTCCATGTGATCGAGTTGACTTTTTTACTTTAAATCTTAAATAAGATGTGAGTTGTAACAAGAGGATTGGCACTTACTCCGTGACCCTTATAATTGGATTAAATATAGACTGAGACGTACAAAAACACACCAAGATTGACACCTGCCAACTGGACTTCCTTATGATTGATTGTGATGCTTCGTGCTGGCAACAATAATGAAATAAATTGTACGGATAAAACAGCACATTTGTCATTTCCGTGCCATGAGTGAGGAAGTCAACGAGTTAGGCAAGCTGTTAGCTGACAGGCGCGAGAGGGAGGCAAGCTAAAAAGATAAATAAGGATTCCAGGCATTGACAGGACAAATTATAACTTGTCACAACCTTTTTAAATTCAGAAGTTTTCAATTAACATATATATTGCTGTTACATATAAGGGGGCACAGACGTAAACACATGCGGGGTACAGGGACCCCCCAGCGCCAAGGGTTTGGGCATCCGGGCTTGGGCATCCGGGCCTCTCTGGCTCTGTTCTCCCATTCTGGCAAGCCGGAGGGCACCCAGGTTTGCATGGCCAGCCTGTAGGCCCGGGGCTCCGTAAGGTGGGTGAGAGTGTGATAGGCTAAGTGCAGCTGCTTCTTTTGCTAGGACCCCCAGTTCATAGGTCCAGCACCCTTTCTTCATGGAAGCAAAGCTCCCAGATCAAGGGAGAGGCTGGGCGAGGCCTGGGCCCAGGTCTGGAAGGACAAGTCCTGCTCTGTCTCCTGGAGTCCTATGTAAGGAGTAAGAGGTAGAGGGCAGAGGCACCCCCTTTTGTGCTCCAAAGTCTTGCCCTCATAGGAAAATCTGAGCTCCTGGACACAAGGTATCAACAATGGCCACATCCTGTGGGCAGGCCTAGGCCACTGAAACCTGGTGTGGCCTGAGGCTGCTCCTGAGCTCTCAACTCCTTCTCTGACTCACCGGCCCAGTGCTGCGGAGGAACCGGTCCTGTGTCCTACCTAGGAAGAGCTGCTTTTCCCTCCTCAGACTTTGATTCTGGTAGAGTTCCCAGGGCTCTTCCTTGACCCATGGGTAGCAACGAGTTTGCCAGTGGGTCCCTGATAACCTGAGGCCATTTACCTAGAGCGAGTGAGACTTTCAGAGGAGCAAAGCGCTGGAGTCACCCTGCGAGGCTACAAGTTAGGGGAAGCCATGAGATTTCTGGGGAAGTCTTGGTGTTGTGACTGTGACTGGGGACTGCTGTGGGTGAGGTTTGAAGAGTGTGGAGGGACTGTAAACTCTACAACCATCTTCACTCCAAAGGAGGCTGGCCTTTTGGTTTTAAAGCTAACCCATATCCCAAAGCAGAATCTGGACTTGCAGGGCCTCTCCGAACTCAGGTCCCGGCCTCCCCGCAAAGTCCAGCTGGAAAGGAAAGTTTGGGCGGGAAGCGAGCGTCCCTGGGTCTGAGGCTGCCGGGTGGGAAGCTGGCCTAGGAGGGCGAGTAGGGCGCAAAATAGGGCCTGGTCCTTGCGGGGCCGGGAAGCTCGAGGCCGCAGGAAGCCGGGAGGGCCCTTTCCAGGCAGGCGCGGCAAACTCCGGGGCGGCCCAAGGCGCGAGGCCGCCGCTGGCTGGGGAGGTCCAGTCTCCTGCAGGCCAGGGAGGGCTTCCTCTGGGTGCAGCCGTCTCCCTCCGCTCCTCAGCCAGGCTACGTGGTGCTGGGACCCCGCATCCTAGTTCTCGTCCTTGTGGGATAGAGGCCAACCTTGCTGTCGAGGCCCCGATCTGTCACCACAAACACTCCCAGAACAAGAGCATCAACCCCAAGCTCCAGAACTTTTGGTCTCAGCCTACTGGAGCCTGCCACCAAATTAAACACCGCGAAGGCTTTGAATCCCTGCAAAGACGGAGCCTGGAAGAAAGGGAGGCAGGAAAAGGGAGAAAAAAAACAAGTTATATGGAATTAGTTGGAAGCGGGCGCATTCCCCAGCGACCGCAGCCATTAACATTATAATCTCAAACCCCATTTTTTATGTAACACTATTGTTAGTAAATCAACTCCTCAGGTCCTCAGAGACGCTGACCCCTGGCAATTCAGTGAAAGTGTAATTATCTCCCCGAATCTTGGACAGATTTAAGAGATTACATTTCAACTAAATCTATATCAATGCTAATTCCCTCTCTCCCCCCAGCCTGCAGGTGCTAGGCACGGGAAATGGCGTCAGGCCCCAGCAAAACGCTTCACAAAGAGGAGAGGGCTAGCTGTGTACAGGGCCAAAAGAAATGAAGCCCCACATAAAATTACACCTTTTTTTTTTTTTTTTGCTACAAAACCTGTTTCTTATATAGCAAAGTTAAACAAAGCAGCTATGCTAAATTAGCGTTACATAAAGGCGAGTTTAATGCTCGGTTACAGTCAACTGGTGTATCTCTGATGGCTAATTGTCTATCAAAATTAAAGAGAAAAGAACAAATGATTCGTTATAAGAAGGTGTTAAAAGCCTCAACAAAAGGACATTTCACAAATATAATATCGGCAGCTCCCGGATTGCCTGCGGGGTTGTTCAGGCCCCGGGCCTGCACGGCTATGAGAAGTGGGGTGCAGGGTGCTATTTGCCCGACAAGAGCTCATTTCCTCCCAAATGAGTATAATGAAAACCCGAGAGGCGATATTAGTGTAAAGATCGGGATTAGTCCAAATAGGAACCGCGGACTTGGGCGTCAAAGGCGACCCTTACTCTTTTTGCCCAGTCTGGGGGCGGAGGGCGCTCGAAGGGATACTTCAAGGACACCACATCCAACTTGTCGCAGCCCTACGTTCAGGCACAGGAGGGAGGGAACATTGGGCAGAAGGTAGTTTCAACAAAGGACGGCAGGCTCCGGGCATCCTGGCTTTTCCCTGAGTTCTCTGGGTTGGAAGGAGACGGTCCGGGCTCTGTCAGAGGCGTGGGTACAGTCCAGCACGTGCCTTTCTGACGCGCAGCGCTGGCCTGCGGAGGTGGGTGCAGGCTGCTGCCGCCAGCCCCCACCCCACCCCAGGCTGGGAAGGACGCAGAATATAATACGACGGCCCCCTTCCCCAAGGCGACACTAGATCCAGAGCTCCAGGCATATTTGTTGTTCAAAGTTAATTAAACCTGAAAGCAACCGAAATGCGCGCGCCAGGCCTACGGAAGCCGATTCCCGACCAGTGTAGCCGGCCCGCCGCGCCAGCGAGCGGGGCTCGCTCACTCCAGCGTAGTCTCTGCAAGAGAATCTGAGGCTGGGGAATAAAAGCCGAAACTAAATCAGGCAGCAAGAGCAACAAACCATCTGGAAAATGGACCCACGGAGCCGCAAGAATGTACTTTTTTCTTTTTCTTTTTCTTTTTTTTATCTTTGACAAGTTGTGTCCTAAAGAAAGTGTATTGAAGATAATTGAAATGATTACAATTCATTGCTGCCTGACTTTGAATATGAACAGTCACATAATGACATCCCCGCCACACAACAACAGTTTAATTTCCATTATCCGACTTCGGGATCCTAGCGCCAGCCGCCGGGGCAACGCGGCGCTAATGCAGAAATCTTGGCTCCTGCCTGCATTATTCATTTCGGGGACGTGGGGATGGGATAGGGGTGGAGAGTGGTTGGTTCTCCTCCCCCGAACTTATTCTGAAAATCCCGGGGACCAATGGACACCGAGGAGCGGAAAGCCGAGAGAATCGCTCTCAAGGGGTCACTTTGCCCGACGGGGCTGCGGTCGACGGCGCTCCCCGGCTGTCTTGTTGTCCCAGGGGTTCCCAGGCCCGCAGGGCTAGGATCCCCCAGCTCCCACCCTAGTCAGTCCCAGTCAGGGAGGACCTAGGCCAGGGCCTCCTCGCAAGGCTGTCATCTGGCGGGGCAAACGCTCTTCTCTCATTCCTTCCCCTCCCTTCCGGCCCTCGCATCCTTTCCTTCTTTCTGCTTCACAGCTCTTAGGCTCGCGTGCAGGGTGGGATAGGCCCAGATCCGGGGGCCCTTTCGCAGATTTGAAAGTTGCCTCGGCCTTGATCTTCTCCCAGCCTCCCTGCTGGGGACTCACCCCCACATCCCGCGACCCCACGGGGAAAAGCGAAGAAAGCCAGAGTCTCTTTGCACTGCGGGGACGCTGGCGCTCACCTCTGGGCGCGGCCTCGGTGGAGCCTCAGGGCGAGGGCGGGGTGTGGCGGGGTGTGGCCCGGTGGGGTGGGGGAGGGACCCGGGGTGCGAGCCAGGCCAAGGCCTCCTTAGTGCGCAGGCGCCGTTCGGGCCCCCCGCCCCCTGCCAAGGCGTGGGGTCCGGGGGACAGACCCCGAGCCCCTCTCTGGGCAACTACCGCCTCTAAAAAAAGACCATCTGGTAATTGTCTTTCTTTAGATCTTCCCTTAATTATGCTTTTAATTAAAGATGGTTCAAGGCACCGGACCACATGAAGGGCAGTAATTACAAATTACATTACAAACCCGACAGATGTAGCAGGATCTGCTGGGAAAAAGGTACCGGAATAAAAATTTGACTAAAGTTTGGGATAAATTAATCGGTGGCTTGAAGAACAGAAGCACATTTCTGATTATGTAGGCTCCAGCCAGGATTTAAGTTTTGTGTCATGATTGTTTTCATATTTCTTTGACATCTATTGATTTGGAGGCAGCTGCAAGCCTTTGTCACAGGAGAGAAGAGCAGTCACAATATATTAGCTTGATGGCATAACTCGAACCGGAGAAGCGAGGGGAGCCAGAGTGACTGGGGCGCACATGACCCCCCTCCCGGGGCCTTCGGGCTCAACCCTTACTTTTAACTTGTTCTAACAGGAATAATGGAGTAGTACTACGAATGCATGGTTAGAAGGGGCTTTTCTGTCTAGAACGCAGGCGGCGGGAGTTGCACCGCCACAGCTCGGGAGACCAAAGAGTCTCCACTCCCCGCTCCCGGGGCCTCCTCGCCGGCCGGAGCCCCGCGCCCAGTGAGCCCAGCCGGTCCCACGTCGAGGGGCGCTGGGCTGGGAGAAGTTCTGCTGGTCCTGGGCTCGGCCCCCAGGCGCCAGGCCGAGTGCCCACTTCGGCTTCCTTAGGGGGCCTACAGCGGGCAGCCGAGCGGCTGGCGCACCCGGAGCTTGGGAGGCGACCGCCAGGCCGTTCTGCGCCTGACCCTGCGTGCGCGGCCGCCCGCTCGCCCGCCGCGGGCCGGGAGCGTACAGGAGTGTGACGCAGATTGTGAAAACAGAAGGGAGGGAGTTGGGTCATTTCCTTCGCTAATCATCGCCCCCTCCTGCTCCTCCTCCCCACCCCCATCCCATCCTCGCCGCCACCCAGCCTCGAACATTCTTCCTTGACAGAGTCTGCCTCACTTTGAGCCAGTGGCTGCACTTTATGGAGAAAATATACGTGCCCATCACTCACCCATCTATTTACAGCGCCCATGCAGCGCCTCGGGGAACACGCATGGACAATTAAACACACCCACTTACGGCGGGATGATGAGGCTTTCTGTTAACCACACGCGTTCAGAAATGGATACAGCCCTAATTTTGACACAGAATGCAGCTAATGCACCTTGCTATAGATGTACGTCCGTTGGAAAGGTGCGTGAAGGGCACCTGATCTAAACGAAGAGAACAGGGCTGTCTGCAGAAAACCCAGCAGCCTGACACCTTTTCTTGTTGCCGGGGAAGGAAAGTTTTTCTTTGATTTGTCCTCTTACGATTTTTCCCTTTTCCTTTGCATTACAGTTTCAGAGAGGAATGTAAATATTTTGACTAGACCTCTGCAGGGGCCTTTTAAACACCAGGCACAATCATCTGTGGAATACTGTAGTTCATAGTTTCAAAACTTGGGTGTTAAAGAGTCTGTCTTGCCTGAGGAAACCCATAGAACTAGTGGCGACCTTTCAACTCCCTATTTGTGTGATGAAATGAAGTATGCCCTAGTGATTGTCGAATTTTAAGGACTTTTTCTGTCACTGCTACTTTCCGATCGTTTGCAGGGAAGAAAAATCAATCAAACAGACCTTTGATGGGGTTGTGGCAAGGTCACATTTCACTGTGCTCCAGGCTTACCTCTTCTTACACCCCCCTCCCTGCTGTGGGGTGTGTGCAGGTAGTATGCAAAACTCTAGAAATAATATTCGAAAAAATTAACACCTTGTTTATCTCTTCTGTGTATTTGATATAGGGGTTTCTTTCTTTTCCTGTTTTGGTGTTTAATACAAGGCTGTTATGTTGGAACAGAATGCAGACTTCAAAGAAACTAAAATTAGGAGGCAAATAGCGTCAAGGTTTCCTCAGTTTCTGTGTGTAGTACAAACAGTATAGCGTCTTTTCATCCAAAAAGAAGCAAAAATTGCCAGGAGGCATAAAGCATCTCTGAATATGCGGTTTTTTTTTAAAAATAAACAAACATTCCCCCAAATATTGATGTACCCATGATTTTATAGTCTGAAAATATTTCTAGGCACAAATATGGCATAAAAACATTAGTTTCAACTCTGTCTTTGTTGTTGTTAAAATGACAGTAAATTATACTTTATTTTAAAATACCTCCCTGTTAATGTCAGTTGAGGTTATTTTAGGTCCTGGATGCTCTAGGAAGACCACCTATACTGTGTTTATTTCTCTGCCCAATTCACCTATAGTGTAAGGAGCATTTTAAATAAAATATTTTGGGCATCCTTAAGTCCTTTGTTAAAAATCCAACACTCTACAATTGTGACAAATAGGCTGCAAAATTTTGTTTTGTTTATACCAAATTCATTTTAATAAATAAAGCATTTGCTGAGATTTTAATACAACAAATGCCAACAAAATGCATCAGAGTAGAAAAAAGAAAATATTTTCAGAATTGCGTATAATATTGCTTGTGATCCTAAATTTTTTGATGTAAGGAACTTGAATTTTTCAGCTAATATTTTTCTGTTTTCTTATTCTGTGTTTCTATTAGAACACTCACCTATGCTCTGCTTCCCTTGCTGTGATCCCATAGCTTACGCGTGTACTATGAATTTCAATAAATATAAATTATTGCTTAAAAGGGTAAAGAATGGCTACTTTATGACTCATTGTTCTCTCCTTACAATCTGCTCAAAAATCTTTTTTACAAATCCCATTGTAGCTACTTCCCCTCAATTCCACGATGAAAGTGAATGGCAAATGCCATTCAATTTAGAGGAACTGAAGCACAGAGAATATAAAGATGTTGTTCAAAGCCTCCCTCAAATCTATTTGTAGGCTTGCAAACAAAATGAGACTGGAGGCAACATCAGTACACATCTCCGACTCCATATGAAGTTACTTGAAGCTTTGGGGTTCACTCTGGAAACAGAAGACATGCATCTAGGTATGTGTTCCTTAGAGACTGACAAGCAACAGTGGACCTCAGAAGGAATAAAACAACTCATGCTCTCAATTGTCTCTGATTTGCAGACAAGGAAGAGTTTTCTCTAATTTTTTTTTTTTTTTTTGCCTGCATTACTTTTTCTGTGCTTGGTGGCTAAACCAGAGAGCAGCCTGCAACATTTTGCCTTTAGGGATTTCCTGTGGCTTTGCCACATTCCCTGGAGAAACTCAAAGTCCTGGAGTCCATGGAGGGATTACAGGGAGCCACAAACATCATTCTCCCTCTAATCCATCTGGGGCAGATGCAGTATTGATAACAACCTTTCTGTTACTTGACAGTTTCAGACCATTCAAATGAGAACAAATAATAGGAATTTGGTAGTGGAGGTGGGGAAAATAGGGGCAATTGGTATAGTCTTCTGAGTTGAAAGGACTGGTTTCCATTCCAAAATCGTGGAAACAAGTACAAAATTAAACACTTTCCATTCAATTCTTTAGAAATGATTTCTTCTATCTTTGGTTATTGTAGTGCATTTGGGTTGGGGAATTGACGCATTTATTTACTTTGTCCCTAAGACAAGACAGTCCTCAGTTGCTTGCATTTTGTAGCTTCAGTTTGTTTGGCTCTCCCAGCTTGAACCTACTATGTTAGGTAATAAGGAAGCCCATCTGCATTAGATAATAAGAATCAGGGACAAGGCAGACACAATGCTGATTAAACAAGGGCTCATATCCCATTTTGAGAGCTCCCTGATAACCAGCGCCACAATCACATTGGTAGGTCAAGCAAAAATCTGAAGATAAAATCAATGTCAGTTTTCTGTCTTGGTGACAGACAGCTACCCACCAGAATCATATCCAGTAAATCCTGTTATCAAATTCCTCACTGTCGTTGATGAATTCGGTTATGCTGTGGGTCAGAGATTATGCTGTGGCTCCCACCTATGTGATGATGTCTACGGCATCCCTCACTTTGACACAGACTTACACAGAACAATACGCTAACAATCATAGCTGTCCAACTGCCTGGGCTGCTTTGTAAGGTAAGGGGAGTGAAGACACTGGGAATGTTCATGTGGAATCTGGGGTGTGGGGAAGACTAAATCTGCATGGAGTGGTTAGGGAAATTAACCTACTTCCCAAATTGTATCAGGGCCAGAATCATTCAAGAAACATTTATTTTATCTATTGGTTAGTTTATTAAATAATTTAAATATGATTACTTGTCAAAATGAAAACACATTCATGTGGTTCAAAATTCTGAAGTTCAGAAAATATTTTGTGAAAATTCTTCATATCCAGTCATACAGCCACCCGCTTCTTACCTATTGAAAGCAACCAACACTATCAGTATCTTATGTATAGGGGAGCTTTAAAAATATGGAATCCCAAGGCCTACTTAATGAGACTCTTTGGAGACAGAGGCTTTGCTATTGGTGTTTTAAAAAAACTTTCTAGATAAGTTTGTTGATATGTGGGCGCTTAAGTGATTTTTAGACTTCTTTCAAACACTGAGATTTTATGGAAATATATAATGTAATTCTACTCATCCCCTACGTTCCTACAATGTGTGTAAAGTATTTTCAAAAGTAGTATATATTTTTGTTCTTTTTGCAACCCTGTAAAATAGGTATTATTTTCTGCCCCCTTCCCATTTTTCAGAGAATGGAAACTTCTGAAAAAGTCTCAGAAGTTTGGACAACTTGACCAAGGTAACTCAGCTAGAAAACAGCAGGGTCAGGTAGCATCATTCAAGGCCATGCTAGGACCTAAGTGCTTTTACTTTGAGCCTTACCCCACATCACATCAAATGATAACATGACCCATACTTCAACATAATTATTTGCTATAAACTGTTTTAAAATAATTTTGATAAATTTGAATTTCATTAGGAATGAATTATTCATTTCATTAGGAATGAATTATTCATTTCATTTTTATGATTAAACTTTACCACATTTATACATGACGTATAAGTTGAGTTGCAGCTGGTGTGTTGACATGATGTCAACTTTTTTAATCATGTAAACATTTATCAGTGCTGACTTTGTGTGTGTATGTGTGTGAGACAGGGTCTAACTGTGTCGCCCAGGCTGTAGTGTAGTGGCTATAATCTTGGCTCACTGCTACCTCCACTTCAAATGACCCTCCTACCTCAGCCTCCTGAGTAGCTAGGACTACAGGCGTGCACCACCACGCCCAGCTAATTAAAAAATTTGTTTTTGTAGAGATAGGGTTTCGCCATATTGCCCAGGCTGATCTTGAATTTCTGGGCTCAAGCAGTCTGCCCACCTTGGCCTCCTAAAGTGCTGGGATTACAGGAGTGAATGCTGCACCTGGCCAATGCTGACTTTACAGTTGCTGCCTTTTTTTTTTTTTTTTTTTTTTTTTTTTCATATTTTGGAGCTACTAATTTTGGGGATGAGGGCAAGAATTGAAATATCTTTTCAAGCTTTTGAGGAGCTTGTAGGTGTTAGGTTCTATACTCGAGTTGCTTGTTTTAGTTAGGTTAAGGCTAAATTTCTCTAACAAATAGCCCCAGAAACAATTCAGTGGATTAAAGAGAATAAGAGTTTATTCTTCTTTCATCTAACAGTCTGAGGTGTGTGTTTCAGGGTAGCAGGCAGCTTGCTTTATGTGGTTTTCCAGACATCTAGGATTCTCTATCCCTTAGGCTATTGCCTTTATCTGCATGAACCATAGATTCCTCCAGGTTCTGGGTCATAAGTGGAGAGAGTGCAGGAGGTGTGTCCATGGTTTTTAGGTCCATGGTCTACCTTGAAACTGGCACACATTCCTTCTGTTCACATTCCTTTGTTCAGAACTTAGTCACATGTCCACAGCAAACTACAAGTAGAATTGGTCAACCCATATTGACCCAAATGCGGTGGTGACCCACATGTGGTGAAACAACCAGCAGCATTCACAACAATGCATAATGCAGTTAGGAGACTGTTACAATAATCCAGGTAAAAGCTGATGATGGTAGCAATGGTAATTGTGGGAGATAACTGGATTCTGGATATATTTTAAAGAATATCCTGATAGATTGGATAAGGCTGTGAGTCAAAGAAGAGTCAAGGATGATGTCCAGGTTTTGGCCTGAGAAACTAGAAGAACAGATTTGTCATTTATAGAGGTGAGGAAGACTGAGGAGGAGGTTTCTGTAGAAAGGCAAAGAATTTGGTGTTGGATATATTGAGTGTGAGATGCCTATTAGAAATCCGAGTAAAAATGTCATGTAAGAGTTGAGAATATGAGTCTGGAGTTTTAAAACTAAACACTGAATAAAGTCAACAAGGAAGTCAATATAGGCAGAGAAGAAGCCTAAGGATCAAGCTTTGGGACATGTTGATGTTTAGAGGTCTGGAAGATGAAGAGAAATTGAGGGGAGCCACTAGAAAGGCAGGAGGATAACCAGGAAAGGCTGGCACACAGGAGTCCAATTGGAGAAAGCATTAGGAAGGAGAACATGATCAACCTTTAAACAACTATAGTGTTAAATGCCATAAATAGGTCATGTTGGATGAGAACTGAGAATTGACTGTTGGATTTATCAATATGTCATGGATTTTTGGGGAAAGTCACTAGTAGGAATAGAATATTGGAATAAAAACATAATGAAAGGAGAGAAATTTGAGGCAGCACAAGTACCTATAACAATTTCAGTGATTTTTTTTGCAAAGGGGTAAGCAGAAAAATGGGGCAGTAGGTAGAGATCAAGGTTTTTTAAAGGTTGGGAGAAAAAATTCTTCATGTTTGGATTCTGTTGGGAAATCATTCACTAGAGAAGGAAAAATTAATGATGCAAGGAAGGAGTGGAGAATTTTCTTATCAGTGTCCATGAGAAGGCAAGAAGAAATAGGACATAGTACACAAATGGAGGTGTTGGTCTACTTGGAAGCATGGATGATCCATTCACAATAATGGGACAAAGCAGAGTGAACAGCTCAGATACAGTGTAGCGGGATGTGGGGGAGGTGCTTGTTCTTTTCTGATTTTCTCAGTAAAATTGTAGGTCAGGTCATTATTTCAGAAGATGGAGGAGGAGACACTGTGGGTTTGAGATGAGGAGGGAAATTGGGAAAGTCAGCTAGACAATGGGTGTGTGAAATAACAGGAGACTTGTACAAGGTTTTTGGGCATCTCTGGAGCCCAGTCTGCCTCACTGGTGTATACTTTTCTCTAGGCACAGCTCAGGTACAGAGTAGGCTGAGAGTTGGATTTGGTTAGGATTCGGCTTTTGCAAGGACAGGCAGTATGATGAAGGGAGAGAAAGAGGCAAGGGAGTTACTTGTGTGTGCAAACGGGTTACTCTATGGAATCTAAACTGGGTAGAAAAGGAAGTGAAAACCTGAGGGGATAAAGGCCAGTGGAGAAGTGATAGGATTAAAGGATTTTAGATTTTAGTGGGTCAATGAATTGTTGAAGTGATGGAGTGGGCAGGAAAGATAGTAAATGATAGTTGGAGAGTGAAATGGAGATGACGGAGGGGTGAAATTAGTGTCAAAGTATAGTATAAGACCATGGGAGTGGGTGGTAGCTGGAGCAACAGAGGTCAAGGAACTGAAAAGCAAGGGCACTGGAAGGATCATAGATATTGAAATTCTGAAGAATTAGGGCAGGGGCCATGCTGGAAGGAGGGATGGTGAGATAAGAGCTAAAGCCTTGAAGAATGAATGGGAAAGACCTGGGAGCCTATAGACTTCAGCTACCAGTGTGGGATAGCTGGATAGCCACCAATGTGGGATAGTCTGATGGCATGAGAGTCAAAGCTGGAAGATTTTAGGGAGGAGGAAGAAACAGGCATGAAAGTGCTAGAGAAGGCAGGCCCTGTGGTTTGAGTGACATGGAGAGAAGCTACAGAGGAACAGCCCAGTGTCGGGAAGAGAAGGTGAAGGTCCCTCAAAGAAGAGGATAGAGGTGATTGTGCTAGGACAGACCCGAGGGCACACTGGAAGGATATAGGGACAGATTAGAGTATGTATGGAATTCTATGGAATCTTGAACCTTCCAGGTCCTGGTTCATCTATGAATGTTGATATCTTATGACTTCTAATTTACTCCCTCCCTCTGGGCTTCTCTCTCTTGCTTTTATAGGACAGTCGTTTCTGGTCATTCAAATCATTTATCTGTCCTCTCTGCTATCCCTCTCATTTACCTTTCAGGTCTTCTACTTATTCTATTCCCTCTGTCCCTCCCTACCTCCTTCCCTACCTCCTTCCCTCCCTTCTTCCCTCCCTCCTTCTCTCTCTCTCTCTCACACACACATGCACACATACACACACACACGCACACACTCACATCTATCTCCATGAACAGAACTTTGGCATAAACTGCTGAGCGTACAGAAATAGATTTGGCTCCTTAGATTAATAAATAATAGTATGCATAATGAGGAAAACATTTAAATCTAAACAATACAGAAATTTGTAAGGTAGGAAGTCAGTTTCCCCTACTTTCATTTCAGTCCTAACCACATCCTTTTTAAAGCAGAATCCGTATAATGTTTACTATATAACCTTCCAAATTATTTTTAATGCTAGACATTTACGTACACACACTAATGTATACTCATTTGTGGAATAAAGTTTCTGGTTTTTTTTCCGGTGGAGGGTCATTTAACATAGATTATCTTTGCAAGTCACTGTCATATTATTTCATTTTTAGCGGACACACATTATGCTATTGTATGGATACAATATTCTGTAGTGATGGACATATAGGTTGTTTGGAACTTTTTCTATTATAAATAATACTATAGTATACTTCCCTGTACATATCCTTGTGCTAAAGATTTGGAAGCTAGACTCCTACAACTAAAGTTGCTGAATGTTACACTAAATGTACATTTTAAAATTTGACGGACACTGCCAAACTGTCCCCCTCCCCAAATCATGCACCAATTTATACTCCCACTAGCAGTTTATGAGTGTGATTCTTTCCCCATACCTTACACAGTAATTTGCCTCCTTCTGGAGGTTTGTAAAGAAGCAATCTGTCAGACAGTGGAAGAGGCAAATGAGAATCTGTGTACACTGAATACACCTGACACCTTGTTGAATCCCAGGGTTGGTTCTGCTGATCTGGCTGACTAAGAAGGGGGTCCCCCTTCTCCCCCTCTCTCTGGGCTCCATGGGGATCCCAGCTGAGGAATGGTTGATGAGGGGCACTGGGGTGCTCACCTTCACTTTGATTTAAAGTCTGCTTCTCAGTCCACTGCTACTCGGGGCCAACATGCTCTGATGGCTGATAATGTGCTCTATTTGTATTCTAGCTGGATATAGGTATTAGAGCCAAGTGTTTATTCATTTCCATCAGGGGAAGTCTTCAGGCATCGGGTGCTCACCTTGATCTTTAATTTTAATCACAAAATCAAAGCCCTGCTGTTGTTTCAAAGGCTCACTCAGACGCTAAAGTTTAGGTCTATTAGTCCTCGTCCCAAATGTGTAGGAGAGGCGGATGCTTCCATTACAGGGCTCCATCCCCATTGCCTTTTCCCCTGATTAAAACTAAGGTGCAAAGGAAGAGAAAGACTGCTCACTGAAGCTCAGGACATTTTAAAGTACCAATAATTTGCATGAACAATGATGCCCACTTTTGTTTTTAAGAGCACTTAATAGACTTCATTTCTTAAACCAAAATCACTGGTTAATCTTTCCAGACTGAGTCCTCAGAAGGGAACTGCTACAAATTTATTCAGAGGATTTCAAGCAGTAAAAATAATGTGCAGTTCTTTTTAATAGGTAGTAAAAGTCCCCAAGAAAAATGAATCTTTCTAGGCATAGAGTGGATGCTTTTCAAAGGAGACTCACTATCTCCTTTTTAAAAAAGAAGAGCCTTTTTTTTTTTTGTAAAATCAACATATTTAAAGTTTAAAATTCAAATAATGCAGAAAAATACAATGAAGATAGTTAAAAAACACGTGAAACCCTACAACCCAGAAAAAATCACATTACCATTTTTGCCAAAACACATTTCTATAAACACTCTATAGATTTATACATATATGTGGACCATACTCTTTTGTAAATTGCTTTTTATTTCACTCAAGAATGTGCAATATCCGTCTCCTTGTATATGTTACTTTAATATTGATAAACATTTTATTCTATAGATGCCTCATCATTTACTTGGCTAGTGTTCTAATGATGGACAGTTAGGATCCTTCTAATATATTTCTGCAATTGCAAATGATATTGCTATGAAGAACCTTAGAGCTAACTTTGTACATGTCTTTACATACTTGCATGTAATACTTTCCAGAAGTAAAATTAATGGCAGGTGAGAATTCTACCACTGAACAACCCATGCTAGAAAGTAAAATGAATGGATTGAGAACATTTGTACTTTTTAAAGTACTTTAGAAAGGTATTGAATTGTAATTTCACAGCAAATTATGACACTGCTATTTCCCCATATATAGCAGATATGAAATAATACCATTAATGTTGATTTTTGCCAGTTTGATAGATGAAATAGCACTGATCTTAGTTTGTATTTTTAAATAGCAAAGTTTGACTCTTTTTCTTTTCTTTTTTTTGAGACGGAGTCTTGCTCTGTCGCCAGGCTGGAGTACAATGGTGCGATCTTGGCTCACTGCAACCTCCGCCTCCCGGGTTGAAGCAATTCCCCTGCCTCAGCCTCCCAAGTAGCTGGGACTACAGGCATGCGCCACCATGCCCAGCTAATTTTTTTGTATTTTAGTAGAGATGTGGTTTCACCACGTTGGCCAGGATGGTCTCGATCTCCTGACCTTGTGATCTGCCCTCCTTGGCCTCCCAAGTGCTGGGATTACAGGTGTTAGCCACCGCGCCTGGCCGACTCTTTTTCATATACTTAATGGCCAGTTTATAGTCTTTGCTCATTAAAAAATGGGATCTTAGAATATTTATTAAAAATAACCACTTGTCTGTCTTATACATGTTACATATATTTTCTCAGTTAATTTTCAAATTTTGTTTTAAATTAAATTTAAACAACCATATTTTTCCATTTCCCTTTAAAAAGTGAAAAATGTATTTTTAAAGGGGAAATGATACATGTATCATGATGCTGCAGAGAGCTTTGGCTAAAGGAAACTTGGAGATAGGTGGCAAAGTGGGACAGATGGCATCCTTGGTTGAGATGCAGAGGATCCACTTGGAAGTTACTCAGCCAGAAGCTTTATTTAAAGATATTCTCATAGTTTTTGCTTATGTGTTTTCAAAAAGTAAGAGAAAGAAAAAAGCCAAATGGAAACATCTAAGTGTAACACACACTTGTTTTTCCATTGCTTTTCCCCAAGTTTTGTGAATTGCTCAGGCTACTAAAGACTGGAGTTGTTTTCAGGGAGAGTTTGGATGGTTATAGCACGATGGCTGCTAAAACAAAAACATAATGGGACAAGTCTTCCTTGACTATAATTTGCTTTCTTCCATTCTTTCCTCAAAGGCTTCATATCTAAAATCGGCTTGAAGATTAAATATGTGGTCCTTTGCATAAGGGATTAAAGTCAATTTAGCTTTACTTGGCAATTAGAGGGTAAAGGCAAGAAACCAAACCAGAGAGAAAACAACCTTAAAAAACACTATTTCAGGTTTTGATGTGCTTGCACTGTAGCACTTAAAAAATGATTCTACTTGAATAGGAAATCTTTATTCATTTGGGCTTCAAATGGCTTTCAAAATTATAGGGGAGATATGTTGCTTACTCAAAAGAATGCTCTACTTCCAAGAATTTTGGCAATTTTATGTTGTAGAGGTGGATTAACATTGCATAAATTTGAGGACATTTACTATGGGCCAGGCACTGTTCTTGGTGCTTTTAAATATAAATATAAATAAATACACACACACACACACACACACACACACACACAGAGATTTGTATGTATATCTATGCTTAATTTGCTTGATGTGATCTTGCCAAGCCTTGAAGGAGCAAACTGAGGAAGCTTTAGGGTGGTCCTGGAGTTCTATGTCATTGAAGACATGGTCCTTTGCATGAATACTTCAACCTCTTCTTAGAGGGTTGGAGTGAACCAGGTGTATAAGGCTTGAGTCATCCTAACTGTATGAGGAGTCAATGATAGGGACTTATCCTTCAGTCAATATCAAACCAGGATTGTACTTTTCATTCTTAATCTTATACGTTTAAGGAAAAACCTAGGTTTTTAAAAAGTTCTTACTTTTTAAAAATAAATAATTGATCCACGTGGTAGAAAATTTACAATGTACCAAATGGCATACACTGAAAGATGTCTCCTTCCCTTTCCCATACCAACCAGTTCCCCTCCTCAGAGGCAACTATTATTGTCATGTATATCCATCTAGAAATATTCTGTGTTCATACAATTATGCATGTGTTCATGCACACACACGCACACACACACACACATACACACACACACACACACACACACACACACACTGTCTCTGTCTGCTCCACCTTTTCATGGAAATAGAAACATACCATAACACTGTCTTGCTTTTTTCACTTAATACAGTGTCTTGGAGATGCATTATTGTATTCTACTGTGTTGATGTGTCAAATTTATTAACCAGTTGAAAATAGTCTTTTGCTATTACCAACCAAAATGGCAATGAATATTCTTAAACATACGTCATTTTGCATGAATGTGGGTGTATTCGTTGGACAAATGATCAAGAAGTAGAACTGATGCATCACAGGGCTCATGCATTTTTAATCTTGAAAGATAATCAGGCTCTGTGATTCTGCAGAACAAGTTAGCAGCCCTTTTTAGTAAGATCTCCCTGTTAGATAAATTAGCAGGGTCCAGGTCAGAAGTGACTTCAAAGTTCCTTTCTTGAAATGTCTCAGCTAGGTGCAAACTATGATTCTCTGTAACATGTAAAAAATATATCCAACTTGTAGATGTGGTACTCACCCGTTAAAACCAATATCACGGTAGATCTTAGAACCCTGCAGATCCTGAAGGGCAATAGTAAGAGACCTCAGAGCCATTGGAGTATGACCCACTGGGGCCACCAAAGTTATACACTGTATTTGATG
The DNA here is from genome assembly GCF_009828535.3 of Hylobates moloch. Classification (NCBI taxonomy): domain Eukaryota; kingdom Metazoa; phylum Chordata; class Mammalia; order Primates; family Hylobatidae; genus Hylobates; species Hylobates moloch. The sequence goes on along the minus strand of NW_026652286.1, from coordinate 15,872,185 downwards.
CCACCTGCTATTAATTAGGCTGAATAATATGAAATTATTACAGGCAGTGGCTCATGCCTGTAATCCCAACAGTTTGGGAGGCAGAGGTGGTTGGATCACTTGAGGTCAGGAGTTCGAGACCAGACTGACAAACATGGTGAAACCCTATCTCTACTAAAAATACAAAAATTAACCAGGCAGGGTGGTAGGCACCTGTAATTCCAGCTACTCGGGAGGCTGAAGCAGGAGAACCGCTTGAACCTGGGAGGCGGAGGTTGCAGTGAGCCGAGATTGTGCCACTGCACTCCAGCCTGGGCAACAGAGCAAGACTCCATCTCAAAAGAAAAATAATGAAACTGTAGACATTAGACTAGTTTTTACCTACAAAAATGGCAATTTTTCATTTCATTCGATAAGTAGTTCAACTAATATTAAGTCTATTTTTTGGTGTCTTAGGGAGAATTCTTAGAGAACTGGGAAAGTTTTCATATGGAAGGTAGGTTTTCAAGCCTGGGAAGCAGAGAGATAGGAAGGAAGGTTGGGAACGTAGACAAGAACATTGCAAGTTGTGAGTATAGAAGACCTCTGGGAATAAGCCCGCATGGAAGGTAAAAGTGTGAATCAAAGGAGTGATGTTTCGTTTCTACAACTTTTCATGAACTGAAGTGGATCTCCCAGCTCCTTGTGTGAAGCAGAAAACTGTAGTTCATCAAAAATAATTGGGTCAGTGAAGTGGTGGTTCACATTCCCAAATAGTACATCTGGATTAGGGTTTTAACCTCAGAACAGAAGGTGATGGGGATTGAAATTTTGGTATATCCGGGGTTTTGGTACTGAAAACTTCAGTTGAATATTGGGGTCAAAATCCGCCCTGTTCGTATAGACTTAGAAGTGGCCCTGAAGTTCATTGTCTTAAATGGTTGCTAAGGGGATGATTATAGGGATTTTCCTACACTTGGAGAAGAGTCATCCTGGAGCACTGGGATAAATATAGAGTGAGGGAAAGTGTGTTTCCTTTTAAAATTAGAAATGCAATATAACAACGTTGGAGGGAGTTTAGAAATAGAGGGGTATCTTCACCTATAATCACCACCCTAACAAAACAGCCCTGAATGTTTATGTAATCCTTCGACTCCTTGGCAATTTGCTTTCATATTTTTACTCCATTGTAACCACAAGCTTTTCTCATTTTACATTTCAGTTTTGCTAATTATTATTTTAAATGGCTGCATACTAGTCCCTTGAATGGTGGCATTATAATTTGCCCACTAATTTTCCCATTCTCAGACATTTAAGGTTACTTCCAATTTCTTACTATTAGAGAAAAAAGCCTTTTTAATCTCTAGGCTGATAAAAGGCTTCAGTCCACACTTTAGTTTTTTCTTTCTTTCCTTCTTTTCTTTCTTTCTTTTCTTTCTTTCTTTCTTTCTTTCTTTCTTTCTTTCTTTCTTTCTTTCTTTCTTTCTTTCTTTCTTTCTTTTCTCTCTTTCTCTCTTTCTCTCTTTCTTTCTTTCTTTTTGACAAGGTCTGGCTCTATTGCTCAGGCTCCACTGCAGTGGTGCAATCTCAGCTCATTGCAGCCTCTGCCTCCTAGGCTCAAGCCATCCTCCCACCTCAGCCTCCCAAGTAGCTGGGACTACAGGTGTGCACCACCATGCCTGGCTAATTTTCTGTATTTTTTTGAAGATGAGGTTTCATCATGTTGCCCAGGCTGGTCTCAAACTCATGAGCTCAAGCAATCCTTCTGCCTCAGCCTTCCAAAGTGCTGGGATTACAGGTGTGAGCCACTGCACTCAGCCTAGTTTTTTCTTATTAAAGTAAATTACTCTGTCACATGGCTTCCCTCTGTCAGCAGAGAAACCTATTTCTCTATTTTACTAGCACTAAAGGCAATATTATTTATTGCAAAGTGCGTGGGATAGTGTGTGACAAATAATGAGGGCTATGTCAATGTAAGTTATTATTATAACTAGGATTCCTGGTCACCAATACCAGAGAAAGACCTGTAGATAAAGAACCTATTGAGAAGATACTGGATCACCCACAGAGAATTAGTATCAATGAATATGGAGCAGCCAAGGGAGGCTGGCAGCAGAACTGTAGCCTAAATCATGCCGTAGGACATGTCTGGTTTCTGGACACCTCTGCTGAAACTGCTACCACCAATGTCCCTGGACTGGATTGACAGTACTCCATCCCCACCAGGAAGAATTCTAGCCCTTGTGTTTTTTCATTATCTACTTAAGATTCAAGATAGCTGAACCTAAATTATGTTCCTAATTCTTATGCATTTATAGTGGGAGATAGGGCTCTGCCTCCCACCAAGACTCTGACAGTGGGGAGAACACCCTCAAAGGGGAAGGTTGTTCAAGTTCCTGGGGGTCAAGTGGTAAATATCTTCACTTGCTCAGACTGCCTGTCACCTACAATATGGCTCAGTCAATAAAGTAGATTTCTACTCTACTGATTGCCCGAAGGTAAAAGAGCTTTTGGGATAAGCAGCAGGTTGAACCTTTGTTATCCAAGGGCTCTTTTTGAGGGGGAAAAATGGCAACAGAAGGGAGGTGCCCTGCACCAGCAAAAACGCCCATGAGAAGCCTTCTGTTGCCATTTTTCCCCCTCAAAAAGAGCCCTTGGATAACAAAGATTCAACTTGAACTATGACTTATATCAATGATGGGGTTACTTTGTTTCCTGGGGTATTAGATCCTGGTACAATTAGTTAAATGTCTCCTCCCCTCCCCACCTCTAAAATAAGAACTGAAAGCAGAGACGAAGTCAGAGTAGAAAATAAATGACATATTTCTTATGAAAGGTTACTAACAATTAGGAATTTTTTTTTTCTTTTTTTGAGACGGAGTCTCTCTCTGTCACCCAGGCTGGAGTGCAGTGGCGCCATCTCGGCTCACTGCAACCTCCGCCTCCCAGGTTCAAGCGATTCTCCTGCCTCAGCCTCCCGAGCAGCTGGGACTACAGGCATACACCACCACACCTGGCTAATTTTGTATTTTTAGTACAGATGGGGTTTCACCATATTGGCTATGCTGGGCTCGAACTCCTGATGTTATGATCCACCTGCCTCGGCCTCCCAAAGTGCTGGGATTACAGGCGTGAGCCACCGTGCCCAGCCAACAATTAGGAAATTTAACCCACTCCCAAACATGAACAGTACTGTACAGACTCAGAGCTCTAGCAAATATACAAATTAAGAGGAATAGATTGCAACACAGTTACATAATTTACTTAAAACTCTCTCAGTGGCTTCTCATTACTTTAGAGCAAAATCCCAAATCTTTCTTCCTGACCTATCAGACCCTACATGTTCTATCCCTGGCCTTTCTATCCAGATCCTGTTTAATACCCTCTAACCCCAGTTCTTGGCTTTCTTTCTGATTCCTCCTTCCTTAGGTCCTTGTCATGTTGTTCCTTCTGCCTGGAAGGGTCCCCTCTATGTCCAGACAGCCCTAGGTCCCATCTAACACTCACTTCTGATCTCAGAGAAATCATCTGCTGCTTTAGGGAAGCCTTCCCTGACCCCAGGTTTGGTACCCTGTTATATACTCCCATAGAAACCTGTCTGTTGTATCACTCATTACACTTGTTATTTCTGTTAGGCTGTAAGTTCCATGAGTGTGGGCACCTCGGTCATGTTCAACATGGTCTCCTCTGTGCCTAGAACTGTTCCGGGCAGAGCATGGGCACTCAATAAATGTATACAGAACAAACCAAATTAAAGAATGAATGAATGTTAGCTTTGCTTTTCCTTATATTAAATGTGCCCATAATCATGTAGATTATTTTAAAAGAATGTTTTAAGAAATAATTTTAGGTTGCAAAGGTAGTAGAGGGTTCTTGCAAAGCCTTCTTCCAGTTTCCTCTGTTAACATCTGACATAACCATAATATGTTTATCAAACCTGAGAAATTAACTTTGACACATTGCTAGTAAGTAAACTACAGACTTTGTTCAGATTTCACCAGTTTTGCCATTAATGTCTTATTTTCTGTACAGCGTCCAATCCAGAGTACTATGTTGCGTTTAATTATTCTGTCTTCTTAGTCTCTTTCTATTTATAATTTTTCCCCTTTTTCTCTTTCTTTGTCTTTCATGACCTTGACACTTTTGAGAACTAGTGGTCAGATATTTTGTAGAATGTCCCTCAATTTAGGTTTATCTGCATTTTCTCACGATTTCTGGAGTTACAGATTTGGGGGAAGAATGTCACAGAAGTGATATGTTCCTCTCATCTCATCACATTATAAAATACATAATGTTGGTGCATCTTATTACAGCAATGCTAACCTTGGGCACTTGGTTAAAGTGTCTACCAGATTTTGCCATGTAAAGTGTCAATTCTTCCTTTTCCGTAGCCTATTTGGTAGAAGCAAGTCACTAGGTTAAGCTCACACTCAAGGGTAGGGGACTTTAAGTTCCATTTCCTGGAGAAAGGAAAATCAAATGATTTGTAGATACATGTTAGAATCACCACAGCTATTTATTTTGAGGGAATTAACCTCAAGGCTATGCAACTGTCCTGCCTCTCCTGAAAGTTTTACCCACTTATTTTAGCATTCATCAGTGGATCTTGCTTGCCCTACATTTGTTATCATAGTGTCCATGGATTCTTTTTTTGTACAAAGAATGCAAATTCTTGTTCATAAACTGCTTTGAAATTTGAAGTTTAGTTCTTGTTTCCTTTTTCTTTCTTTAGAGAGAGGCTCTTGCTCTGTCACCCAGGCTGGAGTGCAGTGGGGCAATCAGCTCACTGCAGCCTCGACCTCCTGAGCTCAAGCAATCCTTCCACTTTAGCCTCCTGAGTAGCTGGGACTACAAGTGCACACTACCACACCTGGCTAAAAGGTTTTTTTTTTTTGTAGAGACGAGGTCTTGCTACGTTGCCCAGGCTGGTCTCAAAGTCCTGAGCTCAAGTGATCCTCTTGTGTCGGCCTCCCAAAGTAGTGGGATTACAGGCATGAGCCACTGTGCCGGGCCCACGTTTATTTTTCTTAGTAACTGAAACATTATTCATATGTCAAAGACTATTCATCCTAGAGGAATGAAAATGAGGGATTGCCCTCCCCCTGACCTTTTTCTAGCCCTAACTTTGAGGTCAAACCACAGCTGTTAATTTGTAAGGACACTGTAAAGTTTTCAGCTCGGCTATTTCTTATGAAAATTAAGATGGGAGAGTTAAAAATAACAGAAGAGGTACCATCAACAAAGTAGGATAATTAAATACTTAGGCAGAAATTAATAAGACACAGAGAAGCTTGTTGTGTTTTCAGTTTCATTAGCAAATCTCATTACTTCTGGAGTCTTAAATGTTGCTTAAAACACAAAGTTGTTATCCCTCTCCTATGCTCTTTCTGGCATCTAGAAGCACATTTTATAGTCAATTCTCTTAGGAGAGATCAGCGTGGTGAGCGAATGGAGGGACAAGAGCTTTATAAATGGTAAAGGTCCTACAAAGAGGAGAGATTGGTATTACCATTTTTCTAATTGCTCAATTAAAAAAAAAGCAAAAACTTGGCAACACAACATTGCCTTGTTTCTTGGAGCAAAAGTGGGAAATAACTTTGTCTCCATCTGCTAGGGACACCAAAAACAGGCCGACTCTTTACTGAGTGTGTAATCTCCATAGGAAGTGGGATAGAATAAAATGGAAGCCACACCAGAAAGAATCCTGAGTTCTACATTTTAACAAATGGCAGGGGCTCTGGAAGAGCTTCAAAATAAAGAGAAAAAAAAACAGTGGTATCTGACAGTGGTATCTGAACACTGATGTGGGATGATTAAATATTCAGAGGATAAAAAACATGCACATAGAGAGCCATTCAAAGGATTAAGAGAAAGGTTATTTTGTGACTAAAAAGAGAAAAAATTAAAATACCCACCCCCATAACGAATGCTTCCTAACAGTACCATGGAACCTTGACTCTTGACTCTGTGCTGTACCTTGCATTCCAGATGACTTGTAAAGCAATGATTTATTGGTCCCAGAGCCAGTGAGCTTGGGAGCAGTTCAATAAGACAGTGTGGTCTGTGGGTCCTGAATCATTATTCTACCTGGCAACCTTATGACACCTGCTGAATCTTGGAGGGGGCCAGGAGGAAATGATGTTGATTTATAGAGGGAGTGAAATTGTTTGTCAATGAAGGTATAACTGTGCTTCTTCCAGGCTCAGGCAACTATAGGAAACCAGATTGGCCTTTACCGACAAATTAACATAGGCCAAAATTTGGAAAAGAGAGAATTGCCTTGCATTTTTATTAAAACCTTGTACTTTTGTTAAAGATTTCACTATAGCTCTATTAATATACTTTCTATAATATTGGTCAAATAATACAAAATGTCATTTATATAGGGGAAATAAGTTCAAGAGATCAATTGTACCATATGGTGACTGTAGTTAACAATATACTGTATTCTTGAAAATTGCTAAGAAAGAGGATATAAAGTGTTCCTGCCACAAAAATGATAACTATGTGAGGTAATGCACATGTTAATTATCTAGATGTAGCCATTTCACAATGTATGCGTACTTGAAAACATCATGTTATACATGATATATTCAATTTTATCTGTCAATTTAAAAATTAAAAAAAATTTCTTTGAGATAATTGGCACAAACTTCTTTATAACATTCCCCATAATGTTTGTAAAGTGGTGCTCTGGGCCAGGCCTAGTGGCTCACGCCTGTAATCTGAACACTTTGGGAGGCAGAGGTGGGTAGATCACATGAGGTCAGGAGCTCAAGACCAGCCTGGCCAACATGGTGCAACCCTGTCTCTACTAAAAATACAGAAATTAGCTGGGCATAGTACTGCAAACCTGTAGTCCCAGCTACTCAGGAGGCTGAGGTGGGAGGATTGCTTGAGATGGAGGTTGCAGTGGGCCAAGATTGCACCACTGCACTCCAGCCTGGGTAACAGAGCCAGATTCTGTCTCAAAAATAAATAAATAAGTAAATAAATAAAGTAATGCTCTAATGGGTGAGCGTGATGCACAGTGTACCTATATCTTTCAAGGACTAGTTTTGTATTTTCTAAATGATCATAATACCCTACATTCATATGTATATCTGTATGATATTACACCCTTAGTTTCGTTTTCTTTTTATAAAAATCATGTGTTAAATCCATTTTGAAAGATGAGAAACTGAGACTCAGAGACCTTAAATAACTTGGGTAAGGTTAACCAGATAGTCACAGAGCTAGTAGCCATAGATTGGAATGTGGCCTTTCACCCAGTTTTTCCACTGCACTGGTTCCTGGATAGAGAGTTTTGTGCTGCTAACCTCCTAATACCCATTGGAAAATAAGACAGTTACATGCGTTGTGGAGTTTGGCAGGATCAACAAAAAGCAGTTCTATTTTCTTTACATTAAGCACCCCAAAATTAAAAGCTATCCAGGCTTGAATTTTAGATAGACAGGTAATAAGCTGTGATCGCTCTTAGATAGGGCCCCCCAGGAAGAAGCTCTCAGCTCTGGGTGGCAGACACATGAATAAATAGTCAAACCCATCATAAGAATAATTCTGCCTGGGATTTGGGAAGGAGCTGCTCAGAGAAAGTGGGGACAATTCTTTAACGGACTCCAGAGTCTAGAACTTCAAAGCTGAATCTGGAAGAGCCTTGCGTATGGCACAGAACCTTGAGAGGAAATTAAAACCAGCAGAGAATGTAATTACCTGAGTAGGAAATGGGCTGCAATTTACCTTCCCCAAGGGTGTGCATTCTTTGGTTACTAAAAAGGTACTTGCTTTCAATGAGTTTAGTACAATAAATGGATTTTCTCATCCTTGTAGTGGATTTTAAAATCCAAATGTTGTGACTTGGGCTGCAATTTTAAAAATTCTGCTATTAGGGGCTGGGTGCGGTGGCTCATGCCTGTAATCCCAGCACTTTGGGAGGCCAAAGCAGGCACATCACCTGAGGTCGGGAGTTTGAGACCAGCCTGATCAACATGGAGAAATCCTCTCTATACTAAAAATACAAAATTAACCAGGCATGGTGGTGCATGTCTGTAATCCCAGCATCTCGGGAGGCTGAGGCAGGAGAATAGCTTGAACCTGGGAGGCGGAGGTTGCAGTGAGCCAAGATCATGCCATTGCACTCCAACCTAGGCAACAAGAGTGAAACTCCATCTCAAAAAAAAAATCATGCTATTAGGGACACACATATATGTATTATGGATTATAAATTAATGGCCTCTTAGTAAATTAACATTGAATAGAATTTGTTCAAGGTACCGATTTCATTCTAATTAAGCCTGAAGTCTGAGTTGCTCTTGAGGAGAAATAATGAAAATATTTTAACAATTCCAATCAGATACCATTCTTTTAAGAATAAGAGCTGGTGGAAAGAGTGAGTGATGTAATCAAATTCCAGTAATTATTTATATCCACACGTTCATTCTTGTAATGCTGGCCTTCCAAGTATTTCCCAGTGTCAAAACTAACTTTTATATATGGAAGGCCTTAACTGAAGATGAATCCAAGATCCTGAAAAGATACATGACGTTCTAAAAATGTGAGCATTTAACCTTCCACATTCATAAATAAACTCATCAGGGTGAAGCAATTTCCAGGGGCATGGGCAATAATGTTGGGGCCTAAAAGTCAGTATCTCATTTTAAGTTCTATGTCTTTGTAGCATTTGTTCACTGCACTGGATTTAGATTCCTCCCATTAGGGAGCTGCCATTCCCCAGGAGATTGCCAGGAAAACCCCTAAGTGTCAGTCTCAGGCCAGGTGACTCTCTGACTAGGCTTCCTTGGGAAGCAGAAGAGCCAAGGTGGGCTTCACGGGGTGCTCAGATTCCCCCACCGCCAACATTGGGAGAGCTCGGAAGCAATCACATCAGTTCTGGGTCCTTGCTTTCTTCTTTCGCACAAAGTGGACATCCAAATATTAATATTTAAGTATAGAAGAAATTATTGAGGAAAAATATAACATTGAATATTGCTGAGAAATGAGGGTAGTTCTAAAATAAGTCAGTCGATGAGAAGACAATAATTTCAGTGTAAATGGAAAATGAACCCTTTAGTATTCATATTATCTTCTCTGAGCCTTTCTTTGAGTCTCTATCACCGGGGTTTTAAGAGTTCATGGTCAGCTCTAAGTGAGAGCAGGATGGATCTCAGCTCCTCTACTTAAAATCAAGGTCCATGAAGCACTTGCTGACTGGCAGTCCTGGGGACATTCTGTGCAGAATTGCAATGCCCTATAGTGTGAGACCACTCACATTCCCAGCTTGTTCTAAAATGCCATTCAGAGCAACCACAACTCCAGACAGCTGGTCTTTGTGCATTTGGAAGAAGGAGAAGTGGGGCTCAAATTTAAAGCTTTCCATTATTATATAGACAATAGCCCAGAAAAGTTCATTCTGAACAAAGTTTTATGTTAAAATATTTTTTTTTCTGCTTCCTGAGACTTGCCCAAATAGTTTCAGAAAACTTGGAGAGATTTTTGTCTATGGCCCTATTATAGTGGAACATCATGTTTCTTCTTGTCCTTTGCATATAATGACAAAGGAGCTAGCTGTGTTTCTAGTAGGCTCTGATTCTGCATTTTCAGCAGCATAAAGAAAAACATCTCTTTCCTTTTATAGAAATGCAATCCCCTGAGGTTGTCCCTTAAAAGCTGTTTTGATTCATGGATGTTGTTGCTGCCAAATTCTCCAACTCCCAAACTACCATTATGCATTTTCTCTTGGACAGGGAATTTTAGGATCATCCCTCCTGACCCCGTAATAAAGCCATTTATTTCTCCCTGAGATGGAAGATTCATTTATTTTTTCTCTTGTTTCTCCTTTGCAATTATCTCTATTACTACCCATAATCTTCCCAATCTTTTTCAATAACATCCTGTGATTAAAGCCAATTGGCTCATGTTGAAAGCTAGAGGAAAGTTAACCAGGAACAGAAATATCACCCTTGGATTAAAGAAAACCAACTTTCACTAGGGTGGTGCTTGAAGAGATTTTTGATACGGAAGGGTGGACATTGAGCTGACGCTAACATTAAGTATTGTTGTAAAAAAAGAAAAAAAGCTGATGCTTAAAATAGGGCTGAGTAACATATGGTAGTTCCTTACGGCAGGCCAAAGGACAGTTTTGCCTGCAAATGAGGTCAAAGGATGTCTTGTTGATTTACAAATATTGTCCTAATTATTATACTGGGCAGCATTTCAGAAGAAGAACTAGGGAATCTTAATAATAATAATAATAGTAGTAGTAGTAGCAGTAGTAGCCACCACGTATTTAGCTGAGTCATTTGCATTTATTATCTCACTTTATTCTTTCTATAACCCTTTAATATAGGCATTATTATCCTTGTTTTATAGAGAGGAAAAGTGATTTGCTCAAGGTCACCCAGCTGGTAAGTAGCAAAGTGAGGATTTGAACTTGGGTGTGAACGCCCGAGTTATTTTATGCCCAGGATTGTGCTTGGCATCGTAGGGGAATATAACAGAAGCACAAACACTTTTCTTGCCTTGAGTTAACAGTTTGGCTTGGGACACAAGGAATCCTTAAAGAGCACTGAACAATCGTATACAACTAAATCCCCTCAGTACTTAATCCCCTGTTACTAGTTAATAACTTTTTAATATTAGATAGTCCTTGTTCATGTTACTCGTGTAGCTTCTGTCTCCTGATTAGATCCATGCCATGGAGACCACACACTGATAGGAGCTGAGAAGAGGCAAGGAATGTGGAGGGCAGTGTTTGAAACCTGGAGACACTGTTTATTGGCAGTAAAACCTTGGGCACATACCTGCTCTTTCATTCAGCTTCCTCATCTAAATCGACCCCAAAGGAGTGTTGGAGAGAACAATGAAAAAGTGTGAGAAGTGAGTTTGTACACAGTAAGTCCTCCTTTAACAAAAATGACAACATCGATACTAATATAATAGCTCAGAAACAGTGCTATTAAAATTCAGATGTAGGCCGGGCTCAGTGGCACATGCGCCTGAGGTCCTGCCTACTCAGGGAGGCTGAGGTTGGTGGATCGCTTGAGCCTAGGAGTTCAAGGCTGCAGTGAGCTGTGATTGCATCACTGCACTTCAGTCTGGGCTACAGAGTGAGACCTGTCTCTAAAATTAAAAAAAAACAAAAAAAAGTCAACTCTATTACAAATAAAAGGCATACCACCACCACACTTGTTTTTAGCAGGAACATTTTCAATCAGCCTTGTGTTTGGACCTGTGAACCTGGTCCATCATTTCAACTCCTCTAAGGTTCCTTTGAAAATGCTGAGTACCGCATTATGGGGTGCTTTGTTATATGATTTTGTGGATGCTTTGGTATTTCTTTTTGTTGTTGTTTTTATGACAGTCTCTCTCTGTTGCCCAGGCTGGAGTGCAGTGGCGCTATCTCAGTTTACCGCAGCCTCCACCTACCGGGTTCAAGCGAGGTTCTCCTGCCTCAGCCTCCTGAGTAGCTGGGATTACAGGTGCCCACCACCGTGCCCGGCTAATTTTTGCATTTTTAGTAGAGACGGGGTTTTGCCATGTTGGCCAGGGTTGTCTCAAACTCCTGACCTCAAGTGATCCACCCGCCTTGGCCTCCCAAAGTGCTGGGATTACAGGCGTGAGCCACCGTGCCCGGCCTGGATGCTTCACTATTTCTGACCAGATGATAAGCCACTGAAGAGAGGGGATGACAAATCTTATTTCTTGGGTCTCAGCTCTCCTTGATGTTAATTTTAGTACCCTGTATACATTAATTTACATGCAGTAGGTGATTTTTATTCAGTATGCTTTTTTGTTTAAGGTCCTCTTTCTCAAATATCTCCCCTGTTAAGGTGCCACAGTGGGTAAATGTTACCATTTTTATGATTTTTGGATAAAGACTACTGTCTGTAGATATTCTTTTTAAATTGATTTACTCCTGGAAGGATTAACATATGGAACTGATAGTAATCATTCACAACTTAGTGTGAATTAACCTATCAGGTAATTTCCAAATAGGAAATGACCAGACAACATGGAACACCTGGGAGAAAGAAAATGAATTGAAAGTTAGGGGAGGAGAGTGAGGGAAAGGAGTAGGCACAGCCTACTAATTCTACTAATTATGATGACAGCTACACCTACACACTGGATATGTACAATAAATATTCTCTTATTTCACAGATGCAGATTCTCTTATCTCAGATATAGGAATTATAGCAGAACTTTACCTGCTATCAGTAGATTTAGGTGATAACATAATACAGAACTTAAATGTGTAGGCTCTGTAATTAGCTAGATCTAGGTTTGAGTTTCAGCTCAGTCATCATCTAGCTGTGTGATATTAGGCAAGTCATTTTACCTCTCTGATTCACTGTTTCCTCATCTGTCAAATGGGGATAATAATGGTAGCTACACAGAAAATTTCACTGAGGATTTAGAGAAATAATGCATGTAAATGATTAGCACAGAATTTAGCATGCAGTTAGTAGCATTAACTATTATTATTACGGTTACTAAATATTACCCAGAGTTAGGCCATGGAAAAATAGTCTCATTGTGGTATTATGAATCCTATGACAATCACAGGATACAAACTACCGTGGTCAGCCTGATAATGATAGTATTAGATGTTGATATTTTCCTAGAAATCATGATTAAGCCCTAAAATTTTTTTAAAATTTTTTATTTGGAATAATTTTAAATCTATAGAAAAGTTGCAAAGATAGTATAGAGAGTTCCCAGGTAGCTTTCACCAGCCTCCCCTGATTTTAACACACTGAAAATATCTTTAAAATGTGTTTAGATATATTCATAATAACATTCTCACCATTCTACTAGTTCTAGTTCTTGTCTTTTTTCTGGTTCCTGTTTACCGATATCTAGCATGGTAGACAGAATTTTTGTCTTCATTTCCTCATTACCAATGGTAATTTTAATATCCGCTTCCTTGCCATAGTCTCACAATGGGAAGAGTCTCACAGTGGGCAGAGTATATGCCTCTGTTCCTTGTCTTAAGATTTTGCCATGTGATTCCTTTTGGCCAGACAAAACTCAAGCAGAAACTTAAAGTGAACTTACGCAGTTGGAGCATTTGGGGAGAGAGGAGAAGTAAACAGAGGTGCAGTCAGTCATCTTGAACTTGAACTTGAATTCCCCAATCAATCTTCTGTAACAATAATAGAAGTGCTAAGACCTCAGAATAATTTATTGAGAAATACTGAGCTCATATTTATAGTGGGATCTGTTTACAATCTTATGCTATATTTTAATGTAAATATGAATATATACACATGTATTTTATTGTATGCATTCTTTATGTCCTCTCTAAAGGATATGAAGTGAGGTTCTGGTATTATTTTCTTTTCATTGAATCCTTTATTTAAAGCACTGGTTCTCAACCTTGGTTACACATAGATATCTGATGCCAATGTCTCGCCTATAGAAACTACAATTCAATTATCTGTTTTGGGACCCACTCGCCAGTTGTTTTTGTTTCTGTTTTTGTTTTGCTTTGCTTTCTAAGCCCCTGTGGTAATTGTGATATTCAGCCATGTTTGAGAACCACTGCTTTAGAATATATTTTGAGATCCTAAATGTGTAGTTTCACACCTGATTTCTCTTTCTGCATCAGATTGTTTCAATGAGTCCATTCATTCCTTCATGCAATGCTGATGGCCCTGTCATTACAAAGACTGGTCACACTGTAATATCACCTGCCCTATAGCTCGCGCTTCAAGCAATGCTGCAAAAGTTGAAAAACAGGAAATGCAGTTGATTTGGAAAATGACACCCTCCTGGAGGGAGGAGGGAATTATAGCATGAAAAAGGAGCCGAGTAACACACATATGCGGGTATACTTATTCTATAACTGTCACTTATATAATTATAAACATTTAAAATCAGTGTGGCCAGCACTGTCCTCAACTCCTGATTCACCTGTATGTGCTCTGGCTTTCAATTTCTTGGAAGAAATATTTCTGGGAGAAAACAAGGGCAGTCAATTATCCATGTCATGAGAAAAATCTCTCACCTGCACAGATACCTGCCCAGGTGAGAGGATGTGGTTAAGAAAAAGAGCTAGCAAATAAGGTCATGCACTCCCTTTCCTGTATTGTGTGAAGGCAGTTTTATTTGGCTCAATGAAGGAATCAAAGGGAATGTGGTCAAATGCATCACATCACTGGCTCATTGGCATCTAGTCTTCCCATTTTTAAACCAGAAGCCAACAGGAGGTTGACTTGGGATTTTGACTTGCTTCATTTTACATCTTTGCCTTTCTTCTTTCAGACTTCTCCAGGCTTGAATTTCATCAACCCTTTGTCTTCACTCAAGGTTACCTTATTCCAACCTCTTTTCCTCTCCTTTATCAATGGTGTCATTAGAAGTCAGGATCCTCAAGCTCCAATCCAGCTCTGCCTTTCATTCAGTTGTTTCACTCTCTGAGCCTTAAATTTTTTACTTCATTTTCTAGATTTAAAAAAAAAAGAGAGAGAGAGAGAGAGAGAGAGACTCATGATACTTTTTCATCTCTAGGATTATTTGTAGGTTTAAATGAAATAATGTCTCAGAAAAGGCTTTGTAATTGTCAGTTTATTCTCAGTGTTGACGGCTTACCTGTCATTGCTATGGGAAAATGGGAGGCTATTAAAATATTCAATCTTGATCTTTATTCTTTCCCTTTGAAACCAACAGGGATTTTGGGTGACAGAAAAAAGAACAATTTTAAGTGAATATTGAGTAGACAAATATGCCCATATTGTTTCAAATATTACAGAAGTAATTAGAAACCAAAAGGAAAAATTAAAAAAATTCCGGAACAAGGAGGTTTTCTTTATTCAGAATTTGATTATTATTCATTTTGGAATTTGAGTAGAAATAAAATTCCTATGAATACATTATTTTCAAATATGGATTAATAAGAACAGGATAATAAACTCTTTTTATTATCAATTTCTGGATTCCTTACAATATCCCCCAACTTATCAATCACACAAGGAGTTATGCCCTACAGAGGTGTTTGTGAAAGTCACAGGCAAAGAGTACCAATATAAAACATTTGGATTCTCATGTGCAATTGAGGAAGGTCAGCTACCACCAACCAGTTCCCTTCCTGTCTTCCTCTATCCCTCTTTGGGCTAAATTCCTTCAAGATCACCTTGCAGTCAGCAACATCTGCCTGGTAATAGCAGATAATGCTTACTAAACACTCCCAATGTTGCCACTGTTGGTATATTGGTATATTGTTGCTTTATTGGTATATTTCATTTGACCCTCACAATAAGATTACAAGGCGGATGTAGTAGCCTATAAATAGCCCCCCAAAAGATATCCATGTCAGAATCCCTGGAACCAGTAGATGTTCCCTTATAGGCAAAGACAAGGGTCTTTGCAGATGGGGATATTATTCTAGATTATCAGGGTGGACTTGAATGCAATCACATACATCCTTATAAGAGGGAGGTAAGGCCGGGTGCAGTGGCTCACACCTGTAATCTCAGCACTTTGGAAGGCTGAGGCGGGCAAATCACCTGAGGTCAGGAGTTCGAGACCGGCCTGATCAACATGGAGAAATCCCATCTCTACTACAAATACAAAATTAGCCTGGCATGGTGGCGAATGCCTGTAATCCCAGCTACTCAGGAGACTGAGGCAGGAGAATCGCTTGAACCCAGGAGGCAGAGGTTGCAGTGAGCTGAGATCGCGCCATTGCACTCCAGCCTCAGCAACAAGAGAGAAAATCTTTGTCAAAAAAAGAAAAAAGAGGGATGTAGAGGAATATTTGGCATACGGAAGAGGAGAAGGTAATGTGACCATGGAAGAGGCAGAAATTGGAATAATGCCACAAGCCAAGGAATTTGGGAAGCCACCAAGAACTGGAAGAGGCAAGAAGTGCATTCTGCCCTAAGGCCTCTGGAGGGACTGTGGCCTTACTGACACCTTGATTTCAGCTGGTAAAATTGACTTTGGACTTCTGGCCTCCAGAATTGGGAGAGAATAAATTTCTGTTGTTTTAAGTCACCAAGTTTCTAATATATTTTACAGCAGTCACAGGAAACTGTACAGCACACATTAATATTATCATCATAGCCATTTACATAAGGGGAGAGCCACATTTGAGGAAAGCTGAGCAACTAGACTAAAGTCAAGTGGCATAGTCAAAATTCGAATTCTGAAAGTCAAACTTCAGAGTCAGCATTTTTAACTGGTGACCTTTTACAGTCCATAATAGTACTGTTGAATGCTGGCCCAGTGTGCGGCACCTGTGGTGATCACACGTGGTATCATTACTGTTTTCCCAAATAGTCATTTTCAAAGACCTTGGGGGTAAAGAAGAGTTCTACACTCCTTCCCTGATATCACTCAGCCTTTGGGTAGTAGAGAAATAGAATCACCATCCTATTTCACTCCCTACCTGCTATGGTCTGAGTGTTTGCGTTCTCCTCAAATTCATATATTGAAACCTAATCATCAATGTGATGATATTAGGAAGTAAGGCATTTGGGAGGCAACTAGATCATGAAGGTGCAGTCCTCATGTATGGAATTAGTGCCCTTATAAAACAGGCTCCAGAGAGCTGCCTTGCCTCCTTTCATCATGCAAGAATACGCTAAAGAAGCTTCATCTATGAACCAGGAAATGAATCCTTACCAGACACAGAATCTACTAGCACCTTGATCTTGGTCTTCCGAGGCTCCAGAACCATAAGGATAAATTTCTGCTGTTTATAAGCCACCCGATCTATGGTATTTTATTATAGAAGCCCTCATGGACTAAGGCTCTACCCTTTCAGTTTCCAGCAAAGTATTTAGAGCTTCTAGATACATTCAGAATAAGGGGAGTTTGTTGAAAGTGACACCAGATCCTGAGTTAGCAGAAACTCACACCTCTAGCTACACCATTGGATATGATGACAATTTCTTGTTAAGTACTGTAATTAGTCATACACATGGGTCTGAATCATCTCTTGGCCTAAACTACCATTTCAGTTTCTCCTTAGGCAAGGGAAATAGTGCAACTGCTATACATAGGTGGATACCTGTGCATCATGCATACATACTTATATTTATTTACATATCCATTGCAACTCACAAATAAAGATCCCAATAATAAATAATGACTACCTATTTAGTGATGATCATTTATGTGCTAGGGTCTTTATACACATCCTTATTTACTTGAATTCTCACAATAGTCTTGTGAAATATTGTAATACTCTCTCTTTTTTTATAGATTTGAAACTCCCCAAGATCACTAGGGGAAGGGGTATTTAAACTCAAATTTGTCTTGCAAACCACATGCTTCTAATCACTCAACTTTTCTGCTTTTCTATTTTGCTTCCTTACACGAGAGTCTATTAGAGGCGCTCTCTCTCTCTCTCTCTCTCTCTCTCTGTAGAAGTGTTATTGTGTGATTAATAAAAGACAGAGATTTTGGTTTATCTTTACCAGTGGAGGGCTTTGATACATTACTCAATGTTCTCTGTGGTATCCTATATTGGATAACAGTCTCAAGCTCAAAATTAACGATTTCCTTAGATCAAATTTGATTGCAATCAACAAAAATTTACCTAATCAAAACTTTGGAGACATTTCTCAGGTTCTTCACCATGGGAAAAGGACTTTGAAAGCCTAAAGAATGAAAATAAGGCATTTCCTATCATGAATAACAATGTGAAATTGTCTTAGAAAGGATTTTGTTGTTCTGGTTGCAAAGGATAGACACCTACTAAGTCAGCAAAACAAAGAGAGGGAATGCATAAAGAAGCACAGATGTCTAACTGAACCCAGAACGATGCAATTGGGTCTCAGGAGAAAATGTATCCACTACAGACCCAGCTCCTAGAACAATGCCTAATTTAAATTCAGGCTTCAATAAATACTTGTTGAATGGAAGAATGAATGATTTCTAAATTTCAAGGAAATAGAATCTACTTTGCTCAGCTTGGGCCAGGTGTTCATAACCCAGTTCAATCAGTTTTGGCCAGAGGCGGAATTATATAGGGCCCTGCTGGGAGGAGAGGATGTGTTTCTCAGAGAAGGAAGGAACACTGTGACTGAGAAGACACCTCAAAAGGTGACAAAGAAGCAATGCCTACCTTGCCTCGATGGAGGGCTGAGTCCCCTTTCGAGTGTAACAACATGGCCCTGTTAGGGAAAGTGTCGTAAAATTGGGACAAAGAGGTAGTTGAATAGAAAAGTCATCTTGATCATATTTTGCCTTTATACTTTTGAATATTGGAACAAATGAAATATTCTGAAAAGATGAAGAGAACACTTCTTTGTTTATGGAACTAACCAACTCTGTTGAAAGTGTCATGGATGTGTGTGTTTGTGTTTTGCCCAGTAGGGGCAATGTTGTTAGGGGATGCCATGGTGTGAATACCTGTGTGCCCCCCAAATTCATATGCTGAAATCTTGCCCCTGCAAGGTGACAATATTTGGGAGGTGATTAGGTCATGACAGCAGGGCCCCGTGAATGGGATTATTGCCCTTATAAAAGAGAAGCCCCAGAGACCTGCCTTGCCTCTTCTACCGTGTGAGGACAGAACAAGAAGTTGCCATCTATCTGAAAACAGGCCTTCACCAGATACCGAATCTATTGGTACCTTGATCTTGGACTTCCCAACCTTAAGAACTGTGAGAAATAAATTTCTGTTTTTCAGAAGCCACCCAGTTTCCGGTACTTTTTTTTTTATATATCACCCTGAATGGACTTATATATGGTGCTACTTTGCAAGGCAAAGATTAAAGTCAGGGTCTATGTTTGGGGCAGAAACACCTAATTGACAATTTGCAGGCTTTGATTAGCTCTAGAGAAACCACCCGAATCTGAGCTTGGTCCGGGAGAAGCCACGCTTCTAAGGGCAAACAGGACCTCTCTCAGTTTGGTCATTGCCTACTTTCTTGGCTCCTCTGTCTTTGCTCATCTCCCCCGACTCCATCCTCCACACATTCAACAATGCTTCAGCCATACTAAATGTCTCATCTTTCCCCAAACCTCTCTATTCTTCCACGCATCCATGCCTTATCTCAAGCTTTTCTCTCTGCCTGGATTTTCTTATCCTTTGAGTGAACAACTACTTACCTTTCAAGGTTTCACATTTAGTCACCCATGAAATCCCCTCTGACCTTCTCTCTACATCCTCAAACTCCCCCTTTTATACTCTTTGTTACTATAGAGGACAGGAAGACAAAATCATATTCTGAGAAATTCTTGCAGTAAGCTTATGTGACCAAGGGTCGAGGAAATGGCTTTGTTTACTGACACGTGGAGGTAGAAGTGAGAAACAAAGATGGAGGCCACATACTGGGAGGCTGTCCTGGCGAGAATGATGGTAGAGGCATTTGATTCTTCTGAAACCAGGTGGCAGCTTTGCCAGTGTTCAGTCTCTGGTATTATAGCCTCTAGCAACAGAGAGTGTAGAAATAGGGATACTGCTAGGATAGTCCTGAGGTGTTGATGACAAGGTTTTTTTTTGTTTGTTTTTGTTTTTCTGGATGTGTAACATCCAAGCCTGACTCTCTTGGAAATTCTGCAAGCTGTAGTAAATTAGTAAATTCCTTTGTACTTACACTACAGAGGATTCTGTAGTCTTCAACTAAAAACCCTTATTGACACTGCACCCCAGTTCAGGTTATATATATATATATATAAAATTTTTTTGAAAATGAGTCTCACTCTGTCGCCCAAGCTGGAGTGAAGTGGTGTGATTTCAGCTCACTGCAACCTCCGCCTCCCAGGTTCAAATGATTCTCCTGCCTTAGCCACCTGAGTAGCTGGGATTACAGGTGCCTGCCACCACGCTCAGCTAATTTTTGTATGTTTAGTAGAGAGAGGGTTTCACCATGTTGGCCAGGCTGATCTCGAACTCCTGACCTCAGATGATCCACCAGCCTCGGCCTCCCAAAGTGCTGGGATTACAGGCGTGAGCCACCGCGTCTAGGTTCTAGATATGAATAAGTGCTGTGTTTCAAATGTCTTGGATGTGGTAAGTGCTGAATAATGGATGCATGAATGAGTGGGTAGATGCGTCTCAAAGGGCAATCTCTAATTCTCTAGGTTCCAAGGTAGGAATGGGAAAACCTTGGTGACAGTAACATGAATTGAGTTTGAAGAGCCAGGGGCTGTGTGTGAAGAGCACAGGGCAACTAGAAGGAAGTTAAGGAAAAGTAGCCTTCACTCCTGCCAGACAGAGCACAGGGGCAGCTTTCATTATAATGTAAGGTCATGCTGTGTCTATGTATACCATGTTGATTCAATATCTCCAGCAGAAAAATGCCTGGTTAATTTCAAGGAAAACAGGTAAACTTGATGCTTGGTGTTGTGCTGACTAAACACGCAGTGAACTGACAGAATCATATTGAATGACTGGGTTGGTGGCACATCAATATACAGTCCCAGAGACCCAGCCAAGTAGAAGGGTGAGAATTGGAGATGAGATTGGGTCTGAGGAGTGCATCGCAGGGCTAGGGATGCTGAGTAAGGCTTGAGGTGATGGGAGGAAAAAAAAGGAAATGTGGCTTTCCTATTGTGTTTTCTCTTTTCATTTTCTATGACAAGGAGATTGATAGTCAATATGATTGTACGTTGTAGCTAATATATGCATAGATGTAGCTATATGGATGTAATCACCATATTCTATGACAGTAGTTATCTAATTCTCTGTCCCACCTAGCCTCAATTTTCAGAGGGGCTCAGAACAGGCAGGACAAATGGAGGATAGTAAGGAGTCCCTGAGCCCCGATGGTCAGTAGGACGGCTCAGATCACTTGCAGTCACTGCCAACAATTCTGTCTATAGTCCTTAACTTAGGACTTTAATTCATTAGGGATATTTTTGAGAATAAATTACTCTCACCATGGGAAGTTTTTATCTGGTCTTAACAAAGAGCTAACTTACACCTAACATACTGGACAAGTGTAAATTTAATTTAAATTTGCATACCTCCCTTCCCCCACTTACTATCCCCAGGGAGCTGTGTGTCATAACTCAGGGGCAAGGCATGTTTGCATTCTGGCATCACAGTGGCAGAGGGGAAGGAGAGAGGGCTGGTTGGGAGTTAGGGAACTAAGCCTGCTACAGAAGCTTCCCTAGTTCTAGGCAGTGTCTTGAGCAGGGGTTCTTCACTCAGGGAGCACATCAGAATCATCTATAGAACTTTCAAAAACTACACATACTCATGGACCTTTCCCCAAGACAGCCAGTAGGTTTAGGGTGTGGCCTAGTCATTTGGATTTTAAAAAAGCCCCATGAGTAGTTCTGATGTGCACCTGTTGAGGGAGAACCACTGATTGGTGCAGTAATCTCAGGCTTAGTTCTGATGACTATCCCTGTGGATAGGGACAGCATCATAGAGCAAGATGTGAAGAGGAGTCCAGTTCAGAGGGAGCAGGTGTACTATGAGCTCAGTCTGCAGGTGGCAGGACCCCAGAGGCAGGTAGGGGATCTTAGAGAACAGAGCCTAGCCTTACAGGAGGGAACTGAGCCCTAGCCCCTGCTGGGATTCAGGTTGAGGCTCTCGGTTTCCAGCAGAAATCTAAACTATTGGTAGGAACCCTGGGACTCAAGTCCCCCGGCGTGTTCCTCAAACACAGGATCTGCTCAATTGCACAGGAGACTAACCATGATGGCCACTGTAGCTGGGACCCTGCAGCAAGATCTGGGGCGTGGTCAAGAGTTTCAGAGTGAGGCCTAGGGAGAAGGCCATCCGTATCCACTCCAACCTTGTCAGAAATGGGGCTGGTGAACCAGGAGGGCTTGTTGTCAGTCCCACCTGGGGAAGATGAAGGTGGAGGAAATAAGGCAAGGGTTGGCAGTGGTTGTAAACGGCTGGCCCAGGATGGCTTGGTAACTGTCCCAGCCACCACGTGCCTCCACAGTGGTGCCCTACAGACACACTCTACAACTTGGGGGTTTGATCTAGATGGTTCGTTTAAGTTCAGTGTGTTTTTTGGGGTTTGTAAACTACTTAAATTGTGACAAAATTTTGTTCACCAGGGGTTCTTCCCTAGAAAGCTGCAGTCTGGTTATTCTGTTATGAGGTCTCTGTTGCCTTTGCTGTAGAATCTTATGGCTTGCTCTGTCTCGTGGCTGTGCTCAAGCATTTCTGGAATTGGTCTGTTTTCTCTGGAAATTATGCCTGCTCTACAAAATGTGCTGATTTCTCTGATTTAGGTCATCTTCTCCAGGTCACAGGTGCTCTCATTGTCTACTACTACTGACTTGCCCTGTGCCCATCCTGGCTCAAATTGACAGCTTCCACCTGTTTGCACACTGTCCACACTTCTGCTGCCTCAAGTTTCATTCCCAACTCGACTCTCTTCTCCATGAGAGGGACTATTTCACTGCAGAAACCCAATTATTTAGGAGGGAATGAACAGGCTTCTTGGCATAGAACTGCTAAAAAGACCCACTTCCCACCCTTTGGGATGAAAAACACATGTTTATTTCCTGGTATCTCCATTTCTGGTCCCTGATTACATAAAGCTGTCAGATTTAGCTAATAAAAATGCAGAATAATCAGTTAAATCTGAACTTTCGAGACACTGTTACATTAAAAGTTATTTGTGGTTTACCTAAAATTAAAATGTAACTGGGTGTCTTCTATTTTATCTGGCAACCCTATGACTGCAAGAAAGTAGCTGAATTTTAAAGTAGTTAGAAGGGTACTGGAATACTGAATTACAGACACACACACAAACATCCCTGATGAGTCAGATTACTTTATTGAAGGTACTTGGGCAAATGACTGCTAGTTGTTATCCAACATGTATTTTCTTCTTTTAGTAGAACTTCCAAATTTATTCTGAGCACAGGAAAAGAGAAGGGTGTATATTGCTCAATATCTCTTGCAGCTAGAAGTTGCCAGAAGAGTATGAGCAGAAGTAATGTGTACAACTTCAGGATTATGCCCTTAGAGGGAAGGGCCATACTCTCCATTCCCCTTTCTCACTGATTGGAATATAGACATGGTGGTTGGATCTGGGACAGGTATCTTAGGATATGAGACAGAGGTTGTGTGTTGAGTATGGGAGCGCAACAAGATAGAAGAGTCTTCAACGTCACATCAGCCCTGCCTGCTTGCACTGATATGGTTTGGCTCCGTGTCCCCACCCAAATCTCATCTCAAATTGTAATCCCCATACGTACAGGGAGGAAACTGGTTGGGGGTGATTGGGTCATGAACAGCATAGCTTCCCCCATGCTGTTCTCATGATAGTGAGAGAGTTCTCATGAGATCTGATTGTTTATAAGCAGCAGTTTCCGCTGCGTGCTCTTTATCTCCTGCCGCCATGTATAACATGCCTTGCTTCCCCTTCTCCTTCCACTATGATGTAAGTTTCCTGAGGCCTCCCCAGCCATTGCAGAACCTGAGTCAATTAAACCTCTTTCCTTCATAAATTACCCAGTCTCAAGTAGTTCTTTATAGCAGTGTGAAAATGGACTAATACATGCACCTAAACTGTTACTGGAGAGAGAAATAATCTGTCTTTTTAAGCCACTGTTACTTTATTGTTGTTGGTGATTTTTTTTGTTGTTTTTTGAGACAGGGTCTTCTTCTTTCATCCAGGCTGGAGTGCAGTGGTGCAATCATGGCTCACTGCAGCCTCAATCTCCCAGGCTCAAGCAATCCTACCACCTCAGCCTTGTGAGTAGCTGGGACTACAGGTGTGCACCACCATGCCCGGCTAATTTTTGTATTTTTTGAAGAGATGAAGTTTCAGCATGTTTCCCAGGCTGATCTCAAACTCCTGGACTTGAGCAATCCACCCGCCTCGGCCTCCCAAAATGCTGGGATTAATGGTGTGAGTCACTGAGCCCAGCCTGCCACTGTTACTTTGGCTTTTGTAGGAGCCAACTAACTGGCATTCTAACTAGCACAGATATCATTGTTGATTCTCTGGAAGACATATTTCAGAATGCTAAGAGACCAGATTTGTAGTGTTCTACAGGAAGCTGTGCTTTTGTTTGCATTGACATTCCTTTTGCTTATTCCACAGCAGACATGGAAGCAAGACACAGGTCCAGGATAGGGCGGGAAAGTGTCTTTCTCAGTGACTTTTCAGTGTGAAGGAGACTGACCCAGGAAGTTTGTTAAAATGCAGATTCCTTAGCTCTCTCCTTTGGGATGTGAATTTGACAATTCTGGCTTGATCCAGAGAATCAGCATTTGAAAAGTATTCCATGTCATTCTGATGGCAGCCCTTGGGCCACACTGAAAAGTAAAACTCTGGTCTATAAGTGGAACCCTCCACGATGCGGGGCTCCTGGGAAATACTTCAGTGAATTAACTCAGGAAGCTTCTTAACTGCTACAGAGATGCTGTTGATGGTGGTGTTTAGCAGTCTAGGAACAGCGCCTTGGAAATGAATACTCGGAAATATTTGATGGGACACTCAGTGAAATGCAGACATTCGGAAAGTTACAAAGCTTTACTCTGGATGGCCTGTAAATACCACACACATGCACTAATTAGATAACCAGACATAATTAAACTATTTGGAGACATGATTGAAAAATAAATATTTTAAGGGACAAGAGGGCAAATTTTAAACACTCCATTCTTCACGATCATTTCTTTAGTTCACAATGTTGACTGAGAAGTCGGGGTAATTACAAGTGGTAATAATGCTTGATAATTATATATTTGCCTCTGTTTACATTGGACATGAAATTAGGAAACTCACTTCCTAAGTGAACCCTCGTGAACATCCTTTCACAGAGAGTGAAGTTCATATCACAACCAAAGCAACAAGAGAGAGTAATCACGACACTAACCACAGGAGGAAAACAATTAGGGATAAACTTTCAGCCCAAGGGAGTGAGATGGGGACTGAAGAGAGGATAAAAGTGCCAACCAGCCAACCGGATAAATAATAATTTTTTTTTGAGTATCTACATTGTGCAAGGGCCCTGTGCTAGGAACCATGTGCGGGTAGGGCAGGGTCAGAGAGACACCGAAGATGGAGAAACTTAAAATGTACCTGGGAGCCAGGACGCATCTGAATGCAAGGTGCCACTGTAAGCGATGTGGGAGTAGTGCCAAATCAGCACTTTAGGGACTCCAAGGATGGAGACATTGGAGAGGGTGGAGACAGGAGGAGCTTCTTCAAGTAGGAAGTCAATCAACACTTATGAGCCGTTGTTGGTGTTGGGGATGCAAAGATGGCCAGGAAAGAGTCCCTGTCCTCAAGGGGCTTCCATTCTGGTGGAGGGAGACTGATCTGAGAATACTGTTACTGGATAGAAATGTTGAATTTGTTAATCAATAATATTAATAATTGATTGCTGTTAATGTATATTGTTGGCCAGTTGGGGTGGCTCACATCTGTAATCCCAGCACTTTTGGGAGGTGGGAGGATTGCTTGAGGCCAAGAGTTGGAGACCAGCCTGGGCACCATAGCAAGACCCTGTCCCTACAAAAAATTTAAAAATTAGCTGGGGATAGTGGTATGTGTCTGTAGTCCTACTTCTCGGGAAGCTGAAGAGGGAGGATCACTTGAGCCCAGGATAGGAGTTCCAGGCTGCAGTGAGCTGTGATGGTGCCACTAAACTCTAGCCTGGGCAACAGAGGGAGACCCTGTCTCATGCATATATGTGCGTGTGTGTATAGTTAATGATAGATAATCAATCCATAAATCAGATATTTTCTGATATGGATAAGAGCTACAAAAAAGCTTTGATAAGATAAAGTGGTGGAAGTGAGTGGAGCTGAGTGGGGTCAGATGGTGGTCCCAAAAGGCCTCTCTGAACAGATGAGGGAGTCTGAGGCTTGGCCCTAACCAGGAGAAAATGGCAGGTGTTGGGTAGCTAGGAAAAGCATTTGCAGGCTCAGCGTGCCCTCTAGAGAGTGAGGAGGCCAGCATGGCTGCAGAGTGGTGAGGGAGGGGACAGTGGTGGAGAAGGGACTGGAGAGTAGCTAGGGCCTGGAGGCTGGGGAAGGAATTTCAGGGTTTATTCTAAGGATGCAGGCTATGGTGGATGGTCTTGGGACAGGAGTGACATGATATAATTTGTGTGTTTAAAAAGAAACCATTCTGGCAGCTGTGAGGCAGCAAGCCCTGGGGCTCAAGTGTGGAGCTGGAAGATCAGCGAGGGGCTGTTTTGGTGGCTCAGGGTGGGCCTGGAAGGATGTAACTAGGTGAGGCTAAGGGGAGCGTGCCACAGGGTGGGGACCCAGAGCATGAGCATTGAGGACAGGAGCCAGCAGGGTGTGTGGGGAAACTGAGGCCACCAGTCAGATAGGGTGGCAGTGGGCAAGAAGGGAAGGCAATAGGCGAAGTTGGGCAGTACCCTCTTGTTGTTTGGGGAAGGAGCTCACGTGGGAATTTAACATGAGTGGCTGATGCCCAGAGGTCTCCGTAGGGAAGTGGTCAGGCCTTCACAGAGGGCCTTTCTTGCTGAGAAAAAAAGCCCAGCTGGCCTGTAGGATGAGGGAGGTGTGCACAGGAAGCAGGCACTGACATGCCATCAGCCCCTCTGCGTGACAGGTGCTGGAATTCAGAGCACCCTAACGTGCTCCCAGGTCTGGCTCATCAGCCTCTTCCTTTCACAGAGGAGCACACCCAAGTCTGGGGAGGTTTTCAAAAGCAGCCCAGCCAGGAAGAAGCCATGCCAGGGTGAAACTGAGGTCTTTCTGACTCCAGGTCAGTCAGGCTTCCTAACCAGGGCACCACAGTCTCCATGCTGACCAGACTGTTTTCCTGCCTGCTGCTATTTTCCTTACACTTTCTTCCCTTTCCAACACTCTCTCCTCTTTCCTCTTCACCATGTTCCTACCTAGCCAATGACTACTACTATATATATATATAGTTTAAAGTGACTAGGATCTTCAATCTTAAATCCAACCATAAAAACAAAAAGGGAGGTGTTTGTCCTTGGAGCACATCTCTCCCCCAGGTAGGGGAGAGGCCTTGAGCACACATCCACTGGACTTCACCCACGTGAGCTGAGCTCATGAACGTTCCCTAGACTGTCAGGGCTCTCTATTTTGGAAGGAGGTTGAGGAATTTGCCCAAAGTCACCCAGCTGATGGGTGGAAATTATTCTCAGTCCCGACAACTCTTGTGCTTTTTGGATTTTCCCAGCAGCCCATGCTGCTCTGAGCCATTTCTCAAGATGTCTCCTTTTCCCTCGTGTTGCCTGTAACACTGGTGACATAAACCTCAGCCTTCTTGCCTTACTCCCATCTGAGTAGCGTCTCAGTGACGTGCGCCTCTATCCTTCCTGTCCCTCCAGCCTGAGTGTGGAAAATTTTTGTGACTCCCAATGCCTTTCTACCCCCTGCATCTTCTTGCCCTCAGCTTCCCTGACATGTTCAAGAACAAACCTTTGGCCTCCATACCTGTGCCTTGGAGAACAGATCTATAGCATTAAAAATAAACACGTGGACAAACAAACTGTTCCACTGCATGCTGCTATGTTACAAATGGCCCCTGAGTTGTGTGAAATAATAGCCATGTTTTGAGGCTCATAGTTTCTCTGGGGCAAGAGTTTGGACAGAGCACAGTGAGGAGGACTCACCTCTGCTCCATGATTATCTGGGGCCTCAGCAGGGAAGACTTGAATGGCTGCAGGTAACACAAATGGTTGGGGACTAAAATCATTCTTCATTCACGTGTCTGGCACCTGGCTGGGCCTAGCTGGGACTATTGACCAGAGTGGCTTACGCCTGGTCACTCCATGTGGCTTGGGCTTCGTCACAACACAGTCGCAGCTAGTCTGACTGCTTACATGCAGACTTGAGGCTTCAAAAGTCCATGTTCGGCCACGCGCAGTGACTCACACCTGTAATCCCAGTACTTTGGGAGGCCGAGGTGGGCGGATCACCTTAGGTCAGGAGTTCGAGACCAGCCTGGCCAACATGGTGAAACCCCGTTTCTACTAAAAATACAAAAATTAGCCAGGTATGGGGGTGCGTGCCTGTAGTCCCAGCTACTCAGGAAGCTGGGGCAGGAGAATCACTTGAACCCTGTAGGCGGAGGCTGCAGTAAGCCAAGATCACACCACTGCAGTTCAGCCCGGGTGGCAAAGCAAGATTCCGACTAAAAAAAAAGTCCATGTGTCCATGTTCCAGGGAGCAAGATGGGAACCGCATGATCTTTTGCGACTTAGACACAGTGTCATTTCTGATATACTGTATTGTTCAAGACAGTCATTCAGGTTTAGGTAGAAGTGACATAGACTCCACATTTCAATAGAAGGAATGTCAAAGAATTTGTGGCTGTTTTGAGACTGGCATGCAAATAAATAAACATTTTGTAAGGCAAAACCGAACAAGCCCCCTGCTATAATTTTTAACTCATCAGAAAAGTCTCCAAAGTCTAAAACAGCAGTTCCTAACCTTTTCCACACAAAGTTCTTTCCAATTTAAAACACAACAAAAATCTCCCAAAGAAATATTGTTTTTGTTAGAAAAACACACACTCATGACGAGTAATTCAATACAGCTAAACACAAAGAATTAAGCCTAGTCCAAATAATGTAAAATATTCCTAAAACCTCATAGTCTAGAGATAACTGATTGTTAATTTTTGAAGAATATCCTGTAAGATATTTCTCTATGCATGTACACACATAAATGTATGAATTGTTTAACATAAATAGGATCATCATATTGAGTTTTTCTGAAATATGTTGTCCTTTTTACACTCAGTAACACACTACAGCCATTTTTCCTTTTTTTTTTTTTGTTTTCTTTTTCTTTTTCTTTTTTTTTTTTGAGACAGAGTCTCGCCCTGTCACCCAGGCTAGAGTGTAGTGGCGCGATTTCGGCTCACCGCGAACTCCACCTCCTCAAGCAATTCACCTGCCTCAGCATCCCGAGTAGCTGGGATTTACACGCGCCCGCCACCGCACCCAGCTAATTTTTGTATTTTTAGTAGAGATGGGGTCTCACCATGTTGTCCAGCCTGGTCTCGAATTCCTGACCTTATGATTCACTGGCCTCAGCCTCCCAAAGTGCTGAGATTACAGGCATGAGCCACCACACCCAGCCCATTTTTTCATTTCAATAGTCACAGCAGAAAACTATTGGTTTCTCACACAGCAGCTATTGTCCCTTCTTTTTCTTTTTCTTTCTTTGTTTCTTTCTTTCTTTTTTTTTTTTTTTTTGAGGCAGGGTCTCATTCTATTGCCCAGGCCAAATATCCTCCCACTTCAGCCTTCCAAATATCTGGGACCACAAGCCTGTTCCACCATGCCCAGCTAATTTTTACTTTTTTATTTTTATTTTTGTAGAGACAGGGTTTGATTGTGCTGCCCAGGCTGGTCTCAAATTCCTGGGCTCAAGTGATCCTCCTGTCTTGGCCTCCCTACGTGCTGGGATTACAGGAGTGAGCCACTGCACTGGCCTGTCCATTTTTGCCTTCCTAACAAAAACCCTGTTTTAATTCAGGCATCCATTCTCCTTTGAGAGGCAACCTGTTTCCAGGAAGGCAGACATTATTTCTAATTTCTAGTGTAAAAGACAATTGGGCTTAGCTAAAATAGCAGTCCATTCCCCTGGCCAGTGACTGAGGTAATGACAGAATGTGACATAATTCTGGCTAAAGTGATGGCAAGACTGATGGCAGCTTTGGGAAAATGGGATCCTTGGTGATACAAAGGAATAATGTGGAACAGCCTCACTTCTATTCGGTTGGTGCAAAAGTAATTGCAGTTTTGCCATTAAAAACCACAATTACTTTTGCACCTATCAAATACCACATATTGTCATTCCTGCACATGATGGTTGGAACTACAGCAGTTTCATATATTGCTGTTTTTTTTTAAAGATAAGAAATGACTTATTGTTTAATTTAAATTGATTGAGCTGCATTTTTCTGTTGCTTATAGCCCAAAGTATTCTAACTGATGAATGTCACACATAAAATTATACAAAATTACTTTGAATGGCTCCCTATTTTATTGTATGGATATACCATCACTAACTCTGTAAAATTCCCAGTTGCTTGACATTTAGGCTATTTCTTTCTTTTTATTTTTTGCTATAATAAACAACAGTGATGTACTTTGACTAATTAAATTTTCAGGCAGTACTTGGTGTGTCTATATAACCTCCACCCTCTGACAATAATTAGTTTCTAAGCCATAAGATTGGTCCCACTGAGGCACAGCTTCTTAAATCTGACTGTTTTGTCTGAGATGAAAGCTTGCAGCCTCCAATTATCTCCATTTTTCCCCCTTCCTCCAGTATAAAGAGCATGGGCTTTAGAAGCAGACAGAAACGATTAGAAATCCTCTGTCACTTCCCAGCTGCACAATGCCATGAGTTTCCATTTCCCTGCTCTATAAAATGAGAACAGAAATACCTACCTTTGTTGTCAGGACTAAATGAGATGATGTATAATAAGCATCCAGTCTGATGCCTGATACACAGTAAGTGCTGAAATGGTCATTATTTTATATTTTATTATTTATCATTTGGAAGAATATGTGTGTGGAATAACAGGAATAGGAGCTATTACCCTTAAGATGTGGCTGTGGAATGCTGTTTGCTTTCTT
The DNA here is from genome assembly GCF_009828535.3 of Hylobates moloch. Classification (NCBI taxonomy): domain Eukaryota; kingdom Metazoa; phylum Chordata; class Mammalia; order Primates; family Hylobatidae; genus Hylobates; species Hylobates moloch. The sequence continues at coordinate 15,841,744 of NW_026652286.1, read as the reverse complement.
TCCAGAGTAGCAAGACTTCTTGATATTTTTTTAACTTTTTATTTTGAAATTACTTTAGATTTATAGAAGAGTTGTAAAGATAGCACAGAGAGGCTGGGCGAGGTGACTCACACTTGTAATCCCAGCACTTTGGGCGGCCAAGGCAGGCGGATCACTTGAGGTCAGGAGTTAGAGACCAGCCTGACCAACATGGAGAGACCCCTGCCTCTACTAAAACACAAAATTAGCTAGATGTGGTGGCGCGTGCCTGTAGTCCCAGCTCCTGGGGAGGCTGAGATGGGAGGATCACATGAACCCAGGAGGTAGAGGTTGCAGTGAGCCAAGATTTCACCACTGCACTCTAGCCTGGGTGACAGAGTGAGACCCTGTTTCAAAAAAAACACAAAAGTTCCTATATAACTTTTACTAAGCTTCCCCTAATGTTGACATCATCTGTGGTACATTTATCAAAACTAACAAGTTAACACTGGTAATATTATTAACTAAACTACAAGCTTTATTTGCATTTAACCAGCTTTTACACTAATGTCCCTTTTCTATCCTAGGACACAATCCAGGATACCATGTCACCTTGGGTCCAGCTGGTTTTTAACGGACTTACAGCCCTTTCCTTAGAGGGCTGAGTTGCACACTTCTGCTGGATAATTATCCAGAGCTAACATTGATCGGGTGCTTAATGATTAGCCCTTCTCATAACCCTATGTATTCCATTCCTGCCCTCATTTTACAGATGGAGAAACAGAGGCTCAGAGAAGTAGGAGGCTTGATCGAGGTCACTCAGAGGCAGAGCAGACACCGATGAGGCAGCCTCGTTCCTGCTTAGTTGCCTTTCCTAGAGGAGGTTCCTCCCTGGCCCTCTCCCCAGAGCCTGTCCTCCCTGTGTGGCCAGGAGGAGAGAGGAGGTCCTGCAGCAGGGACAGCCTTGCCTGTGGGCAGAGCTAACTCTGGCTAAAACTGAGCACTTTCTGCTCACCTAGCTGGGCTCTGAATTACCTCCTGGCTGCCTGGGCAAGGGTCCACCACGCCCCTTTCTCCCACCCCCCACCCTATCAACTCTTGGTCTCAAGGAAGCTGCTGCTGTCAATCTTATCCCTGTGAGCTTGGCCACAATGCAAAGGCGCCTCCTGGTGTTTGCATTTGAATAGAGACCCAAGCCCGAAGTCAAACAATGAGGCTTGTGGTGGGAGTGGGAGAGATTTGGGGTAGAGCGCATTCTTGCAGCCCCTTCTACGCCTCCGTGAAGGCAGTTCTCTTCTTCACTTTCTCAGAAGTCTTATTTCTCCACTTGCTGGGGCTACCCCTACTGCTGGGGACAGGAAGGGGATTGCGTTTCAGCCAGGGCCCCACCTGCACAGCCTGGGGTCTTCTGGCTTCCTCATCCAGGAGCGCTGTCCACTGCCAAGTGAGAGGAAGGCAGCCAGGACTAAAGCTTGCTCCCTGTGATCCCTGTGCCATCACCACTGCTATCTACTAGGTGGGCTTCTAATGACAGCTTTCACATCAGGAACACCTTCTATTTGCCTGGCAGCTGGAGGTACATGTATCACTTTATGTGATAAGGAAATGGGGGCTCTGAGCTACTCAGCTGGTAAACAGCAGAGCATGGCCTCAAACTTTGGCTTGGCATGCTCCAAAGTCCCCAGTCCTTCCACTACACCAAATACCGTCATGATTGTTTTGGAAACAGGGCCCTTGCCAAAACCAGCCTCAAGTTCCTGGTGCCAGGAGGGCCCCACACCTTTCTGGGATAGGCAGTGTGTGGGTCCCGCCTCCGGAAGACCAGGCTGGTGATAAAGCCCCTTTCTAAGGCACCCGAAGGGGGCTCTTTGCTGTGCAGGTGGGTGTGCCATGGTAAGGGCCCACATCCTGTCAGGGATGGGGCATTTCCTGATTCAGGTGACACAGCTTAAAGAAGGCTAATAATGAACTGCATCTCTATTTATCCAGGCAAACTTGGCCTAGCTGAGGTGTTAACTGGGCCATGGTACAGCTTTAATCCTTTTGTTTACACTGAGACGGTTCAGTGAAACTAGCACTGTCTTAAGCTGGAACTGCATTTCATCTTTAGGTCTGCTCTCAGGACTGACACAGAGACCAGCTTTGGGCGGAAATAATAACATTCAGAACTGCAACCTGGGGTGATTCATCTCAGAGTCACCAACAAGATCGCATCCTTTTTGGTCATCATGAGTGGCTTCAGGGCGCTGGCTGGGCACTGGCAGTTTCTACTAACGAGGACAAATAAGAACAGTAAACAGGTGTTGAGCTATTACTATCCACCAGACACTTAATATGTATGAACTTAATTGATCCTTTTAACAGCAGCAAAGTAGGTGTCATTATTATGTCTATTTTATAGGTGAAGAAACTGAGGCACAGAGAGTTTAAGAACCTTGTGATGGGCTTCAGGACATTGCTGCCTCCAAATATGGCACCTTGATATATTGAATGTTTCAAGCTGAAGGAACTTGAGAAAATGGCAGAAGCAGTTAAGTTCACACAACCCTTAAGTTGCAGAAGAGGGAGATGAACCCAGGCAGTGTGGTTCCAGAGTCTGGGCATAAAATCATTACTCTGTGTGCAGATAAGCAACATAGGCAGAGGTCTGGAGGGACATAGACCAAAGGCTACATGCTGGCTGTCTACAGGTGATTTCTTTTCTTTTATATTTATTTGTCTTTCCTTATTTTCAACAAGTTTTGAGGGGAGCAAAACGTTCAGATTTACACTAGACAAAAGGACAGGTCCTTACTGGGTGTGAGTTGCATGGGACAATGTACTGAGCTCCCTCCTGGGGGTGTCCACAGAAAGCCAGTTTGGAAAGACACTATGACTCAGGTGCACAGAAGACAGACAAAATCACTGATACAAAATGAGGGGTTTGCTTATTAACTCATTCACATATTGATTCAATTATTCACTCATTGCTTCAAAAAAGCATGGAGAGCCTACTCTGTCTAAGCATTGTAGTGGGTGCTGGGGATAATTATGTCTAAGACAAGGTCCCTACCTTCCAGGGGTTCATAGTCTGAAGGCTGAGGTGAGGGGAAGCTACTTTCAACTAAGCACCTAGTAACTTGTTAAGACATGAAGTAATTTGCAAGTCTGATTCTTCCACAAGGTATTGAATCCTTGAGGGTAGGGACTGGTACAATACTGGTATAGCCACATATTTCAACCATTGATGCATTCTATGCATGTATTCATGCACTTTTACATTACCACATGGTGATCGAACATACATAGGGTGTACAGTGAAGGAACAGCCCACGTGATTGTTTCTCCAGGTTGAAGGAGGGAGAGAAGAGGGTGGTTGGAAAAATCTCCATAGAGATTTGAGCAGAGGCTTAAGAACTGAGAAAGTTGGCCAGGTGCAGTGGCTCATGCCTGTAATCCCAGCACTTTGGGAGGCCGAGGCAGGCAGATCACCTGAGGTCAGGAGGTCGAGACCAACCTGGCCAACATGGTGAAACCCTATCTCTACTAAAAATACAAAAATTAGCCAGGCATGATGGCTGGAGCCTGTAATCCCAGCTACTCGGGAGGCTGACACAGGAAAATCGCTTGAACCTGGGAGGTGGAGTTTGCAGTGAGCCGAGATCACGCCACTGCACTCCAGCCAACAGAGCGAGACTCTCTCTCTAAAAAAAAAAAGAACTGAGGAAGTTTTCACCCAGTGGAGAAGGTACTTTCAGGGAGAGGGAATAGCATATGAAAAATCACAGTGGTATAAGGCAGACCGGTGCGTTTGAAGAACTGCCAATAGTTAAGTCCCAGGAGCTAGGACTTAAATGTAGGTAAGTTATAAGGACAGAGAACCAAAGCAGAGAGTAAGGGGTATATATGCAGATGGAGCCTAGGGGATAAGGAAGCCTCCTCCTCTTCCTCCTTCTCTTCTGTTTAATGAGCCCTCCCCCTACTCTTTTGGAAAGGAGTGAAAGGGTAGGAAACTACATCTTTAAGCACCTATACATGCCAAGCCCTGTAGTGAGTGCTTTGCACCCTTTAATCCTTACTTTGGCACAATTCACCAGCCCCATTTTCCAGGTGAGGAAACTGAAGCTCAGAATGGTGAAGTGACTTACTCACACAGTCAGTAAGTGGCAGAAATAAGGTTTGGATGGAAGTGCTTGTGATTCCAAAAGCGGCACCCTTTAGACTGGGCCAGACAGAACAACTGAAAGTGGAATCATGCTTTTATCTCTGCAAAATGCTTTCATGTACCTAGGCTCATTTGATTCTTACCATGATATTGAGTAGCAATTGGTCAAGTATCATAATTTCCATTTTTTCAGTAGGAAAACTGAGTCACACAGAGGTTCATTTTGAGTGATTTGAGAATTTCAGAATTAAATACATCCAAAGTACCAACAAGAGGACCCAGCTGAAAAACTACACATGAAATGAAGATCAGTCCTGAGATGGTTTCTCAGTGCAAAGGGGCAGCTGAGGACGTGACACATGTGCACATGAGAACCTTGTGTGCATGTGGAGGTTTGCAGCTGGAACAGCCGGAGGGGCTAATCCAAGTGGCTGAGCTAATCCTTTCCTCTGCCTTCTGCCTGCTTCCCCTGTCACCTTAGGGGCCCCTCCTGAGGGGACATCTGCGAATTCTCCACGGAATCCCTCATTTAGCTCCCAAGACCCAGCGCAAGCCTGGGTGCAGAATGTTGGTGCAATTTTGACAAGATGCTCACAGAGGTTCAGTGACTAGTTTTAATTAGGCCATCTTTGTTTACGTTTGATGTTTATCAGCTAATTGGCATGGCAAGGTGTGAGTCACACAGCTTTCCCCTGGCATGGAATCAGTTGTCAGAGAAAAAGCCAGGAGAACAAATGATCCCAATTATGAGAGAACCCACCGGGCTAATTATCGTCCCACTAAGGACGGAACCTTCCCCCTCCTGCTGCTCCTGCTACTGCTGTGGCTGCACCAAGTGCCCTGGGATCTCTACACCCCTTCCCCCAGCCCCAGAAACCCAGAAACCAGGATCTGGGCCCCCAGCTGGCTGCCTGGAGATTTATTCTCTCAAATTCAAAACTTGCATGTTCCTCCAGCTCAGACACACCAGGGCAACATTCTTCCTTTAGTTCAAGATCATTCTCCTCTTTAGCCCCTTCCATAAATAATTGCTCATGTATGTTGGACTTTTCCTGCATGCAAGGCACTGTTGGAAGCACCTGATAATTATTTTCCCCAATAACGTGCAGTCAGGTCGCATTATTATCTCCATTTTACAAATGAGGAAACTGAGTTGTGCAGATCTTAAATAACTTGTTTGAGGGCAAGCAATAGGGCTGGGATTTGAGTGACATGATCTATCACCGTGGCAACTGCTCTTGACCATCAAGTGATTCTTGGATGCTCAGAAAGACCTAAAAATCAACCAATTAGGATTCTTCAGGTGGATTTCTGGGGCCACTCTCCCTCGAATTATGTAGGTACAATCGCCTTCTAGAACAGTGCTGTCCAGAACTTTCTGCAATGATAGAAATGTTATACTGTCCTGCCCAATGCAGTAGGCAGCCACTAACCACATGTGAAATGTGGCAAGTGAGACTGAGGGACTAAATTTTTCATTTCATTTTATTTTAATTTATTTTAGTTTTAATTGAAAGAGTCACATGTGGCTAGCAGTTACCTTGCTGGAAAATGCGGTTCTAACTGGTCAGCCCTTAGTCCTCAAATGCTGCAATTTCCTAATCAGTCCTGTATGTGTGTCTTTTCCTCCCCCTCCTCCTGCTGCAGCTTCCTGGCTTTCTTGGTGCAGGGCAGGTCTCTTCATTTTCTGCATTCTCTGCTGCCCATTCTCTAAGCCCCCTCTGGGCTGAGGGGCTTGTGCGGAGGAATGCAGTTTGGCTGCCCTTGAGTTGAATGATGATCGTGGACCTTTGGAATGTCCACAAAGCCTTGCACTCTCGGCCTCCCCTGTCTCTCTCCTTCGCTGGGGTAACAGATGGCCCTGGCTTTCACCAGCCGGGCCTGAGCACATTGTCACTCCCAGCTGAAAGTGAAATATTCAGTGGCATTTAAATTAAATAGACTCTAATGCTTCAGTAATATTAATTACGTTTTCATTCATCCCTGGCCTAATAAATCAATGCGTAAAGAGAGGATGCTCGGGAGGCTGGCAGCCTAGTGGGGCCACTGGGCCTTTGTGTGAGCCCGCACACAATGCCCCCATTCTTACAGGGCTGCGCTTGCCCCTGCAAACATCTGTGCTCAGCCCCTCTTGAGGAGGAGCCAAAGAGGTAACATTTACACTCTGGTCTTCCAATTTGTCCCTGCACCAGGGCTTGAGTCAACGGGAAATGTGAAGGCCACACTGAAAACCACATTCAGAGCTGCTGCTGCTGCCGCTACTGTGTGTGTGTGTGTATGTGTGTGTGTATTTGTGGGCACATGTGTGCATATGGAGCTGGGGGGTTTGCAAAATTCTGAGGCAGAGATTCAGTGAATGGAGACAGGAGTCTATTGGTGCTGGGACCTCACTTCTACCTGCAAGATTGTGTTAGTTCAGCCTTAACCTATGAGAAGAAGGAGAAAAGGAAGAAAGAAAGGAAAGAAAGAAGAAAGGACAGAAGGAAGGAAGAAATAGGAAGGGGAATAATAACAGCTACCATTGAATGAGTGCTTACTATGCGCCAGGAACTGTGCTAAGCACTTTTATGAAACTTCTCTTATTTATTCCTTACAACAATTTATAACATAACATAGCAACTATTATTGGCCCATTTTACAGATGAGGAATTTATCTGTAGTTCAGAGAAATTCAGGAACTTGCCTATGGTTCCAGGCCATGTCTGTTTGACTCCAAAGACAATGTTCTTTACCTCTAAGTTCTACATCCATCAGAAGAAAATACAGAAGAACAGAAGAGATCTCTAAGGCTATGGTTTGTGTAGGGGGCAAGGGGCCAATGTTTGAGAAATTTCCAACATTCCCCTTGGTTTCTGAGGTTTTTTGCCTTTGGGGAGGTCCTTCCCCAACAAGCAATGTCCCAACCCCCGCTCCAGGGCTATACATATGTAAAAGAAGCCAATAAAACAATCCAAGAGAGCCTGCTCTCCTAAATCTTCAGGGGACAAAACCTCCCACTTGTGATGCTTCAAAGCTGTCCAGAGCTACCAGTTTACCCCCAGAAGTCCCGACTCAATGCCTCTGATTGGAAAATAAATAGCTTTGCACATAAAAACCACAGGCCAATTGTTAGCCTAGGAATGGGAAAATGCTGTGTGCATCACTGCGTATCAACCCCGGAGCCTCACTCCTCCAGGGAGGCAGCCTCTCCTCTAGGAGATGGCCCAGGAGCTGGGGGTGAAGGCACTGGTAAACATGGGAGTTTCAAAAATGATTCCTTAGGAAGATTTTTAAAATAGTAAATGTTAAAATCTACAAGAAATTGTGTTTCTTATAGAAAAACTAGAAAATACAAATAAGAAGGAAGGGCAAACATCAGCTGAATTCTTCCACCCAGAGTTAACACTTGGTGTTTTTTCCTCTAGAAAGCTCTCTCTATCACTACTTGGCAAACATTGGGCCATAAGATTCAAACTGTTTTGCAACCTGCTTTCCCCTACCATTTACTGTGATCCAAAAGTCTTCCTATGGCATTAAATATGTATCTCCAACACAGTCTTCTTAATGACAAGTTTTGCAACTGATAGGCAAAACATGGTTTGGTTATTTAATCAATCTTCAATTATTGGACATTTGGACAATCAAACCAGAATCAAAATAGAAACCAGGGTTGTTTCTATTTTTTTCCTCCCACAAAGATTACTATAATGATTTTCCTTGTGGCTAAATCTTAGTGCACGCACATTCCCCATTACTCTCTTAGAATAAACAACTGAAAGAGAAATTGCTAAGTCAAAGTGAATATGCATGCATATTTTGAGGGCAGAGACACCAAGTGTCTACTATAATTTGTAAAAAATGACTTGGAAAGCTAAATCTCAGCTTCAGACCCAATTCCTACCCAATGTAAATATTCCTACTCTCTGATGCTTGAGGCTGGTTTGATTACACAAAACCAAGTTTGGAACTTTCTGATCATCTTGTCGGTAGGTTAGGGCTCAGCACTTGCAGCTTCATTGTGAGGGTTCTTGCACCTCAAGGTAGAACTGACACCATTAGTGTCCCACAGGAAGCAATTGAATAGAGTGACCAGCCTGTGTGGTCTCTGGAGTCAGCCTAGATTTAACACCAGCTCTGCCTCTGACTTGCTGTGTGCCCTAAGGGAAATTGCCCAATCTCTCTGGGTCTCAGTTTCTTCATCTACAACCTAGTGTGTGATACTTGTATCCATCTTATTTCAGTGAAGATTAAATATATGTAAAACACTCAGCATAGTGACACATGGTAAATGTTCAGTAAACATTTGCTACTACGCTGTTATTATGTTGACCCACTAATGAGCTATTCAACCAACCTCTTAGTTATTCAAGTCTTGGTTTTTTCTTGGAGCTATCAGGAGAGACCATGAATTGCACCCTATTTAAATTGGCCTATATCACACAGAAGGTGATTTAATTCAATCTAATACTGATTGAGGTCCTGGCACGAGTCCGGCCCTGTGGTAGCAAGATGAATGTGTCCCCAGGAGCTCATTGGCTAGTGGGAAAGCCGGAAACATGCATCGGTAACTCAGATCCAAGGCAGCCTGTTGCCAACGGTGTAATGAGAGGTGCAAATAATGCATGTGAATGGGGCCTCTCCAGTGGCATCAATGGGAGGAGGATTTGAAGTGATGCTTAGGGAGGTCCAATCACTTGTCCAAAGTCACACAGTTACTAAGATGTGGAGCTAGGATTAGACTGTAGGTCTGTCCGGTTTAAAAAAAAATCCATGCTCGTTTCCTCCATATTAACAAGCAATTCAAGGTCAAAGTCACTCTAGAGCATACTAGGGCTGTCCAGTAGAACTTGCTTCCATGCATATGCTCTATATCTGTGCTGTTCAATATGGTGACCACTAGCTACACTTGGCTACTGGGCACTTGAAACACGGCTAGTGTGAGTGAGACACTGGATTATTTTACATTTTATTTAAACATGGCTAGTGGCTACTATGTTGGGCAGCAAAGGTTTAGATGGAGGAACTAATTTAAGAGAAGGGCTAATGTTAAAGATCAAACTATTTTTTTTTTCTTTTTATGAGACAGAGTCTCACTCTGTCACCCAGGCTGGAGTGCAGTGGTGCCATCTCGGCTCACTGCAACCTCCACTTCCCCTGTTCAAGCGATTCTCCTGCCTCAGCCTCCTGAGTAGCTGGGACTACAGGTGTGCGCCACCACACCCGGCTAATTTTTGTGTTTTCTAGTAGAGACGGGGTTTCACCATATTGGCCAGGCTGATTTTGAACTCCTAAACTCGTGATCCTCCTGCCTCAGCTTCCTAAAGTGCTGGGATTACAGGCATGAGCCACTGTGCCCAGCCCAGACTTTTTAATGACAGGAAAGTGAGAGATTTTTAAAAATAAAAAGTAAAAATAAAGGCAGACTCTAATTTGAAAGGAACTGTTACTTAATTAATAAATAATAATAATAATAAGGTTTTCATGGAGGCCAAATATTTTTCCACCCTTGGAGCAACACATGCATTTGGTTGACGTGCTCTGACCATGCCATCTTTGTGGCTCTTTGTCAAACAGTTTGGGGCCAAGCCAAAGCCCACGGGGAGGGCTCCCTTTGGCAAATGCATTCCCTCTTCTTCTCTGTTTTGTATTTGGCATTAAACCGAGTAACTGTCTCATGCTGAAACCACCACACGTATCTAATTCCCATTTTGTTCTCTGTCAGATTCAGGCAGAGAGCTGATAGAATAGCTGACACTTTCAAGTCAGTGAAAACTTCCTATCTGTACTTCTCAATGGTTGGAGCTGTGCAAAGACACACTAGGCAGCCTTTGTGGGGGGAGGGTGAGTCTCCCATCAGGAGAAGTGTTCAAGCATGCGTTGAACAATCATGGGTATGTTGTGTCAAGGTTGCAAACTTCAAAAGAGAGAGGAGAGGTAGTTGGAATAAATGACCCTTTATGTTATTTCTAGCCTCAAAAGTCAGAGCCTTTATAAAGACTTTTGTACAAATGATTTTGCTCTGTAAAAACCCTTATCTATCCATACCCCATAGCCAAGGTTAGACTGGGAATTCTCTGAGGTCAAGGCTGTATCATAGTCACTACTGTGTTGTTGGACTAGCCATGGTACTTGGAACATGAGAAATGTTCAGTAAATTCTGGTTGTTGTGGTTGAGAGAACATTTGAATCTTAATGTCTTAACCTAAATATTAAATGGCAGTCTTCATTTGTTTTGATGAGAGATTGGATGCGAAGTAAATTCAATGCAAATGTGGGTCTGATCTCCAAAAGGACCAAACAATCATTCCCCCTTGTGTGCTCAGTCCTGTGAGATTAAAAAGGTAGGGCTAGAACTGATAATTACATGGTGTCTACCAGGTGCTGAGTACTGTGGTAGGTGCATTTGCATATATATTATAGTATAATTCCCAAGATAACCTTGGAAGAGGAATTACTATCCCATTTTAAAGATAAGGAAGCTGAGGCTTGACAAGCAATTATTACAAAATCGCATTGATAGTAAGTGGCTGAGGTAACAAACAGTCAACAGCCTTTAGTTCTACCCTGACCTCATTTATGTAGCAGATATTATATAGGAGGGATCACTGAAGGTAAGGACATGAGACTGAAGAGACATCTTGGGCAAGGTTATGGACATCTTCAGCATTGGAGAGGTGAGGAGACGCCTTCTGCCTCTTTGCCAGAGAGATCACCATGTCTTAGTGAATCAGAATGATTTAGGACCATAGTAGATAACATCACCTCCTCATCTCACACCCTTGCCCAAATCCTTACAAGTTCTTATTTGCCAATGGGAACCCCTCAGATTGGCTTCTCTTTCTCTCTCTTTTTTTTTTTTTTGAGACAGAATCTCACTCTGTCACCCAGGATCAAGTGCAGTGGCGCGATTTTGGCTCACTGCAACCTCCCCCTCCCGGGTTCACGCCATTCTCCTGCCTCAGCCTCCTGAGTAGCTGGGACTACAGGCGCCCGCCACCACGCCTGGCTAATTTTTTTTTTGTATTTTTAGTAGAGACGGGGTTTCACCGTGTTAGCCAGGATGGTCTTGATCTCCTGACCTCGTGATCCACCCACCTTGGCCTCCCAAAATGCTGGGGTTACAGGTGTGAGCCACTGCACCTGACCAGATTGGCTTCTTTACACTTCTAAGGAATTACTTCAAATGTAAGACCTTTTTTTCTCAGTTCCTTTTCATTGGACAATTTTTAAAGCCCACTGTAGATGTATTAACCAAGACTCTTTCTGTTACAAGTGGCAGAAATCCAGTTCAAAGAGGTTTAATTACAAAAGTTGTTCATGGTGCTGAATGAGCAAGACTTCATGGATGCCTGGATATGGGTGCTCACATGATGGTATTCCAAATATCTCTCAGGTGTCTTTTGGCTCTTCTCTCCTGTTTTGGATCCCTTATCAGGCATGGTCACCGGCAGTTCCAGATTTACTTCTTAGCATCTTCAGTAGATATAGTGAAACTTTCCCCCAATTGTTCTAACAAGGAAAGAAATGTAGCACGTGAAACAATGTTGAAACTATGAGGTTTGCACTGGATCTGATAGATGTCAAGTACTGCTATGTTTCTCTTGAAATTTTAAACTCTCCGAGGCAGCCCTGAGTGTTCTCTGTGGCATCTCAGCGTGCTTCATCACACAGTTTGGGATCCAGTGTTATTGGGTCACCGTCTCCCCTTGCCTGACCTGCTGCTGCTCTCTCTGTCCTAATTCCTGGCCTCAGCCCTTCCTGTTTGTAGAGTAGTATTTTGAATTTCATCCTCGATTTTTATTAATGAATCACCTTAAGCAGGTTACTTGTTATTTCCACACCTGACTTTCCTCATTGGTAAATGGTGATTGTACTATCCACCTTGGAGGGCCACTGTGAGAATTAAATGATACTCTCTGTTTAATATGCTGAGTGAAGTTCCCTAAACACAATCAGTATTCAAAGTTGCAGCTATTATTTTCCTTGTCTTTCTTCTACATATTGTTATTATTATCAATACTTGGAGCAGCTGTATTAGTTGGCATTAGGCTTATCTGTGAATGGCAGTAAACCCCACACAAGTAGCTTAAAGACAACTGGAGGTTTATTTCTCTCACATGCAAATATCCAGGAAGGTGGTCCAAGGCTGGTATGATGTTACCTAGTGTCAGGAGTCCAGGCTCTTTCTATCTTATTTATCTGTGGTTCATAGGTCCATTTTCAAGGCCACCTCATGGCCCAAGTGGGCTGCTCTAGATCCAGCTCTTATGCCCCCCTTCCAGCCAGAAGGAACAAAGAAAGGGGAGGAGAAGTTCACACTCCCTCTCTTCCTGGAAGGTGCACACCCCAAGCCTGTACAACTCTCATTGCCAGAGCTTGTCACACCTAGCTGCAAGGGAAATGGAGAAATGTAGTGTTATTCTGAGTGGCCATGGTGCGCAGCTAAACGTTTTATTACTATGGAGGAAGAGTAGGCTCTGCCACTGCAGGACTAGAAAAGGACCCTAGAAGCTGGACTGACCCCGGATGATGCAGCTGTGAGAAAACTATGCTTCTGCTTAAAGGGAAATACTGTACATCTTTGGCCACCTGAGGAATGCAAAATTCACTTGGGAATTTTTAAGAAAGCTGGAAGTTAAAACTCAAGTGTGAAGCTCTCTTCTCTGAGCCAAGGAGCTTAGTTCAGTCTTTCTCCTCTGATTGCCAGCCGGGCCTGGGGAGAGGCAGAGCGCTGGCCCCAGGCAAACTTGGTTTGAGGCCAAATTCCAGGACTCTTGGGGCTGACTGGCAGCCACTCTGTCTGAGCAACCTGGGGGATCCTGAGAAAAGAATGAACATCCGAATCCCAGAACAAAATCAGCAATGATGATGCTCTTGCAGCCCGGGTCTGGCTGGGAGGCCGCACAGTGGGGAGGATGAGGTCATGGTGACAAATGAGAGAAGGGGGAGGGCTCTAGAGTGCAGCAAGTCTGCCCACCAGCCAGAGCCGGGTGCTCAGAGCAAAGCCAGCCCCTCTCTTGTCTGCCACCGCTCTCCTGTGTGATCATAGGAGAGTCACAATGTTTTTGGACTTCAGTCTATCCAGTGAGAAGATAGGAAACACAGCAGCAGTGGCTAGGTTCAGGAATGTCCAGAAAATGAATAGAATTATTAAAGAAAAAGGGGCTTGGTTGCTAGGGGTTTGGGTGGAGCACAGAGGATTTTTAGGTCAGGGAAGCTTTTGTGTGACACTATAATGATGGATGCATGACATTACACATCCTTAAAACCCTTAGGAAGTATAGCAGCAAGAGGGAACTCTAATGTAATCTATGGACTTTGATTGATATTGATGTGCCAATGTAGGTTTATCTATTGCAACAAATGGACCACTCTGGTGGGGCATGTTGATGATGGGGGAGGATGTTGAGGAGTGAGGGGAGTATGTTGAAACTCCGTGTATTTTCTGCTTCATTTTGCCGTGAATCTAAAACTACTCTATCATCTGGTCCAAAAGCCTACTTTAGGGCTATAAAGATGAAGTAATCAGATATTATTGGTGTTGAGTGGTTCCGTCCATTCGATGGGTATGGTAGTTTAATTTGGAACTTGGAGGGAGGAAGTAGACAAAAAACATTGCAGTTGCATTTTCTGCATCTCATTGGTATGCTTTTAGGTCATTCCAAGATCACTGCCTTTTAGGATTTAGGAGATACAGTTGCCTTTTGATGATCTGCAAGTGCTTTTGTTCAGCATGTAGGTTTCCTGCTTTTTGAAGAAAGTCAGGATTATATATTGACCTGAAGACAGTGCAGCCAGGACTCCTGTGCCTAGTGCTGTTGTGGCTAAAATGGTGGTGGTGCATCTACCGTCCAATAGAACTCTCTGTGATGACAGAAATATTCTAATTTGTACTTGTCCGATGTGGTAGCCACCAGCCACGTGCAGCTACTGAGCACTTGAAATGTGACCAGTGCAATTGAGGAACTGAAATTTCATTTTATATTAATATCTTTAAACTACAAATTTAAATCATTTTATTTTAATAACTTTAAATTTTAATATTTTAATAACTTTAAATTTACATAGCCACACAGGGCCAGTGGCCACTGTATTAGACAGCATGGGTCTAGGGCCATATCCTTCAGTAGTGCTTTTTCTACTCACCTCATGGTTTCTCAGAAGTTTGCTTTGCACGTATCTGTGTGTCTGTGGAGAGGAGGGAATAATGTACAGGAATGCTGCAGGAATTCCCATGGATATGCCAAAGGCTTACCCTCAACCCACAAATATCTCAGACCCAAAATGCTGGAGCATCCTACTACATATCTACCTTTCACCTAAAAAAAAGAAAACATACAATGGAATCCAGGAAACAAGGCAGGGATTATGTAGAATTTCTTCGCTGTATATCTTGTTTTAAAAAATAAGTCATTACATTTATAGTTGTATTATGTATAATGGGTCATGGGATCAAACTGAGGTCTAAGGATAGTCCTAGCTTTTGTGCCTTTCAGGATTTAGGAGATACAGTTACCTTTTGATGATCTGCAAGCCCTTTGCTTGCTGTCTTTTTTGCTTTGCTTGCCTTTGCTACTAAGTTGTTGTCTGGCATGTGACAGCCCTCCTGGATTTCACTTTCCTCATGGTTAGTAAATAAAATGGGATAAACAACCCATCAGCTCTTTGATATTCTCTCAGAGCTGAACAGAATATATCTTTTTTATTAAAAAACATGGAGACAGAAAACTTTAGACTGGTCTAGATCTGTAGCAGATTATTCAAAATGCATACCATGTTCTGCAGTATGTTGCAAAGAAGAAAAGGGCGCTGTGGTGCAATCAGCTTGGGATACACAGGTTAAGGTTACATAGGTTTCTTGATTTCAGGACTCCTCAAAGCCTTTAATATTCTAATGTGCATTATGACTTTTCAGGTGGGGAATCCAGCTGCTGCCTTTCTCAAAAGACCCCCAAATTATTTCTGTTGGAGGAATGTCTTCCAGGAAGAACTAATGGTTTGTGGAACACACTTTGGGAAATGCTGATCTTGAGGGAGCATGAGTGTTTTTTAGGGACTCAGCTGTCTCCCCAACTTTGGCCTGTCTTTGCCCATCATGCCGGGCATGCAGGAATGGAATTCTGCACACAGCAAAGGGCTGAATCCTGCTTTTCTTCACACAGGTGCAGCTCCCCATGGCCCCAGCTCTCCAGCTGCCCCCACACAGCCTGTTTTGTGCTAGGGCTATCACGATTTGCAAATTCCTTTTCTAGCTCAAGTGCATGGACCCAGAAAATGCCCCTGCTTGAGGGCCAAGGTTGACCAAGACCCCCAGCAGTAATGTGACCTCTGTGGAAGCAGCACCTCCCAGAGGGCAGAGTTTGTCTCTATGCTTGTACCATTGGTGGTAAATTCTGCTGAGCTCTATGGATCCATCTGGATGAAAAGGTCTGTATAAATGCAAGATCATTATCATTATCAGCTGCCCCAGTTGGAGCCTACTGATTCACAAGCCCACAGTCAATGGGGCCTTTCCAAAAATTCCATTCCACATGGCTTGAAAAAGGTGTAATTACATGAAGCTGCATATCTTCTGGAGAGACAGACACGTTCATGTCTGTCCCAGGAGTGATGGAGAGGAATCTCTCAGGCCCCTCATTAGGCACATGGAGAGAGGTGCCCTCCAGGCCTGGCCCAGGTCAGGGACAAGTCAGAAGCTGCATCTGGAGCAGATCCAGGATCTTATCCTGGTGCACACGAGGGGCCAGCATCGCGCTTGCACATTTATAGCTCAGGTGCTCTCTGGTGTTACCAGGAAGCTGCTGGGATGAGACGGAGGCCAGAGAGTGTCCCAGGACAATGCTTCCTTCACTCTTGTTCATTTTTAACTTTAAAAAATGGCCTCCATGATCCCCAAAATGGTCTTTTGGTGTGAGGGAAGTGGTTGTTCTAAGGAAAGTCTCTGCTCGACACACACAAAAATTCTCCTCCATGACCTTGGACCATGTCTGTGATAAAAAGACTGGCTGGGTGAGGAGTCCAGCCTGTTGACCTCCCATTTGGCCTGAGTCCTCTGTTGCAGGGGTCCTCAATCCCCAGGTTAGGGGTCAGTACCTGTTCCTCTTAGGAAGTGGGCTGCACAGCAGGAGGTGAGCAGCAGGCCAGCCAGCAAGCATTGCTGCTGGAGCTCCGCCTCCTGTCAGATCAGTGATGGCATTAGTTTCTTGTGGGGCGCCTTGTGAACTGGCCGTGTGAGGTGTCTAGATTGCATGCTCCTTATGAGAATCTAACTAATGCCTGACGATCTGAGGTGGAACAGTTTTATCCCAAAACCACCCCCGCCCACTGTGAACTCAGAGAGCACCTCAGCCTATGGTCAGGTACCATCTACAGCACTTGTGCCTTAAACACCCATCAGCAGATGTGAAGATTTCCCAAAGCATGCCTCAATTTAGGGTGGTGCAAACTAGTGTAGCCTCTTGCCTATGAATGAAGACTAAGGGCTCCATCCAACCAGCTCGCTTGTCTGGATCCAGTCTCCAGGACTCTTCCAGTTTCCCTGTAGTAAAAGAACACACCTTGGTGGGCGTTGTTCATTTATCAGTGCACAGGGCCACATTGACAAAGTCTTAATATTTAATGGCTTATGAGTCTAATAACAAAAAATTAAAACTCTCTCGTCATTCTTAAAGATGAGCCCGATTTATCCCATTCATTAGGCCCTTATGTCTCTGTCTGGAACCAAGATGTCAGATCTTTAGCCTAAGTAACATTAAGAGTAAGGAGGATAATGCAAATAATGCCCAAGGCTGCCCTTAAAAAATCATAAAGAAATGAATAGGCTATCCCAGCTTTGCTAGCACATATTTCACAAGTTGTGCTTAGCAAATACAGTCCTCATGAGTGCCACCTTTTATTTGTCAGTAAAACCTCCTATGATCCCATCTGTAAACCCAGTACTTAGCATGGAAGGATCCCATTAGCTAACATCAACTGGCTCAGGAACGCCCTCTCCAGGTGCTGATTTTCATTCATATCCCAGACTACCAGGATTGCATGTAAGGTGGGTGGATCACAACGTCAAGAGACTGAGACCATCCTGGCCAACATGGTGAAACCCCGTCTCCAATAGAAATACAAAAATTAGCTGGGCGTGGTGGTGTGAGCCTGTAGTCCCAGCTACTTGGGACGCTGAGGCAGGAGAATCACTTGAACCTAGAAGGTGGAGGTTGCAGTGAGCCGAGATCACGCCACTGTACTCCAGCCTGGCGACAGAGTGAGACTCCGACTGGGAAAAAAAGAAAAGAAAGGAAAAGAAAAAGATAGAGGAAGGTGAGGAAAGGGAAGTAATTATGTTATTCTGAGTCTAGTAGGCACTGGATGAGGTGCTCATACGTCCTTCCTTAAGCCTCTTCCACTTGACCCTCAACACCAATCCAGGAAGTAAATTTTATTATGCTGGTTTTGCAGATGAGGAAACTGAAGTTTACAGGCATTAAGTAAAGAATCCAAGTTTCTATAACCTTGGAACTGGAATTAGCAGGATGCTGGGATTAATGCCAGGATGACCAGATTCTCATTCTCTGTTCTTTTGACTATCCCGCACATGCGCCCTTTGCCTTTTTTGTCTATTCCTGATGTTACCACTCCTATTCACGTGACCTAAGTTAGTAGTTACTTAATTTCTCCTAACCTCAGTATGCTGACCTATTCAATGGAAATAGCAATATTTGTTCCACTGCCTTCCCTGGTTGCTGTGTGGACAAAATGAGATAATATGTGAGAAAGCGAAGGAGAGAGGCTTTCTTTGCTTCTTTCTAAAAGTTTCAGGCCAGTTCTATCCAACTCAGTCAAGGAAGAGAGAATGACTAAGTATGTGGAGAGAATGCTCTGCGTGAGTGTGATTCTAAAGTAACAAATCAGCTGTTTATACTCCATATGAGCACATCTCAAGGTATGGGAAGTTTGTTGGGTTTTTTTTGTTTTTTAAATCCCACACCTTAAGATGAAATTCTGTCCCACTGAGACCCTGCTGAGCAGAAAATAATAGGTATCAACCACCTTTCCTCAAGCTTCCTCCACCTGGAGCCTGAGAGCAATGTGGCTGAAGGGAGACAGGAGGTGTGTGGTGAAGGGGTGGAGAGGTTTATAGCTTGAATGATTTTTTCACTAGGTCAGCTCGTGGCCTCCGTGACAGTGGGGGTGAAATTATTAAAACAGAAACACCTGGGAGGCCGAGGCGGGCGGATCACGAGGTCAGGAGATCGAGACCATGGTGAAACCCCGTCTCTACTAAAAATACAAAAAAATTAGCCGGGCGTAGTGGCGGGCGCCTGTAGTCCCAGCTACTTGGAGAGGCTGAGGCAGGAGAATGGCGTGAACCCGGGAGGCAGAGCTTGCAGTGAGCCGAGACTGTGCCACTGCACTCCAGTCTGGGTGACAGAGCGAGACTCCGTCTCAAAAACAAAACAAAACAAAAACCAGAAACACCTTCACTGCAGCAGGTTCAGTTGTGACACATATGATGTTTTATAAAGTCCGTATTTCTGTCCAGTATGGGAAATTTTCAGATCAAACCTCAATCAGAAAGTTATTGAAATAGCCAAGAAGAGGAAGATAATGTGGAGACAGAATTGCAGTCCCACATGGGATGGGGCAGTGGGCCAGGGCACACATGTGCAAGTTACAGGGAAGCACAAAGCCACAGGGCCAAGGAAACAGAGAGAAGCAGTTTGAGAGAGGAGTGCATGAGGAGTCCTGGGCATCTTCTAAAGTGTATGGAAGAGAGATAATCTCCTGAGAGTCACTTCTGGCAGAGCCCATGCAGATTTTTTGAAAAACCTTTTAAAATGTTGAGAACATTTCAAATGTGCAGAAAAAATTGCAAATATATCCAAAGAACTCCCCAAAACATATTCTTTATGCAGACTTACCAAGTGTTAACATTTTGCCACATTTACTTTACCATGCTCTCCCTCTCCCTTCCTCTCTCTCTATAATTTTTTTCCTGAACATTTGAGAGCAAGCTGCAGACACAATGACATTTTACTCCTACATACTGTGTGGATTTTCCGGGAACGAGGTCATTCTTTTATATAACCTCAGTACAATTGTTAAAGCTAGGAAATTTAGCAAAATCTTTTATTGAATCCAGAAGTAGGTATATTTTTTTTCTGCAAATGGCCAGAGAGTAAATATTTTCAGTCTATGGGCCAGGGGTGTTCAATCTTTTGGTTTCCCTGGGCCATGTTGGAGGAAGAAGAATTGTCTTGGGCCACACATGAAATATACTAACACTAATGATGTCGATGAGAAAAAAAAAACCCTCAAAAAAATCTCATAATGTTTTAAGAAAATTTACAAATTTGTGTTGGGCCGCATTCAAAGCCTTCCTGGGCTGCAAGCAGCCTGCAGGCCGTGGGTTGGCAAGCTTGTTATAGGCTATACAGTCTCTGTCACAACTATTCATCCATGCCTTTGTCATACAAAAAGCAGCCATAGACAATACATAAATGAATGGACATGGCTGTGTTCCAATAAAACTTTATTTGAAAAAATCAGTGGCAGGTCAAATTGGACTACAGGGCCATAGTTTGCTGACTGATGATCAAACCTGTGTCTTTCATGATTGACCTTCTTTTTTGTTTTTTGAGACAGGGTCTCAGTCTGTCATCTAGGCTGGAGTGCAGTGGTGCAGTCATGGCTCACTACAGCCTCGACCGCCTGAGCTCAAGTGATTCTCCCACCTCAGCCTCCTGAGTAGCTGGGACCATAAGCATGTGCAATCATACCCAGCTAACTTTTTTTGTTTTGTTTTCTTTTTTTGAGATGGAGTCTCACACTGTTGCCAGGCTGGAGTGCAGTGGTGAGATCTTGGCTCACTGTAACCTCCGCTTCCCGGCAAGCGATTCTCCTGCCTCAGCCTCCACAGTAGCTGGGATTACTGGCACAGACCACTATGCTCTATTTTTTTTTTTTTTTTTTTGTATTTTTAGTAGAGATGGGGTTTTGCCACACTGGCCAGGCTGGCCTCGAACTCCTGACCTCAGGTGATCCCCCTGCCTCTGCCTCTCAAAGTGCTGGGATTACAGGTGTAAGCCACCACGCCCAGCCCACACCCATCTAATTTTTTTATTTGAAGAGATGAGGTCTCACTATTATTATTATTTTTTTTTTCAGACGGAGTCTTGCTCTGTCGCCCAGGCTGGATGGAGTGCAGTGGCACCATCTTGGCTCACTGCAAGCTCCACCTCCTGGGTTCACATCATTCTCCTGCCTCAGCCTCCCGAGTAGCTGGGACTACAGGTGTTCGCCACCATGCCCAGCTAATTTTTTGTATTTTTTAGTAGAGATGGGGTTTCACCGCGTTAGCCAGGATGGTCTTGATCTCCTGACCTGGTGAGCTGCCCACCTCAGCCTCTCAAAATGCTGGGATTACAGGCGTGAGCCACTGCACCCGGCCGAGGTCTCAGTATGTTACCCAGGCAGGTCTCGAACTCCTGAGCTCAAGGGATGCTCCTGTCTTGGCCTCCCAAAGTGCTGGGATCACAGATGTGAACCACTGTGCCTGGCTAATAATTGACATTCTTGAAGAGTACAGGCCAGTTATTTTGTAGAATGTCCTTCAATATAGTTTTCCCTGATGTTTCTTTGCAATAAGATTTAGGTTATATAATTTTAGCAGGAATATAACACAAGTGATGTGCTTTTCTTAGTACATCATAGCAGGGCCACGTGATGATGGTTGGTCCTCCTATTGGTGCTGAAGCACATATTTTTAAAATGAGGGATTTGAGTAATTTCAAACAGAATAAGAAATGGTTCTGCAGGTGGTAGCAAGAGCCGTGGCACATAGAAGGAATATCTGAAGGGGAGGACCTGGGCAAGGAGAAGGGGCATCCAAGCCTTGCTAGAGCACAAAAGTGGAGCAATGACAGTAGTTATTAGTAATAATGAGGTATTATGTATTGAACACTAATGTGCCAGACACCATGAAAAGTATTTAAAAATATGTCATCTCCTTTAATCTTCTCATAATGGTATGAAGCATGATCTATTATTATTCCATTTCACAAATGGAATAATAAAGGTGTAAGGGAGGTGGGAAAGTGCAACAGCAGCCCCAGTTCTTCTCTCCTCCCTATATCTATTGCCATTGCCATGTAACTTTGCTGTTCTTTCCACAAAAGGGTCAGGGTATTGTAGAGGAGGAAAAATATCTTTTCCTCACCTGTTGCTAGGTTCATGGCTAAGGCCTCTGTAACAAAAGATGGTTTAACAAGAGAAAAGCTTACAGATTTATTTAAGATAAGTTTTACATGACACAGGAGCTTTCTAAGGAAAGGAAGACTCAAAGAAACAGTTAAACTTGTTTTTTATGCTAAGTTTGATGAAGAATGGACAATCATGAAGACAAATAATTGGACGAAAGGGTTATGGTATAATGGTAATAAACTGGGAGAACTTAGCAAGGCCTCTTTGGTTAGATTCTTCTCTGACACCCTGTATCTTCAGAGATAAAGATGTTTCTTTTCTCCAGGTACAGGGAGGACATCTTGCGAATGGGGGTCTTATATGACCCACTTCAGGGTAAGGTCAGAAAATCGTTCTTAGGTTTTGTGACCTGCTTCAAGGGAGAAGGGCGAGAGGAAGTTGAGAGTGACCTTCGTTCTCCTGTTGTTTCCTCAGATGCCAAGGTGCCATATTTTGGGGTAGTGTGTCCTGAACTCTGTCACTGTATTTTCTTACCCCTTGATACTGAGTTTTGCTGTGTGACTTCTTTTGACCAAAGGAATGAGGCAAAAGTGACCATGTGCCAGTTTGGAACTTAGGTCTTAGAGACTTTGCATGTTGCTGCTTGCTCTCTTGTGCCTCTCTCATTGCCAAGAGAAGAACATGATGTGGGCTCCCTCTGGTCCTGAGAAAAGGATGAGAGATGTGCAGAGCAGAGCTTTAGCATCCAAGCCCAGCCTATGTAAGCCAAACCTCAGTTGACTTGCAAACTTGTAAGAAATATAAAATGATTGTTAATTTAAGTCACTGTGTTTGGGGATGATTTGTTATGCAGCACTGGCTAACTGATATAAAGGACTTAATTAACTTGCCCATGGCCACACAACTACAGTAGTCCCCACTTGTCCAGGGTTTTGCTTTCTGCAGTTCCAGTCAGAAAATAGGTGAGTACAATTCAATTAGATATTTTGAGAGAGAGAAAGACCACATCCAGGTAACTTTTATTACAGTATATTGTTATAATTGTTCTATTTTATTATTAGTTATTATTAATCTATTACTGTGCCTAATTTATAAATTAAAGTTTATCATATGTACTTATGTATATATAGGAAAAAACATAGTATATATGTATAGGGTTCAATACTCTTTGAGGTTTCAGGCATCCACCAAGGGTCTTGAAACATATCTCCCGCAGGTAAGGGGAGACTACTGTACCAGTTATGCAGCCAGATTTTGAAGACAAATGAATATTCCATAAACTGTCATTTTAACCATCATGCTGTAGTTACACATTGCTGTATAATTTACGCTTATGTGGATCTTTCCCAAAAATCCTTTTGTTGACTTTATAAAGTCCATGTGTTCTTAGAGAATCAGGGGTCCTTAAAATGTTGGGGATCATTTAGAGAATCTGAGCCTGCTTCCTTCTCCCCATCAAAAGATCAGGCAAACAAACATACAAGACTGCACGTAATTTTGGGTGGTTCATGGGTCCCCCCCAAAGCTTTTTCATGAATCACCCGGAAATGTATAAACTACAGGTAAAGAATCCTGGCTCTACATCTGAATCTGATCCAGGTGGATCCTCCCTAATGGCTACAATCAAGATTTTTGATTATGAAAAAACAGGTGGACAGATTCACTTGCTAGATTCTTCCCTTTCATTTGTGTAGCATTTTCTGTATTTGACGCCAAGCTACTTTGTTTATCCTCATACCTCCCATTTCCAAAGCCCTTTGGCTACACTTTAAAAACCAAAAATATCTTCGTGGTAATCTAGAAACAAGTGGGTTGTGTCAGAGTTGCTCTCCTGCCCCATTTTCTTTGCCTTTGCCATGTTTGCTCATGTTTCCGGCTTAAACCAGACCATATTTAGAATACTCCAGTCAGCCCCTCATTTTTCCTTTCTGGTAGGGCTTGGTATTGGTTTCTCTCTCAGGCCCAGTATCCATGTGTCCAAATGCTATGAGCTAGAAAGATAGCAATAGCTGACATTGCTGAAAGCTCACTATGTGCTAAGCATGGAGAAAAGTGCCTTTTACCCATCATCTCACTAAATCCTTATAACAACCCAGGGAGGATGTTTACATTATTATCTTTTTTATAGCTGGGGAAGCTGTGGCTAAGAGCTAAGTAAATGAGTAAAGAGTGGTGCCGGGACCTGAACCCAGATTCCATAGCCCATATTATTACCTACTGGCCTTCTTCAGCACTAAGCCTCTGGACTTCTCTATTGTTTTTTGGGTCATCTTTTATGCTACTTGAAGGCACAGTCTGTGTCCTGTGATGATCTCCTAACTACATTTACTCTATAAATTATAGCTCTCCTCACCCCCAAGGGCTTATAGTCCCGGGAATGAATTTTTGTTTGGCTTTCCTGTCCAATTTTGTTCTTATCACTTCAATTCACAAGAATTGGGCCCTTTCTCTGAGCCCCAGTATGACAGGCTGGCCCTGAAGAGATTTCATGGTTGATAATTGGATACTGTGTGACCCCCAAATTACCCTGACCCTCAATCCACTACTAATGAATCTCTGTGGAAGCCACCATGTTGATGGTTGTCTACTGTTCATGAGATGCCCATGCCTTTTCTCTATGGGTTGGAATGGCCAGGAATGTTTTCCTGGGGAGATTGAACCTGGGCTGGTCTTTGGAAGCTGATAATCTGAAAGGCATGGAGAAAGAAATCATTCATGAGTACAAGGATGAACTCCAAAGAGGCTGTTTCTAGGAACATAAACAAGTATGGATTCAGTCATACAGTGATATTTTGTGTCCACCGTTTTGGTGAAATTTGTCCTTCTTCAAGCAGCTGGATTTGTACAATGCCACCCCCCCCAAAAAAAAGAGGCTTAATTTGTTAGACACATGCAGGCAACAGACAACTGTCTTTTAGGTAAACCTCATAAAAGGAGCTGATAAAGAAACACATCGTCCCTTTATTAGAAGGAGAGGAGAAGTTGGTAACGAAGAGGTCACCAAAAAAAGGCCAAGGCTTCTAAGGCTTTGTTTCATTGTATTTTAACCTCTCTCTGGTCAAATAAGGACAAGTGTTATCTAAATGCCTAAGGAGCAGCAAGTGAGATGGAAAGACCAGAAGTCAGGTAGCACTCCGGAAATCAGTGGTCCGTTCACAGGGCAAAACTGAAAGTGTTCCCACCCTGGGACCTGAGGATTTGTAGTTTCAAAAGTGGCCAAAGGAGGCAAAGAAGAACCCTATTGGTCATATTGGGAGGACTGGGACACTGATGAACTTGCCAAGGTCTTCACGGACAACAAACAGTAACCCTCATCATCCAGGTCATTGCTGCCAAGTCAGGAAGCTTGGTCAGTCACCTCAGACAATGTGCGCTTGGTCTTTAAGACCAATACAAGAACATATGAGCAACCAAATCCTCAGTGTGTGGGAATGTGGGCCCAGGGTGGATTACAGGTGAGCTGGGAGGTTGTCTGTCAATCTGTTATAACTTTAAGTTCCCTGAGTTTGCCAAAGGCCTTAGGGTAGGAGTGGAATTCAAGACAAGTAGCTGTATGCAAGTTTAAATATGCAGAGATGACCCTAGTCTCCTCCATCCCCTATGTCTTAGTGTATCCTACACTTGATGGGGTGATAGTATTTCTTCGGAGAGAGTAAAAGTGAAAGTGGGGTGGGATGGTATTTGTTATCTCTTTCCTTTCCATCTCTACCAAGTAACACTAGATTTCTGTTGGAGGGAGGAAGCTGATTTTTATCCTGACTCTTTTCTCTTAGGTTGAAAGTTTTAAAATTTGTCTAACTTCTGAGAAAAATGCCTCAATCTGTTCTTTCTTTCTTTCTTTTTTTTAATGGTTCAATCTGTTCTTAAGGTCCAGAACTTCCACTGTTTTCCCATCAGACTTTGTTTGAAAGCTAAGAATAGCGAGCAAGTTTCCTAAAGCAAAGTTAGGAATAGCAGAACTAATTCCTTGACTCTGGAGAGCTTGTGGGCCATAAGATGCAAATGAATACTAAATTGATCACTGATACGCTAGAAAACTTCAACCCAAGGCATCTCTTGGTAGGTTTCTTTGACCTCCTATGTCTTTCAGGCCCACTGCAGAATTAAATACTACCCCATCTTTTAACCCATTGCACTATGTGTGTGTTAATAGAATTTATCACATTGTATTGCAATCAATTTATGACCTCCTTGAGAAGACAGACTGGACCTCCCTTAATTTTTTTGTGCCTGGAACCAAGTAGATGTTCAGTAATTAATTGTTGGTTGACTTGAAGTACATTTTCATGTACCTGCTAGAATCAAAATTCTTTAGAAATAAAATATGTAGAACATAAACTTTGTTAGAGATGCTCTTTTCATTTATCTTTTTCTCCAGCTTTCCTTTAAATCACTTCATCTTGCTTTTCAACAAACCATCTTATTTTCCCCTGGGAGTCTGGACAAACCTCCTCTCTACTTCCTGTCAAAGGTGAATTCCCTCTTAGGCATTCTTAGAAGTATAGCACAGTCATTTAAAAGTTATTTTAAAAATGGAGTAACCTCCACTAACGTATCTGACATATCTGCTAATATTACAAGACTTGGATTCTATAAAAGCTTTTTTTTCCTACAAAGCATCTCATTGATCAGTATCATGTATTTATATGATAAATGTATCATGTATTTATATGATACTGACCAATGAGGTGCTTTTTAGAAAACAGGATTCAATTAATTGAAGCAGCTCTTTACAGAGATGGTTTTTCCCTCATCAGTGGATTTTCTCTAGCACTTTTTTCATAGGGATGTTATGAGGTGATAAGAATAAGCTTTGACCTTAGAGTTAATCTGGACTCTAGAGTCCTCCATGTTTTTATAAAAATACATCAGGGTTGCAGAATTAATCATCACTGTGCCTTGTCCACGGCCCCAGGGGTCAGTATATAAGGAAGTTGTGTCCATTCTTCAAGAACAGAGACATCTCATCTAGGGATTAAGAGTATGTGACAGATTAAGGAAGTTTATCCCTTTATGCATGAAATCTTTTCTATTATTTTAACAATCTTAGATGGAAATCTCTTTCAAATGCATTACATGCTTACCCATCTTCCTTTTTTGTCCTTTCTCTGCTTATTTCCTAAGTCCTCAGTGCTTCGCATAGTTTACTCTTTTCCTAGGGGCTCAGGGCAACATTGCAGCTGAGGCTGGCCGTTCTACAAGGAAGCCCCAAGGTTCTTCATTCTAGAAAACCCATCTGGGTTCACCTTTCCTATCTCTCCCCCACTCCCCAAAATGGAAATAATATTATTTTTTTGCTGGTCATAGGAATAATAGATATTGTTGAAATTTAAATACAATATAGGGCTATATAAAGTATAGATAACTATTGGGAATGTATCGTTTAGGAATTTTTAAATGCATAAAAACACACACTACTTGTTAGCTGTATGACCTCGGACAAGGTCAGGAACCTTTCTTTTCTTGCTTTTGTTTTCTAGTCTATAAACTAGGGCTCACAGCAACCTTACAGGATTGTTGTCAGGGTCAACTGAGCAGTTGGTAGAGTAGCTGGCATATAACAAGGGTTAAATAAATGTATATTCTTTCCCCTAACGTTCCCCTTGGTAAATTATTGTAAGAGATAGTATAGTTTAAAATATTAGTTCCATGGGCTGTTCCTCCAGTGCTGTCAGTGAACATTTACTGAGATGTGACCGTGTGTAGTAATGACAACATGATTGAATACGTTCTGTATGCCAAGTTATCTATTTTAAATCTCAAAACTCTTATGAGGCCACAACTATTGACTGCCCCATTTCACAGATGAAGAAACTGAGGCTTGGTGAGACCAAGTAACTTGCCAAGATTACAATGCTAGAGCCAGTGGTGGGTAGAGCCAGGAATTACATGGAGGAAGCCTGACACCAGACCCTGTGTGCTCAATGGCCACATTATTTTGCCTCTCAATAGACCGATATAATGTAAGAGAGAAGTATGTCAAGCTGGGGAGATAAAATATGGAGATGTGCATAGGTCGCCAATTCCCAAGCACAGGTATCTATTCTCTCTTGGGCTTATCTTGCCCCATGGCGTAAAGGAGGCTTCACATGGCTGACTACCTCTGCTCCATGTTGGACCTGACACTCTCCTGGCCTTGGATGCTCCACTCTTATTGCAACTGACCCACACTAACTGAGCTCTCTTCTACCAATGCCATCTCCATGCCCCCTTCAGCTAGTGGCTCCACTACTCCTCTCAGGCCTGGAATCTCTGCTTCATGCTTCCCTCTCTTGGCTTCTCTTCTCCTCTGTCACCCCACTGTTCTTTCTTTCCTTTGAAAGGCCTCCTAATTCTGTGGTTACTCTTCATTTCTCATCAGTTCTCTAGGCCAAGCCTTCATGACGTCATGCCTAGATAATGACAAGAGCTTCACTCCTAGTTTTTGAAAAACCCAGTTTCTCTGATGCATAGAAACTCAAATATTTGGAACTAGAAGACTTTTAGGAGACCAATCACCCTGATTTCCAAAAAATGTGTCTCCAGAATCTGCCTTTCTCATTTAAGACCCAACTCAAGAGGCACTTCCTTCATGCCACTGACTCTGACTCCTTAGGGAACCTGTGTTTTGGGTAACATTCGTTCTGCTTGCTCAGCTGGGTGTAGGGACCAGGTGTTCTCGATTCCCACCCCCGCCTCCCCCACAGCACCCAGCACAGGGCCATGTACACAAAATTTGTTCAATAGATAGCTATTAATTGATGAGTCAGTGAAGCAAACAATTGTATAAATTAAGAAGGTACCATAGGGACTGCAGTAATTAGGAAAGACTTCATGAGAAATTAAGATGTGTGGTGGGCTTCTGAGGATGAGCATTCTGATTATTTTATTTATTTTGGCCAGAAACAAAAATTAGATCTGCAAAAGGGTTTTTGCATTGCTTTTAGGTGATCTGGGAGATCTGGGGAGATGTGGCCTTCTCACAATTGCTGACTCCCAGATGTGTATCTCCAGAAGGAGCCTTCCACTTGAACTCCAGATTCGTCTGTCCAACTGTGTGCTTGACAGTTCCATGTCACAGACATCCCAAATTCCTCATGTCCTGGACCGTCACTGCCTTTCCCCTTTCCACCTGCTCCACTTGTGATCTTTCTCATCTTAGCTAATGGTACCTCTATCTCCCTGCTTGCCCAGGCCCTGAATCCCAGAGCCATCCTCGACTGGCCTTATGCACTTGACATCCAAATCAACAAAAAATCCTATCAGTTCTACCTTCAAAATATGTCCAGAATCTGACTTCTTACCCCTTTTACTTCTCTGCTCCCTTCTAACTGGCCTCCCTACTCTCCTTTTCACCAATGCTATTTTCTTTTTTTAATTATACTTTAAGTTCTGAAGTACATGTGCAGAACGTGCAGGTTTATTACATAGGTATACGCATGCCATGGTGGTTTGCTGCACCCATCAACCCGTCACCTACATCAGATATTTCTCTTAATGCTATCCCTCCCCAGCCCCCCACACCCCCGACAGGCCCCAGTGTGTGATGGTCCCCTCCCTGTGTCCATGTGTTCTCACTGTTCAACTCCCACTTACGAGTGAGAACATGCGGTGTTTGGTTTTCTGTTCTTGTGTTAGTTTGCTGAGAATTATGGTTTCCAGCTTCATCCGTGTCCCTGCAAAGGACATGAACTCATCCTTTTTTATGGATGTATAGTATTCCATGGCGTATATGTGCCACATTTTCTTTATCCAGCCTATCATTGATGGGCATTTGGGTTGGTTCCAAGTCCTTGATACACCAACCCTATTATCAACACAGCAGCCAAAGTGAATCTTGGTAAAATATAAGCCAGATCACATTACTGCTTGGCTCAAGACCCTGCAATGGCTCCCTGTTTCTATCAGAGAAAAACCAAAACCCTTACAAAGGCTGCACAATCTGGTGTCCCCAGAACCTCGCTGACCTCATTTCTTACCACTCTTCTTTGGCTTAT
Source organism: Hylobates moloch (assembly GCF_009828535.3). Taxonomy (NCBI): domain Eukaryota; kingdom Metazoa; phylum Chordata; class Mammalia; order Primates; family Hylobatidae; genus Hylobates; species Hylobates moloch. The sequence goes on along the minus strand of NW_026652286.1, from coordinate 15,812,494 downwards.
TCTTCTCCAGCCACACTGGGCATCTTCTTACCTTGCAAGGCTGCTTGGGCCTTGGAACTTGCTGCTCCCTCTGCCTGAACCCTTCCTTGCCCATGTATCTGCTAGGCTGATTCTCACATCCTTCAAGTCTTTGCTTACATGTAGGGCAATCATATGTCCCTGTTTGCCCAGGACAGTCCCAGTTCTCACCTGTTGTCCCAGCATAATTATGAGTAGCTTCCTTTTGTCCTGTTAAATGTTTTTCAGTTTGGATGATAAATTATATGTTCACCCTACTCAAACGTTATATTCTCAATGAGTCCTACCCACTTCACTTAAAGTTTACCCTCCAAACCAACCATTGACATTCCCCAATTATGCTTACCCTATGCTATTTTTTCCATTGCAATGATCACCCTCTAACCTGTTATATAATTTGATTATCTGGTGAACTTATCAATTATTGTTCATCTCCCTCACTAGAATGTATACTCCACCAAGGGGGGAATTTTTGTCTATTTTGTTCACTGATAATATCCCTGTCACCTTTCTAGTGCATGGCAGGAGTTCAAAAGGTGTTTGATTAATGCAATCATTTTGGAGGCAAATAAGTGTAATTCCTTAGATCTTCAAATAGTTTATCAGGAAAGCAAGGCTGAATATGTGAGCGATATCAGACTGACACAAAATCCAGGATGCATGCTTGCTGTATCGACCTGCTTGAGAAGGTTTGGAAGTCATTTATTAAAATCAGCATCCTATCTCGATGTGCTGTGTTAGCAGCCTCTTCAGAGCAGAATATGGGGGTGAAGAAGACAATTATACTGGGAATCCAAGACAACTGAAGTAAAACTTCACTCTGAACTTCCCAGAGCCCAGGCAAAAGGGAAAAAATCAGGTTACATAGCTTCTGTCTCCTCTCCTTGTTGCCTGGTAAAAAAGAAAGGCATTTATTCAAAGAAGACATACAGCTCCAAGTTTTATGTTTCAAGAGGAAATAATCATGTTGTCTCTTTTTAATTGGTGGTATGGATTGGGCGTGTTGATTTTTTAAAGTGGGAGTAAATACACACCTTAGTGTGCCCAGGATAGTCACAGTTTATACCTGCTGTCCCAAGGAAATTGTTAATATTCAACGTGTCTTGGTTTGGATGATATATTATGAGGTCACACTGTAAGGGACATTGAATGACATGAGAGATAATTACTTTTGCGTCTACAGAGGGGATGCAGACAGTTTCCTCATATGACCTTTGGAAAGCCCAAGGCTATGAGGATAAGCTATGTTCCCTTGAGAATCAAGACACTCTTTGAGCAGCACACAGTTTCATATTTGCTCAGGATCAACTCAAATTTGGGGAAGTTCCACCATCAAGGAGCTCCTGAAGCTCCAGCTGGCTCTTGATATTTGCTGCCAAGGACCCTTGTTTACCAAACACTTCAATTACAGTGCCCCCGCTTCTAGGTTCATTTGCTTATTGTGGGCCTTTGCAAGATGCTGGTGAGGTCGGAGTTTTTACTGGATCTGTTTGGGGTGCTGGAGAAGTTTCCTCATAGATTTATGAGTCTCTTTAATGTGGGCTGAACTGTGCCTTCCCATCCACCAATAAGATTTTTTTTTAGACAATAATACAATTTAGACCCCCATATGCTATATTTACAAACTATAGATTTCTGATGAAAAATCAATTCCTTCATTCTACCTTCTTCAGTTAGATAGTACCTAAAAACAACAACAAAAAGCCACCTGGGTAAACTCAAGTGATTTTCTAAGAATCTAGTCTAACAATTGTCTTGGTTTACAACACTTTATGCATTTTGACCTGGGAGGGGAAAGACCTGGTTCTTTGTCTTGGCCCTGCTGTTCCTTCACCTCTCTGAGCCTTTATCTCCTCATATGAAGGAGAGGATATGGACTCTATTTCTATAGTACCTTGTAGTTTGATTGCCATAATTCTCCTGTAGAGTGGTTCATTCAGAATATCTCAGCGCTGGTGACAGGAATCTTTAGAACACCTGGTCTTCTGGGTTGTAGACATCAGAAGCTCCTCAGAGCTCAACCTGCAGGGCCAGCCTCAGGCCTATGAGAAGGCAGAGAGAGTTGGACTAAATCCTTGGTCTCTTCTCCTCACCTTATTACTTCTCTTTTTCATAGTTCAGAAGGTTTCTTAGTCCCTTTGGGCAGCTATAAAAAACTACCACAGACTGGGTATCTTATTAACAATGGAAAGTTATTTCTCACCATTCTGGAGGCTGGAAAGTCCAATATCAAGGCATCAGCAGATTCAGTGTCTGGCAAGGGCCTGCTTCCTGGTTCATAGAAAGTCTTCTTCTCACTGAGTCCTCCAATGGCAGAAGGGGCAAGGGAGCTCTCCAGCGTCTCTCATTAGTATTCTCTTAGAAAACTAATCCCATTCATGAGGGCTCCATCCTCATGACCTAATTACCTCCTCCAAAAACCATCCCACCTCCAACCTCCAAAACCTCCAAAAACCATCCCACTGGGGATTGGGTTTCAACATACGAATTTTGGAGGGATACAAATATTTGGTCTATAGCAGGAGGGTCCTTCAACAGTGACAAGGTATGTCAGAACTAGGGTCTTGGGTAGCCCCAAACCACAAGTGTTCTTGTCTTCACTTCTCTTTCCCCATCTGTTAGTAAGAATGGATATAGTATATCCATCACAAAAATGAATTACCTATTTGGAGCACTCACCATGTGTCATGCATGGTGCTGAGTATTTTGCCACATTTAATTGTCACAATGACCGCTGAGGCAGAATGATAGTTATTCCCATTTTGTGAGTGAGGTCCTGAGTCTCAGGGAGATGACTTGCCAAAGGCCACGTAGTTAAGACGTAGCAATGTGGCATTCTAACCCAGATCTGTGTGTCTCTGAAGTGCACATGGGTAAAGAAATGTAAGCTGCTGAATTACATCTGCTGTCTTCAAAATGGCAGCCATTAATCTGATCCATTAAGCATGGGCCAATAGGAGAAACCATTAATCTGCCATTGCCTCTAATCTAACATGACCAGTGAGGTAATTTCAGGTTAGCTTGAAGTGGGGGAGAAAGAGGAGATGTCCTTCAGAGCTGTACTGCTCAGAGGGCTCTAACGTCACACCAACTGAAGCCAGAGGCACTAGGCCTGTGAGGAAGAAGGATCCAACTCCTTTGTCCCTAAGAGTGGGCCAGGGCTGAACTGTGAAGGTGGGTCTGACACCCTCTCTTCTCACATCAGCTTCCAGGTTACTTCCAATTTGAAAGCCACTGAAGTGGATGCAAAAGGCAACAGAGCCTGAGGCCTTGGCACCTCTGCCCAGCCTGCAAAGGTCAGCACAGTCTTATCTAGAACACAGCTGAGGAGGCAATTTCCTTGAACACCCTGGGCTGGGAGACAGTTTCTCCCTCTTCCCCCTTTTGTGTTTCTCCTGCATTTCCACAGGGCTCCAGGACCCTGCGGTGGTGAAGTCTTTGAAGAAAGAGGGGGACACAGCTTGGGGGAACCAGCAGGGGAAGAGGGCGGGAGGAGAGAGGGCTATGTCTGGTCTGGTCTTGTCTCCCTCTCCACTCCCACATAACACGCCTTCACCTGGAAGCTTCCTAACCTGAAGTACAAATGAGACCCCCCGGGATCCCAAAATAGCTCCCCTCACAGCTGCACAGCATCCATTTATAGCTGTGCCTCCCTGCAGCCCCAGGCTGCCTCTGAGACACACTTCCGAGGTCAGCGCCTGTGAACACCAGGCTCAATGTCGTTGGAGAACAGAACTGCTCATAAAGAACCTATTATGGTCTTGTGACTGTTTTTCAGGACTCGCCCCAACCCTCAGAGACTTTAAAGGGCCAAATTTGTTTTGACCTACAGCCAGACCACTTTTTGTCCAACAATAACCCAGAAGCGGGTCAGATTCCATCCCCTGTGCCCAGCAGCAGGTGAGGACATTGCACTTGGTGGCAGCAGGACAGACAGTACTGAAGTTATGCCTGGGCCTCAGGCCAAGTAACTCGGACACCCCCAGGGAAGATCGAGCATCGGGCTTTATGTATGCACGTGTTCTTTTATTAGCAATAAAACTTGGGCTATTAATTGACTTTCTTCACTCACGTTATTCATACCAATTCTGAATGCCAAATTATAAAGCAGAGAGAAAGAGCCCTAACCCCACCACGCTGTGTTCCGTACTTCCTCTTCATACTCCATCTAAAACAAATTAGCTTTGACCCACTATCTCTCACATGGCTTATTTAGAGAGGGCCCAAAATAGTCCATGAACTAAGTATATTTTGCTTTTTCACTGTCAATCCTAAGTAGAGCCACGAGGGCAAGAGTGACCCTGGCTGGCCTCTCAAGTTGTAGTGAGCCTTCTACTTTCTGCAACAGCCACCAGCACTTGTCTTCATGAAATATTTTTTGTTAAAGTGAACTCAGGCCTCATCTGGAGCTTGTCCTGGGCAATTCTCTGAAGTCAGGGTCTTTGTTTCTAAAGTCGCTGAGCAAGAGCAGGTCTTGGCGGACCTACCATATCAGAGTGGAGGCCTGACATGAGCTAACAAAAGCTTAGGCCATTGACTGCACACAGTTGCAAGCTAAGGCATCAGAGGCCCTCTATCAGGGGGGCCAAGAACTTATGTCCGGTGGCCACACAGCTCGCATTTCTGCCACATTTCCATTAAATGCTAGGTGTGTGGCTCTCAAATAAGCTACTTCTATTCTTGCATGCCAGTGCTCCTGTCTGTGGAGGAGGTATGGTGACAGTTTGTTGACATGAGATCTTCCCATATGGCATATGATACATATAAATCACTTGGATTAACCATCGTTATTATTTTGACAGGCAAACAAACCATATCACATATGATCTTTGTTGTATCTTATTTTCGAGCCAATGCTTTAAAAAAAAATAAACACGCTATCAGTTGTCGTAAGGAAAATGATAATACGGCCTTCTCCTCTCCTCATTATACTGAGTCTCATTCATTTCTCAGAATCCTTTTCATTATCAATGTCACTAAAACCATTCGGGGTTGGATCAGTGAATATTGCCTAAAAAAAAAAAAGAAGAAGAAAAATCAAAAGCCAACTAATTCAGATGCATATAAAACAAAACTTTCTTTTTCTGTAAGCAAACTTAAACTTTTTTTGATACTTCGAGCTCTCACCCTTGGTTAACAGAAGAATCATAGTCACAGCCAATCTAGGGCCTTTCCTTTCAAAGCAGGAATTGGGCTTTTATTCTGGGGTGCGGAGTGGAGGAGGGGAAGTCGGTTTGGAAATTGGGACCTCTGGTCTTCGAAGCCACCATCATGCAGCCTCTCTTGCATCCACTCTGAAGTTTCTGTTTGCTCTGGGATTTGAATGTTTGTCTGTGGGGGTCACTTCTGCACTTCAAGGCTGTCCTGGTTTGGCTTTTTCTCGGTGGCTTTCACGCCACACAGGCTGCGGGAGCCTTGGGGAGCTGTTTGAGGTTCTGTATTATCTCTGTGCCAGTCTTGGGCTTTCCTCCAACCCCACGACATTCTGCGACCTGTGGGAATTCTACAAGAAGGCAGTCTCAGACCTGCTTGTCTTGACACGACCTGCAGCTACACCGGCAGTTACCACACCTGCACATGATTTGGTGCAAGGAAACACTGAAGCATGGGATTTTCCTGGGCTCTACTCAAGAACAGGCACAGTCCCTCCCTTGTCACATGCCTTAACGTTGGACCAAGGCACAGTGCACTTCTTCGGATACCGGTTGGCATCTACTCTCACTATTTCTTCTTTTGTTATTCTTTCTCCCCTAGCTTATGACATCTTTCACCCAGGGACAAGAAAAACTGATCATGGGTATTTCTTGTTTTCTTCGAAATAGACTAATTTTTAGAAAAGTTTTAGGTTTATAGCGAAATTGAACAGAAAGTACAGAGAAGTTCCATATCTCCCCTGCCCTCACACATGCATAGCCTCTGCCACTATCAAAGTCCTGCACCAGAGTGCTACATTTGTTACAACTGATGAACCTGCACCGATGTGTCATTATCACCGAAAGTCTACAGATCACATTATGGTTCACCCTCGGTATTGTACATTCTATGGGTTTTGACAAATGCATAACTACATGTATCCATCATTATAGTATCATACGGAATAGTTTTACTGGCGTAAGAATCCTCTGTGCTCTGCCTACTCATTCTTCCTCCTTGCCAACCCCTGATTGTTTTACTATTTCCATAGTTTTGCCTTTTCCAGAATGTCATATAATTGGAATTATATAGGATGTGGCTGTTTCAGATTTGCTTCTTTTACTTAGTAATATGCATTTAAGTTGTCTCCACGTCTTTTCATGGCTTGATAGCTCATTTCTTGTTAGTGCTGAATCATATTCCATTGTCTGGATGTACCAGTTTATTTATCCATTCACCCACTGAAGGACATCGTGATTGCTTTCAAGTGTTGGGAATTTATGAATAATTGTGCACGGCGGCTCACGCCTGTAATCCCAGCACTTTGGGAGGCCAAGGTGGGCATATCACCTGAGGTCAGGAGTTCGAGGCCAGCCTGGCCAACATGGTGAAACCCTGTCTCTACTGAAAATACAAAAATTAGCCAGGGGTGGTGGTGTGCACCTATGGTCCCAGCTACTCGGGAGGCTGAGGCAGGAGAATCACTTGAACCCGGGAGGCAGAGGTTGCAGTGAGCTGAGATCATGCCATTGCACTCCAGCCTGGGCAACAGAGCAAGACTCTGTCTCAAAAACCAAACCAACGAACGTCTATAATCATCCATGTGCAGACTTTTATCTTCAACTTTTTGGGGGTAAATAGCAAGGAGCAAGTATCTTAGTTCATTTCATGTTGGTATAACCGATTACCACAGGCTGGGTAATTTATAATAAGTAGACATTTCTTTGGGTCATGGTTCTGGAGGCTGGGAAGTCCAAGGCCATCTGCTGGGCATCAGATGAAGGCTTTCTAGCTGCATCATCCCATGGTGGAAGACAAGAGGGCAATGGAGAGACAGAAAGAGAGGGAAGAGGGGGAAGGTTGCTGAACTTAACCTTTTATCAGGAAACTACTCCCATGATAACAGCATTAATGCCTTCATGATGGCCACCTTCTCTCTTTGTCCTCACATGGCCTTCCTCCCTTCCCCTCTGTCTCTCTCTGTCTCTCTCTCTCCTTCCTTCCTTCCTTCCTTCCTTCCTTCCTTCCTTCCACTGAAAACCACCACCCCTGGCTAATTTTTGCATTTTCAGTAGAGATAGGGCTTCACCATGTTGGCCAGGCTGGTCTCAAGTTCCTGACCTCAGGTGACTTTTTCTCTTTCTTTTGTCCTTCTTTTCTTTTCTTTCTTTTCTTTTTTTCTTTTTCCTTTTCTTTTCTTCTTTCTTTCTTTCTCTTTCTTTCTTCCTTCCTTTCTTCCTTCCTTCCTTCCCTCCCTCCCTCCCTCCTTTCTTCCTTCCTTCCTTCCTTCCTTCCTTCCTTCCTTCCTTCCTTCCTTCCTTTCCTTCCTTCCTTCCTTCCTTCCTTCCTTCCTTCCTTCCTTCCTTCCTTCCTTTCTCTCTCTCTTTCTTCTTTCTTTCTTTCTTTCTTTCTTTCTTTCTTTCTTTCTTTCTTTCTTTCTTTCTTTCTTTCTTTCTTCTTTCTTTCTTTCTTTCTTCTTTCTTTTCCTTTCATCTCATTCTGCTGCCCAGGCTGGAGACTGGTGGTGCCAACACACTCACTGCAGCTCAACCTCAAGCAATCCTCCCACCTCAGCCCCTGGAGTAGCTGGGACTATAGGGATGCACCACCACACCTGGCTATTTATTTATTTACCGTGTGTGTCTGTGTGTGTGTGTGTAGAGATGGGGTCTCATGTTGTTCAGGCTGGTCTTGAACCCCTGGGCTCAAATGATCCAACCACCTCGGCCTCCCAAAGTGCTGGGATTACAGGTGTGAGACACTGTGCCTGGCCCACATGGCCTTTCTTAGATGAATGTGCATGGAGAGAGATAGAGAATGGGATGGGCAGGGGATTGCTTTCTCTTCTTAGGAGACCAGCAATCTGGCCAGGTGCAGTGGTTCACGCTGATAATTTCAGCAGTTTGGGAAGCTGAGGCGGGTGGATCACCTGAGGTCAGGAGTTCGAGACCAACCTGGCCAACATGGTGAAACCCCATCTCTACTAAAAATACAAAAATCAGCCAGGTGTGGTGGCATGCGCCTGTGGTCCCAGCTACTTGGGAGGCTGAGGGAGGAGAATCACTTGAACCTGGGAGGCAGAGATTGCAGTAAAAAAGAAGACCAGCAATCCTCTCAGATTAGGACCCCATCTTTATGATCTCATTTAACCTTAATGAACTCCTAAAAATCCTGTCTCCTAATACAGTCACACTGGGGCTTAAGACTTCAACAGATGAATGTTGGGGACACAGAATTCAGTTTGTAGTAAATGTCTTTTAAGTGTCTTTCAATCTATAGATCTTCCCACTCTTTCTCATTTGTCCCCTCCTTCATTAATTTTGCTGGTAGAGTTTCCCACAGTTTGGATTTTGCTGCTTGCAGCTCTGTGGTGTTGTTTTAACATATTCCTCTACTCTGTATGTAAATAGGTAGTCAGATGAAGAGGAAGGGTTAGACTGGCAGAACTATTTCCTAGGCGGAGCAGTAGGTTTCTATCAGGAGGCACTATTCCCCAGGAGTCTCTGTTTCTGTGAAGTTAGCAGCCATTTGTGATTATTGCCAAATCTATTATTCTTTTAGAGGTTACAAAATGGTGATTTTATAATTTTATTATTCCTTATTTATTAACCAAAATAATTCAATAAAATGAAACTCCTCCTTATCAACTATTTGGTTATGATGAGATCTAGTGCAAATAGAAAAGGTAGACATCAGAGAATACTATAAACACCTCTATGCAAATAAACTAGAAAATCTAGAAGAAATGGATAAATTCCTCGACACATACACCCCCTCCAAGACTAAACCAGGAAGAAATTGAATCTCTGAATAGACCAATAACAGGCTCTGAAATTGAGGCAATAATTATTAGCTTACCAATCAAAAAAAGTCCAGGACCAGATGGATTCACAGCTGAATTCTACCAGAGGTACAAGGAGGAGCTGGTACCATTCCTTCTGAAACTATTCCAATCAATAGAAAAAGAGGGAATCCTCCCTAACTCATTTTATGAGGCCAGCATCATCCTGATACCAAAGCCTGGCAGAGACACAACATAAAAAGAGAATTTTAGACCAATATCCCTGATGAACATCGATGCAAAAATCCTCAATAAAATACTGGCAAACCGAATCCAGCAGCACATCAAAAAGCTTATCCACCATGATCAAGTGCGCTTCATCCCTGGGATGTAAGGCTGGTTCAACATACACAAAGCAATCAACGTAATCCAGCATATAAACAGAACCAATGACAAAAACCACATGATTATCTCAATAGATGCAGAAAATGCCTTTGACAAAATTCAACAGCCCTTCATGCTAAAAACTCTCAATAAATTAGGTATTGGTGGGATGCATCTCAAAATAATAAGAGCTATCTATGACAAACCCACAGCCAATATCATACTGAACGGGCAAAAACTGGAAGCATTCCCTTTGAAAACTAGCACAAGACAGGGATGCCCTCTCTCACCACTCCTATTCAACATAGTGTTGGAAGTTCTGACCAGGGCAATCAGGCAGGAGAAGGAAATAAAGGGCATTCAATTAGGAAAAGAGGAAGTCAAATTGTCCCTGTTTGCAGATGACATGATTGTACATATAGAAAACTCCATCGTCTCAGCCCAAAATCTCCTTAAGCTGATAAGCAACTTCAGCAAAGTCTCAGGATACAAAATCAATGTACAAAAATCACAAGCATTCTTATACACCAATAACAGACAAACAGAGAGACAAATCATGAGTGAACTCCCATTCACAATTGCTTCAAAGAGAATAAAATATATAGGAATCCAACTTACAAGGGATGTGAAGGACCTCTTCAAGGAGAACTACAAACCACTGCTCAATGAAATAAAAGAGGATACAAAAAAAGGAAGAATATTCCATGCTCATGGGTAGGAAGAATCAATATCATGAAAATGGCCATACTGCCCAAGGTAATTTATAGATTCAATGCCATCCCCATCAAGCTACCAATGACTTTCTCCACAGAATTGGAAAAAACTATTTTAAAGTTCATATGGAACGAAAAAAGAGTCCACATCACCAAGTCAATCTTAAGCCAAAAGAACAAAGCTGGAGGCATCATGCTTCCTGACTTCAAACTATACTACAAGGCTACAGTAACCAAAACAGCATGGTACTGGTACCAAAACAGATATATAGACCAATGGAACAGAACAGAGCCCTTAGAAATAATGCCACATATCTACAACTATCTAATCTTTGACAAACCTGACAAAAACAAGAAATGGGGAAAGGATTCCCTATTTAATAAATGATGCTGGGAAAACTGGCTAGCCATATGTAGAAAACTGAAGCTGGATCCCTTCCTTACACCTTATACAAAAATTAATTCAAGATGGATTAAAGAGTTAAACGTTAGACCTAAAACCACAAAAACCCTAGAAGAAAACCTAGGCAATACCATTCAGGACATAGGCATGGCCAAGGACTTCATGTCTAAAATACCAAAAGCAATGGCAACAAAAGCCAAAATTGACAAATGGGATCTAATTAAACTAAAGAACTTCTGCACAGCAAAAGAAACTACCATCAGGGTGAACAGGCAACCTACAAAATGGGAGAAAATTTTTGCAATTTACTCATCTGACAAGGGCTAATATCCAGAATCTACAATGAACACAAATAAATTTACAAGAAAAAAACAACCCCATCAAAAAGTGGGTGAAGGATATAAACAGACGCTTCTCAAAAGAAGACATTGATGCAGCCAAAAAACACACGAAAAACTGCTCATCATCACTGGCTATCAGAGAAATGCAAATCAAAACCACAATGAGATACCATCTCACACCAGCTAGAATGGCCATCATTAAAAAGTCAGGAAATAACAGGTGCTGGAGAGGATGTGGAGAAATAGGAACACTTTTACAGTGTTGGTGGGACTGTAAACTAGTTCAACCATTGTGGAAGTCAGTGTGGCGATTCCTCAGGGATCTAGAACTAGAAATACCATTTGACCCAGCCATCCTATTACTGGGTATATACCCAAAGGATTATAAAACATGCTGCTGTAAAGACACATGCACACGTATGTTTATTGCAGCACTATTCACAATAGCAAAGACTTGGAACCAACCCAAACGTCCAACAATGATAGACTGGATTAAGAAAATGTGGCACATATACACCATGGAATACTATGCAGCCATAAAAATGATGAGTTCATGTCCTTTGTAGGGACATGGATGAAGCTGGAAACCATCATTCTCAGCAAACTATTGCAAGGACAAAAAACCAAGCACTGCATGTTCTCACTCATAGGTGGGAATTGAACAATGAGAACACATGGACACAGGAAGGGGAACATCACACACCGGGGCCTGTTGTGAGGTGGGGGCAGGGGGAGGGATAGCATTAGGAGATATACCTAATGTTAAATGGCGAGTTAATGGGTGCAGCACACCAACATGGCACATGTATACATATGTAACAAACCTGCACGTTGTGCACCTGTACCCTAAAACTTAAAGTATAATAAAAAAAAATAGAAAAGGTAGAACAGACCAGGCACGATGGCTCACACTTGTTATCCCAGCACTTTGGGAGGCCAAGGCAGCTGGATCACCTGAGCCCAGGAGTTTGAGACTAGCCTGAGGAACATGGTGAAATCCTATCTCTACAAAAAGTTTAAACATTAACTGAGCATAGTGTCTCAAGACTGTAGTTACAGCTACTTTGGAGGCTGAAGTGGATAGATCACTTAAGCCTGGGCAGTTGACGCTGCAGTGAGCCGTGATTGTGCCTGTGCCACAGCACTCCAGCTTGGGTGAGAGAGCAAGACCTGTTTCAAAAAGGAAAGGAAAGGAGAGGAGAGGAGAGGAGAGGAGAGGAAAGGACAATGTTTGATTGCTTGATTCTTACCTTTTAAAAATAATCTAGTTTCCAAATAATTATTACCTAGCATCCTCCAAAGTTAACTTTTAAAAAAGGGTAACTGAAAACTCATGAATTTAAACACACTTGAAGTGTCAACATCTATTAAGGTTATTTTTATGGAACCTCATATTGTCCTATCTTTGGCCAATGCGATCTTCTTTTAAGTTGGCCCCTGAGTCTTTTTGACATGACCCCAGTAACCTGTGATACTGTAGTTGCTCTTTGGTTTGATGAAATATTTCCAAGCCCTTTTATAATATGTTTCCTGTCTTTGCCCTGGAATCAGCCATTTCTCTAAGGATTCCTGGTTCTTTTCATTTGGAAATGTGATTCAAAACCACAGCCTTGGCACTACGGGAGGGCATTGGATTGGTTATTGTCTCCAGATCTTTTTGGTGGAAAAGGTAGGGATAAAGAGAAATACAACATAAATCGATACTGATACATCATTTCAAATTTGAGACTACAGGGTTTCTATTTAACTGCATCTATCTTGCTTCTCTTTCTCCTTTGTATGCCAAATTCTGGTTCCCAAGGACACCAACTTAATTATTCATTTCTTTTAATCTATGATATATATTAGAACACTTATGTTAGACTACCAACTCCACCATCAACGATATAATGATAGAAAATTGTTTAGGGTTTTTTTTTCCCTTCAGTTCTTTTTGCCTTTAGGTGATATCCCATGAGGGATGTACAATCAAATTACTATGTTTTAAGACCCTAAATCAGACTTTTGCTAATTAAAAGCTCTGGCTTTTGAAATACCAAAGAGAATTAGACTCTTGTTCTCCTGTCTGGAGCAGTCCTACCTTAGAAAATGCAGTGGATGCTGGGGGAGGAGATAACAGCTCACATGTATGGAATCAGTGTGTGAATTCTAAGTGATGGAGGTTGTGGGCAACATTACCTCTCAATTTTTCACTTAAAAATCTCTGAACATCTAGTTTATCACTGGGTCGATATTAGACATTTGATACATATGTAAATTAATTAGACTTGCCCCCTAATGGCTCTAGCCTGGACATATAAACTGACAGCAGTTTCTGCAGATAGTGATGCCAGAGTAGATGTTTCTCTGGATCCTAGCTGCCTTGGGTTTCCAGGTAGAATATTTCCTGTTGGGAGCTGTGGTGCCTCATGCTCAGACCTTGGTGAGGGCCTTAGGAAGCTCAAGTCACCACAAGGCAAAGTGCATCCCTCTTGAGTCACCTGCTTTTGACTTTTTATATAACCCGATTCAAAGTTTTCACCTTTGTTAAGGGTAGGACTTAACTGTTTATTAATCAGTAATTATTTCATAGTAACTATGTTAGCACAAACATAATAGTTATACCAACATAAATGTATTACGTATATAAATATGTGTTACTTACCATTTTCTCTTAAGTCACCAAGCATGAGTTGCATCATCTAAAGAGCTATTCAGGGCATAGGTAAGTTCTGACTGGTTCCACAAGTGCAAGATCTGATTGGTCAAAAGTTTGCCAGAGACATCCCTACACAAGTCTTTTTATGTGGGTGTTTTAAATTTTACAGAGTGCATAATAGCTTTTATTTGTTCTAAGCAAATATCTGACAAGTTCCCAATCCATTGATTTTGCAGATGAAATGTTTCAAAATGCAATTGCCTTTTCCTAAAAGCCAGCTTGAAATCCATACATGTTTATATGGCATGTTGTGTTCAAAGTGCACCTGAATGAGTGGAGTGGGAACACCCAATCACCCAGGTTCTGCCTGATCTTGTTGGGCAGGAAAGATGTTCCACGGTACTTGAACATGGGAGACCCTAGATGGCGCTTCAGTTTTCCGTCCTGCAGGCAGCATCAGCACTAGGCACTGTAGTGAAGGAGAAATTGTCTGAGATGCACAGGGCCTGGGTACCAGTTTTGGCTGTTCTACTGAAGAGCCACATCCCCTTGGGAAAGTGCCTAATCATTTGGTTCTCACTTCCTTACTTATTTTTTTTTTAACTTTTATTTTAGGTTTGGGGGTACATGTGAAGATTTGTTACAAATTAGGACTCGTGTCATGGGGGTTTGTTGTACAGATTATTTCATCACCCAGGTATTAAGCCCTCTACCCAATAGTCATCTTTTCTGCTCCTCTCCCTCCTCCCACCCTCCACCCTCAAGGGTACCCCAGTGTCTGTTGTTCCCTTCTTTGTGTCCATGAGTTCTCATCCTTTAGCTCCCACTTATCAGTGAGAACATGTGGTATTTGGTTTTCTGTTCCTTTGTTAGTTTGCTAAGGATAATAGCCTCCAGCTACTTCCATGTTCCTGCAGAAGACATGAGCTCATTCTCTTTTATGGCTGCATAGTATTCTATGGTGTATATGTATACCTTTTCTTTATCTAATTTGTCATTGATGGACATTCATGTTGATCCCATATCTTTACTACTGTGAATAGTGCAGCAGTGAACATTTGCATGCATGTGTCTTTATGGTAGAACCATTTACATTCCCTTGGGTATATACCCAGTAATGGGGTTGCTGGGTCAAATGGTCATTCTGCTTTTAGCTCTTTGAGGAATTGCCATACTGCTTTCCACAATGGTTGAACAAGTCCTACTAACAGTGTATAAGCATTCCCTTTTCTCCACAACCCCGCCAGCATCTGTTATTTTTTGACTTTTTAGTAATAGCCATCTGACTGATGTGAGATGGTATCTCATTGTGGTTTGGATTTGCATTTCTCCAATCATCTCACTTCCTTACTTCTATCAGGGTTGCCTGTCCACTGCATCTTACCAGGTTGTGGTTAGGGTCACATGAGACCTTGGACAAGCATGAAAGCCTCAGTAACCTGTACAGAGTCACATGCATGTTTTCTGGTACATGCTGCTTCTTGAGTGTCTTCATAGTAACCAGCTTTATGAACAGCAGAGGAAGAGAAGACATTTCCCTTGAGGAACAAGCAGAATCCATCATCCTGTAGAGGTCCAGAACAGCACTGCTGTTTTCACTTTTTAGTATGGTGCATTTGCTTTTCCTCAGTTGTGCTGCAGTAACAAACAGTCCTCCAGCTCAGCGGCTCTTGAAAAAAGGTCTATTCCTTGTGTTCCATCACATTTCAGCGGTGGGTGAGCTGCAGCTGTGCTCCATGTGTCTTCCCTCTGGGATCCAGGTTGAAGAGGCTGTTGATACACATGTCATGGAGCTTTCCTGGCAGAGAAAGGAGCAAAGCTAGAACTACCTGTTGGCTCTTACAACTTTTGTTTGAGTGTGACATATGTTACTGCCACTCACATGCCATTGACCAAACCAAGTCACAGAGGCATGCTTGAGGTCACCTGGGTGGGAAGTACAATCTTCTCATGAAGAGGGACATCAAATATGCAGGAACAATAATAGAATCTCCCACGGCAAGGAAGGTCACTTACCATGGTGGTCCTCAGCCACGAGAACCAAATATAATATCAGTGAGATGCTTTTAAGTTTCACCTGGTAGATCATCAAGCTGGTTGCTTTTGCCGCAGCTCTCCCTGAAGTCATTAGAGAACTGAAGACTTGCTTACCACACTGGGTCCTTGCTCAGTTAGGATAAGGAAATAAACCAAAAAGACTCAGAGCCTTGGGGTTGGGCTCTGGAAGAAATGATTAAAAGTCCTAGTGGAGAGGAATGTGCACTGACTACTCTCAGAGCACAAAGATGTTTTTTAGGGAACAGAAACAGGTAAGCAATCAGACGGGGAAATAAAGGAAAGAAAAGTGAGTTAGAAATGGGATTCCTTGGAAAAAAGGCCATTGGTTTAGAGAGACAATAGTTCAAGGACCACCCTAATTCACATGAAGACTAATTACAGAGGGAAGGAAGTTGCTTGGCCACCAGATTTGGGAGCGATGGTTCTGGCTGGTGTGGTCTTGTCAGCATCTTTGCTGGTGTTTAAGAGCAACACAGGCATGGTTTTGATGACATCAGATAACCTTCCATTTGAATTGATTTCTTTCATTTGGGAACAGCAACGTGTTCGTGTAAAGATATGAATAGAGATAAAGGAAGAGGCACAGGCAGCAAATGAGGTGGGGTAAGGTGGGGGTGAGAGAGCATTTTACAATTTATCCGGCTGTAAGCACCCACCATAATGCCTCCCCAAACCTCCAAAGTCCTACTTCCTCCTCGAGAGATCCCTCTGTCCTCAACAAGATGAACAGAACAATGTCCTCATACTCTTTTGGTTGAACAATTCTGTGACAGAGCAGGGGATTTGGGGCTGATGACATTTAGGGAGCAGACCCTGGCTGCCCCAACAACACAGCCCTTGGCTGTGTTTTTCTTACTGAGTTGTTTGAATGTTCAGGTCAAGGGGCCAGAGCCTTTTGGTACATTCCCTGTGCTGCAAGTTGAAGCTCCGGCACGAGCTCATCATGGGGTTGTTTGGAATCATGGGCCAAGATGGAATGTCTCAGAGCAACGAGGGACCTTAGAGATCAGGAGCCCAGTGGATAAAGCTGCTGGCTCAGGTTTACATGGGAAATCTGTGTTGGAACTATGACGGGACCAATGTCTCCTGGCTTCCAGGCCACAGAGTTCTGTACAGGCCATGCCAGCTCCCATTTACAAACTTGAAAAATTATTTCCCCAAACACAATTCAGATACTTTTCATAATAACAGACTTGGGGTAGTGGCTCCCCCTGAGGGCCTTTTCCAGACACCATCTCAAGTGATGGCTTTCTTGACACAAACTCTTGGGCTTGACTGAGCTTCCTCCTGCATTGGTGAGAGCCCAGTGCTACGGGCTGTTCCTCTATAAGAGGATTAGGAGAGAGCTAAGTACCCGTCCATGGGGCCAGAGGTGTCAAGGAGGAAGTCACCTGAGCCCTGGGTGCAAGGCCAATGTCAAAGAGCTAGGGCAGAGTCTTGGGAGAATAAAAGCTCAGGAGACAAAGCAAGGTCTTTTTTTTTTTTTTTTTTGAGACGGAGTCTCGCTCTGTCACCCAGGCTGGAGTGCAGTGGCGCGGTCTCGGCTCACTACAAGCTCCGCCTCCCGGGTTCACGCCATTCTCCTGCCTCAGCCTCTCCGAGTAGCTGGGACTACAGGTGCCCGCCACCAGGCCCGGCTAATTTTTTTGTATTTTTAGTAGAGACGGGGTTTCACCGTGGTCTCGATCTCCTGACCTCGTGATCCGCCCGCCTCGGCCTCCCAAAGTGCTGGGATTACAAGCGTGAGCCACCGCGCCAGGCCGACAAGGCAAGGTCTTACCTTAATTTCTTTTGCTGTCTTAGAGCCACCCTTGTAATCAAAGCAAATACTCCAAGGCTGGGAGACGCCATAGCTCTGTCCTTCTCACCCTTCTTTCCAGAAATAGTTGTAATCAAGAGCCGGGGCTTTCTATTTAGACTAGCTGGCTTCCAATTCCAGCTCCACTGTTTACTATCTCTGTACCTTTGTGCTTCTTATATAAACCCCCTAAGCCTCAGTACTATTGTCTGTAGAATGGGGTAACACTAGTACCTACCTCATAAGATTGTTCTGAGAATTAAATAAGAGAAGGCACCTACAGTATATAGAGCAATGTCTGGAAAAGTGCTATTAATATTACTATTAATATTGTTATTATTATTATTATTATTTTGAGACACACTCTTTCTCTGTTGCCCAGGCTAGAGTGCAATGGCGCCATCTCGGGTCACTGGAATCTCTGCCTCCTGGGGTCAAGCGATTATCCTGCCTCAGCCTCCTGAGTAGCTGGGATTACAGGCATGTTCCACCACACCCCACTAGTTTTTGTATTTTCAGTAGAAATGGGGTTTCGCCATGTTGGCCAGGCTGATTTCGAACTCCTGACCTCAGGTGATCCACCCGCCTCGGTCTCCCAAAGTGCTGGGATTACAGGCATGAGCCACCATGCCCAGCCTATTATTTTTAAATGATGCTATTTTTCACATACTGGATACTTAGTTACAAAAAAGTCAAATGCATACTCTGCCCTTGTGGAGGCCTGATCTAGCAAATGAGCATGTTGCCTTCTCATTGGTCCTTCATGCTTTTTGGAAATTCAGGATGCTAATGCTGGGAGATCCTTTAGGGATCAAAGGTCAGCCCTCTCATTTTATGGTTGAAGTCATTGAGGCACAAGGAGGAACAGGGATTCAGCCAAGGTCTTGAACTCAAGTCTTGGATGCTTTATTTCTTTCATTCATCTCTATTATTGTCATTAATTAATTTGATATTCTTTCTAATATGTTTTTTAACTTTTAGGGAGCTTATATTTGTCAGCTTTGCAAGTGGGGCTCAGTTTCGGGGAAGGGGTGAGAGAGAAGAAAGGAAGAAACTGATAAAGGGAATGAAAGAGGAAAAGACCTGCCTGAGACCTGGATCTTAGAAAGAAACCTTTCCTAACTGCAGACCTCCGAGCCTAAAGAGAGCATTTTCAAACAACTCAAAAAATCAGTCTAAATCAACGATATTCAAAAGGACAAAGAAAAAATAATAGGGGATTATGTTCTTTTCTCATCTGTCCTATGTTCTGAAGTTATTCATTTGACACCTTCTGCTCTTGTACGATGGCAGGCCTGGTTTCCAAAGATGCCCATTCCAGCCATCTATTGCTGTGTAACAAATGACGACAACGCGTGATGGTTTAAAATCACAACTATTTTATTTCATCTCTCAATATTGTGGGTCAGAGTTTAGGCTTGGTGAAGTGATTCATCTGCTCCATATGGCTTGAACAGTGGTCTCAGGGTGGTATTCAGCTGGTGGGTTGGCTGGTTTCAAGGGTCTAAGTGAAGTTTAGAGGCTTCACTCACATGCCCGCACCTTGGCAGGGATGGCTTCAAAGGTGGGGTCCACTGGGACTGGCGACCGGAGCCCACACCTGGCCTCTCCACTCAAACTTCTGACAGTAAGCAAGGCAGAGTCACATGACATAAGACCTAGCTTCAGAAGTCACAAAGCATCACTTTGGTCATACTCCATTGGTCAAAACAGTCACAAGCCTGCCTAGACTGAAGAGGCAGGGGATGGACACTAGGCTTTAATGGAGGGAGTGCCAAAGAAGTCAAACTTCCATGGCTCCAAAGTTGGGCTCCCATGTGGAATGTGTTTACCTTTTTCCCTCTGAATGGGCCCCATGAACAGCCATACTGTGAAGACTGATACAATGGCAGGCACCATGGCACCTTCATTTCCTAAGGTCCATGGTAATTTTCTGCAAACCAATACTTCTCCTCAATAAACACATTATAGAATAACTCCTTCTAATTTGGGTCCAGTCTTGTTATAATTGTAATATGCATGACATTTTGATATGACCATTCTGACATTCACATCTCTTTTATGACTCTGAAATTTAATTGTTAAGTGTTTGGCTTAAAAAAATTTTTTTTTACCAACAAATGAACACTGAACTCTTTGCCCATTTCCTGAACCTTACACCATGGGAATGGAATAGATTCAGACATGTTCCTATCAATTTATTCAGGCAATAGTGTAGTTATTTTTGATAATTGACTTTGTGTTAGGCACTGTGCCAACTGCTTTTTATACACTATCTTGTTTATGCCTCTTAATAACCCTGTGATATGACTATTATGCCCATTTCCCAGATGAAGAAACAGAGGTTTGGAGAATTTAAGTAACTTTCTCAAAGTTCATTTAGTTAGTAAATGACTCACCCATTCATGCAACAAATACTTATTAAGTGCTTACTATGTGCCAGGTACTGACCTAGGAGCTGAGATTATAGCTGCAAACAAAGCAGACAAAAGTGCCTGCTCTCGTGAAGCTTACATTCGAGGAGGGAGCAAGGGAGACAGATAATAAGAAACAAACAACATGCATACGTAACACATCAGATGATAAGTGCTACGGAGAAAAACAAATGAGGAAAGATGAGTGGAGGCAGTGGGGGTGCAGGCAGATTACTACTTTAAATCCAGTGGTCAGTTGGCATAGCAGCAAAAGCGACATCTGAGCAAACACCTGAAGGAGATGAGGGAGGGGGCTAGAATGAAATCTGAGAAGGAACAGTGTTAGAGTTCAGGAAAATGATTTGACCCCACGTCTGTGCCATGCTAAACCCATGCTGATAATCACTGGACTATGGTACAGTGCCATAGCCACTGGATTGGGTCTGAGCTCAGTGCTGCTCATGTTTGACCACACATAGGATCGAGAAAAGGTCTTGTTAACTTGAGATTCCTGGGCTCACCTTCAGAGATTCTCGTGCTGTAGGTCCCCTATAGGGTCTGAAAGTGTGCATTTCTAACAAGCACTCCGAAAATGCTGACACTGCTGGTTAAAGATCATTCTTTGAGAAGTACTGTTAAAGAAACTCACTTAGTAAAGTAGGGCACGAAGAGCAAAGAAAGTCCTGTGCGTTTCCGGGAATGCTTACTGATACTCCGGCTAACAATAATTCCCATACCCACAAAACTCTCCCCTAAAAAGGCCAAGTGTTCTCTATTCAACACACAGACACGTAAACGCACACACACACTGGATCAAATCCTCAACAAATCCTCAATTATCATTTAACCTAATGTTAGTTCAGAAGCTAGGACCCTGAGTCAGAAAACCTGGCCCAGCTTAGACCAGCTGTGCATCCTAGGCAAGTCACTTAACCTCTCCATGCCAAATATAGAGGTCTTTGTTTATTATGAAATTTGGGAGAAGGAGGCATTTGTAATTTGCAGTTATTCAATGAAAAGAAGTGAACTGCCATTCCCCTCCCGCCCCCATCCCTCTCCAGCAAAGCATTAGCCCATCCTATGAAGTGGGGAAGAGGCCAAGGGGATGAGGGAGAGGAAAGGGAATTGCAAGAAGTACACACAGTATACAAACCATGCATGTAATTTTGTGAGCAACGATGCAACCTGACAGTTTTCAGCCTCTTCCCTGGGGCCAGCACCCCAACATGAGATGCTTTTCCTTTGCCACATTTCCTTGTCTTCTGGGTCCAGAGGAAAATGGTTTTTCCAT
This sequence comes from Hylobates moloch, assembly GCF_009828535.3. Classification (NCBI taxonomy): domain Eukaryota; kingdom Metazoa; phylum Chordata; class Mammalia; order Primates; family Hylobatidae; genus Hylobates; species Hylobates moloch. Next base: position 15,791,522 of record NW_026652286.1, on the reverse strand, counting down.
TCTCACTGTGGTGATTCACTAGCTGTACCCTCCCACCACACCTCCCAAGCCTAGATTTATAGCTCAACGGGAAGATGTGAAGGCCAGATTTGTTCATAAATGGCAGGTGGTGATAGGAAGACTGTGTGGTCTGAGAGAGGGAGCATTGAACCAGACCAAGCCCATTCCTGTCTGAGATCGGCCTGAGGGATTGTAGCCTTGGCAAGGCTCTCAACAAGTTCTTCTTCTGTAAAATGGGCAGAATTGCCACGGCTTCTACTTTCTCCTGGACACAGGAGTACCAAGAACAGTTAGAAGCCCAGGGTCCTACTAATGTTGAATGTGCCAAATACACAAATATCGAAATCGTGCTTATGGATAGCTGGGTACTGTTGGCAGTTAGAGCCTCACTCACCTTTTCTGATATTAATAATAATTAAGGATGATTGTTCAGCACCTACCCTTTGCCAGGCACTGTGCCTGGCCCTTTGCTTCCAGAATCTCTCCAGATCCCTGTGATTGCACTGTGGGATGAGTACAGTTATCATTCCTATTTTTCAGATAAGGACACTGAAGCTCAGAGACGGTAAATTACTTTCTCCCAAGGTCATACAGCTACTAACGGCCAGGCTGGGGTTTGAACCGGGAACTCTCTCCATAGTTTGTGCCCATATGCTATTGCCTGGTCTCCATGCACTAACTTGTTTGTTTCCTATAGCAACAAAGTTGGTTTCATAAATCTGTAAACTGATGCCGTAGTCTTAGAGATGGCTGTAGACCGGAAAACTGACATTGCCACACAATTTGGCTTAGAAACCCATCCATTTGATTATGACTTCTTTTGATTTTCCCTTATCCTTGCTTTTTTTTTTTTTTTTGGCAGAGTCTTGCTTTGTTGCCCAGGCTGGAGTGCAGTGGTGCAATCATAGCTCACTGCAGCCTTGATTTCCTGGGCTCAAGTGATCCTCTCACCTCAGCCTCCAAGGAGCTGGGCCTACAGGCATATGCCACCATGCCCAGCTTATTTTTTTTTTTTTTGAGATGGAGTCTCGCTCTGTCGCCCAGGCTGGAGTGCAGTGGCGCAGTCTCGGCTCACTGCAAGCTCTGCCTCCCGGGTTCACGCCATTCTCCTGCCTCAGCCTCTCCGAGTAGCTGGGACTACAGGCGCCCGCCACCACGCCCGGCTAATTTTTTTGTATTTTTAGTAGAGACGGGGTTTCACCGTGGTTTCGATCTCCTGACCTCATGATCCGCCCACCTCGGCCTCCCAAAGTGCTGGGATTACAAGCGTGAGCCACCGCGCCTAGCCGCCCAGCTTAGTTTTTAAAACCTTTTGTAGAGATGGGTCTCACTACATTGCCCTGGCTGGTCTCAAACTCCTGGGCTCAAGCGATCCTCCTGCCTTGGCCCACCAAAGTGCTAGGATTACAGATGTAAGCCATCGTGTCTGGCCCTTGCTTTTTGATTTGGTTTTACTCTTCTCTCAGGAAAGATACAATCTGGCTTCCCAAATTCTTGAAATACTGACTCAACACAAATGCCTTCTGCTGTTTTCCCAAGGAGCTATTTGGTTGTGCTTTAACTTGCACCACAAATTGTTCCTCTCAGCATCTCCTTCCTTGAAGGAAAGAAGTATGGCTAATGCTCAGGAGTCTCTTGATATTGAAAAGAAGAAAGGAAAATAAATGCTGAGATTTTAGACCCGTAAACCAATTGTTGAAGTCACTTCTCCCCAGCCTTAGCTTCAAATAGCAGAGGAAGGCTGCCTGCCTACCCCTTCCGAAAGGACAATCCGATGGTAAATAGTATCTGCACCTCTAAGAACATTTGAATGGTAACACTCAAGCAATTACTTTACTTTCAAGATCATTAAACACAAATCTGACTTGTATTTTAATAGGGCTGCCAATGTTATTAATGGTGGAGAGGGTGGCATAAAGGCTAAGTTTATTCCTCTAATGGGTGAATGTTTACATTATTACCCTTTCTGAGGAGTGCTGTTGCTGAGAGAGGTTGCTCAATGCCCAGAGACATTTTTTTTTCTTTCTCACACCCCAGAATCCAACTCCTCTTTTGCCAAATGCAATGTCAGAACAGGTAGGAGGTACAGCAATTGCGGCATGGGCCATGACAGTCCCCCGCCTCCTTTCTCCTCTGGGTTGCTCACAGTCAGTCTCCCTCACCCAGCTCCTCTCCATGGACATGTCAGGGTCCCAGCAAAGAAAATGGACTTTGGAAGGAATGAACAATATTTTTACTTAGGAGGCTCCACTCTCATGCCTTGAATCTTAGCTCCCTGCTATTTTCCTCCTGTTTTAGAGAACAGGGGTTCTAAGAAGGGTGCCAGAGGCAACTGTCTAGAGTCCTGCGTCCTCTGCTCATATTCAGGGTGGAAGGGGCTAGCTTTGCAGGAGGGAGGCCTGTAGACTTTGTTCTCCTCTTTCCCCAGGCTCCCTGGTCTCTTAGAGGCACCTGCAGTGCCACCTTGGGGGCTATGGAAAGACAACTGCTGTCATGGTAGAAATTGGACACTGGAGTCTGCAAAAAGCCTCCTGGAAGGGACACTCACTGGCTGGAGGTACTGACTCCCAGGGGTTGGGATGGTCCATTCCTTGTCCCCCCGCCCACAACACACACACTCAGGCCATTGCTGATCCTTCACCGGTGGACCTCAAGGGAGGTCCCATGGCCCCTCCCTTGGCTTCCTATGAAAGTGACCTGGGTGGCAACCTATGGAGTGAGATCTCAGGTTCACCTAGAAGTCACTCTGTCACCAAAGAACTGTCTGGCAGTTGGGATCTGATAGTCCTTTGATAGGCAGGGTCTGGTGCCTTTCATTGCTCATTGAGAAACTGGACTGAAAATAGAAGTTTTGAATGTCAGGTGAGCAGAGCGTGCTGTCAGGGCCGTCTGTATACATTGTGTTTCCCTTTTAACTTGTGGTTTAGTTTCGGGTATGATTAAATTATACGTTTCCAGAAAGGAAAGACGTTAGAGGCTCAGACTTTGGGATTACATTGCCCTAATTTTAATTGTCTTGGTGGTTTCTAGCTGTGTGACCTCAGGCAGTTTATTAAACTCTGTGGGTCTTATTTCTTCAAATGTAAAATGGAGGTGGGGGGTAGGGGGTGCGGGGGTGAGAGTGGAGGGTGGGGGGGATTGGGGAGGTAGTGGGGAGACTACAGCTAATAATCCTTATTTCACAGGGTCATTATGAGGGTTAGATAAATGTAAAGTCCTTGCATAAGCTGCTTCATGGGAAGTACTTAATGATCATTTCTCTGTTGTGAAATTTGCTGCCTTTGCCTGCTACAGATATTTCAAACACTACACATATAGCAATAACCAAGTAGAAAAGTCATTCTGAGGTTGATGTGACTGGTATCAGTCATTCTTTTATTTATTTTTTCCTTAGATTTATTTATTTATTTATTTATTTGAGACAGGGTCTCAATCTGTCACCTAGGCTGGAGTGCAGTGGCCCGATCGTGGCTCACCACAACCTCTGCCTCCTAAGCTCAAGCGATCCTCCCACCTCAGCCTCCTGTGTAGCTGGGACCACAGGTGTGCGCCACCACTGCCAGCTAATTTTTTGTATTTTTTGTAGAGACAGGGTCTCACCATGTTGCCCAGGCTGGCCTCAAACTCCTGGACTTAAGTGATCCTCCTGCCTCTGCCTCCCAAAGCGCTGGGATTACAGGTGTGAGCCACCACACCCAGCTAGTCATTCTTAATATCAGCTTTTGATGGAAGAGGAGAGATGAAGAAAGGTTCAGAAAGGAGCCTCCAAACCTCAGCGACAGGCTCTGCTGCATTCACAGTTCTGTCGAGAACCCGCAGCTTCTCCATTTTGTCCCAGGTAGGTGCAAGAGTGTGAGGGGGCAAATCCTCCCCGGTGCCTATTCTTCTCTGGGACAAATATTCATTTCACTTTTTTTTTTTTTCTGTCCAGGTAATTCCACAAGAATTGCCATATTCATATCTATTCGATATTCTACTCTAGCAATGGGACCCATAACATGCCTTATATTCATTGGTCAAGAAACAAAATGGCAGCCAAAATGATTTTCCAATGGGCTGAGAAGGATAGGAAGGTTGGAGTTTGGAGGGAGACCTATGGTTGCTCTGGACCCTGAGTGAGAGTCATGATTCTGGAGCCATCTTTTGTGCCCAGATCAACTAATAACAGACATAGCCAAGCCCACTGATTTAATCAATGTGTCCCCCAGCTTCTCCTTCTCTGGCCAGCTCTGTTGATTTTTCTGAATTAATTCTTTTGAGTAAGAAAAAGATCAAACTCTGGGATCCCTTCAGTGCCTAAGTCTACTGGTTTATTCAAGAAGAGTGAGAGCTCTTCTCTGTCCTAGAAGGCCCATTTGTGCCCCTGAAGAGTAGAAGTACCTGAAAAGCATCATTTTGAGGAGTGTGCATATAAGGTTTTTCCTTGAGTTTTCCTCACTAATGAGGTTAATAAGGAAATGATACTTCTAACAATAGCTGTTACTGGTAAGCCCCTGTGGAGATAAAAGATCAGTGATAAGATCTTTCAATGCCTTCTCATTTCAAACTCGTAGAATTGGTGTCTGGTACATGCACATAATTCAGTTGTGTGAGGGATTTGCATCTGCACTACTCACTGGTCTTCCACGTGCATTCACTAGCTTTTATGTCTGAAGGAGGCAGGCGTGACATTTCCAAGTCACAGCTGGCTGACTTCTGTCAGGGAGCTGGTAGAGTTATTTTAAAAGTTTAGTAACATGTTTTTCTCTATAAAATAATACCTGTTAATAATAGAAAATTTAAACTCCATAAATAAGTAGAAAGAATAGTAGAAAATCATCCATCATCCTACCACCTAAAGATAGCCAATGTTAGCATTTGGAGATATTGTTTTCTATTTATCTATTCATTAGTTTTTAAAAACAATATGATCACACAATACAAACAATTTTTTCCTGCTTTTTTTCAGTTAACATTATGGTGTAAACAGATTATTGAAAATTTTTAATAAATATAATTTTAGTAACTATATGACATTTGTAAAATTCATCCAAACTTTTCTATATTATTGGACACTTTCTGATTTTTTGTTATTACAAGTAATGCTAGTTATAGCATCTATGAGTAGATGTTTTATTTACAATAATAAACATCTGTGAGTAGACGTTTACTATAATAATCATCTGTGAGTAGCTGTTTACTATAATAAACATCTGTGAGTAGATGTTTATTATAGTAGTAGCTTTAGTAGTTTATTATAGTAGTAGCTTTTTCATTATTTGAGATTATTTCCTTAGGTCAGAGTTCCAGAATTGGAATTACTGGGTCAGAAGGGATAAATATTTGATAGCTCTTAATCTATAATGCAAAGTAGAAATTATTATGTTGGCAAAGGGGATGGATTTGATGGCTATGAGGGCCCCTTCTGGTGCTACTAGTCTGTGTTTCTAAGACTCTTTCTTCCCCCTATGTTGATGTATCTATCAAGGCACTATAACATAGAGGCTTGCCAGACATTGATTTTTCAACATCAAACATTTGAGACAGTGTATAAAATAATCATCAAAAGGATTTGAGTAGTGTGTGTAAGTAATATTAGAACCCTAAATCAAACACACTTGAGCAAAAAAGACTCATTTATTGGCTCATCTAATTAATACTCCAGAGGTAATATGCATTCAGGCATAGTTGAACTCAGGACCTTGGTTTTCTTCTCCCCATCCTTTGGCCTTGTTTTCTTCTCTACTGGCTTAATTCTCAGGCAAGCTCTCCCATTTTGCTCACATGATGATGCCAGAAACTCCATCTTTATCTTTCAAGCAACTCTAGTAAGGAAAACTTGCCTCTTTCCCACTATTCCAGCAAAATTCCAAGATTAATACTTACCGGCTCTGACTGGCCTAGTTTGAATCATGTGGCTATGGTAACAGGCATATTATACTCCATTTTGCCTGGACTGGATTACATGCATTTTTCTAGAGCTGGACAAGAAGTCATCTTCACCTAAACCAATATTGACTAAGGTGGAAGAGAGAGAGTCCGCCAAGAGAGAATGAGAAATGTTTAACTTAAAGAAAGGAAGATGAATGTCAGCTGAGTGAGAACATTCTCTCCATTAAAAAGCACTTCTCTTTTAGAGTGCTCTCTAGAAATTTTCCTCTAGAATTCAAACCTCTAACAAGGTATTGCCTTGAATAAAGAAAGATGCTGAGCCCTCATGACCTTCTATAGGAAGCAAGTGACTGTTAACATCAGGTAAGCAGGTTACCATGGAAGACATTCCTAGAAAACCAAACCCATTTCTTCATTTCTTCATTTGGCAAGTATTATTGCAGCACCTACCATGTATCAATTTAGCATTTATTTAGCTGCCAATGTTCTAGGTGCTGGGGGCACAACAAAGATTCCTGTCCAATCTCGCCATCTGGTTTAGCCTTTTGAAGGTGCTAATGAATTCCCTGAAATGTCTCTGATGCACCCTGACTGTCTATAGGCCATGCATGTGTTTATTTACAATTGGAATGGCTCATTGCCGCTCTGGCTGGCTGGGCTATAATTTGCTCAGGCACTTAAGCTTCACTATAAAAAAAAAATCCAAAAAAATCACTGCTTCTTCACTAGTTTTAATTTGGCTGTTATGTTTATACTGAAGATTGTCTGGATGAAGCACTCAGCTTAAATGCAGCAGAAATGTAAAATAGAGCATGTGAAAGAAAATAGGTATGGATGGCTAATAAATCCCCTCAAATGAAGAGAACTTCTCATGCAGCCTTAGAAGGTATTTGCATAACCTAATTTCCCATACCAGGATCTTCGCCGCTATTCATTCACATGTTTAAATCTCTCTAAAATAGAGACTTGTCATTTATACTTTTACTTGAATAATAGTCATTTGTAATTTTACTTGAATATCCTAACAAAATTTTAGTGAGAAGCATCTCCCTACGTTATCATACCATGGAACACTGTGACCAAAAGATGTGTTGAAATTGGTAAACAAGTGTCCACTCATTCAATAAATATTGACTGAGCCATGTGCCAGGCACTGTTCTGACGGTGCTCTTGAGCCGAGAAAAGATACTGAGGTAGACAAATTATTCAAGGTAGGGCTAATATGGTTTGGTTCTGTGTCCCCACCCAAATCTCATCTTGAATTGTAATCCAAATTGTAATCCCTAGGTGTCAAGGGAGGGAGGGACCTGGTGGGAGTGGATTGGATAATGGGGACAGTTTCCCCCGTGCTGTTCTTGTGATAGTGAGTGAATTCTCATGAGATCTGGTTGTTTGATAAGTATGGAGCTCTTCCCCCTCGATGCTCTCTGTCTCTCACCTGCCGCAATGTGCCTGCTTCCCCTTCCACCATGATTGTAAGTTTCCTGAGGCTTCCCCAGCTATGTGGAACTGAGTCAATTAAACCTCTTTCCTTTATAAATTACCCAGTCTCAGGGAAGTTCTTTATAGCAGTGTGAAAATGAACTAATACAAAGAATTTAGACTTGTGTTTGAAACCTTTCACTGACAAACACTGACTGTGATTCTGGGCAGGTATGTTTGTCGTTCAGGCTTCATTTTGTTGATGTTGTAATCTGAGAAGCAAAGGCAGGAAAAGCAAAGAAGAGGCCACAGTGTGAAGAGGTTAGGAGCTCAGGTGATAATCTCTGTGAGGCCTGGGTTCAATTCCCTATTCCCACTCAGTAGCTGTGTGACTTGGGTGAGTTTCTTCTCTCTAATCTTAGGGTTTTCAATTGTAAAATGGAGTTTATAAGAGATGTGCTTTATAGGATTGTTGTGAGAAACACTCGCGATACTGCATTGAAAGCACTTAGCCTAGTGCCTGGCACATAAGGATGCCTCATTCAACTCGAGCTGTCACTTTTCCCATTACTGCTATGGTTACTGTTATTGTTGTTATTGCTATCTTGGCTGACAACTTTAATTATTACAGTTGGTACTGAATTCATTCATTCATTTTATATATACATATATATTTAGTGAGTTCTGCTATGCACCAGGCACACTCTAGTGATGGGGACCAAGCTATGACCAGTCAGAAAGACTTTTACTGGCTAGGAGCTTGAATTCTCGTGAAGAGAGAGGCAGATGATAAATTAATAAACAAGCAAACAAATACAGAAATAATAGTTTCAGAGAGCGATATTTGCCATTAAGGAAATAAAATGGAAAAACTAATACACAATGACTGGAAGTAGGGGGAGTCTTTAAATCTCCAGAGAGGGAGACATTTTTCCTAAGAGGTGAATACTGAGAAGATAACAGTTATGTAGCAGACCTGAGGAAGGGCTTTCAAAGCAGGAGAGATAGCATGAAGATCCTAGGAAAGCCAGGGTAGGTAGAGAGTAGCTGACAAAACAGGAAAATGACATTAAGAGAAAAATTGGAGAGATGAATGCTATGATCGATTAGTGATGTCTGTGCATGGCAAAGAAGATGAAGAATCAGCGAGAATATCACACATTTGCAAGCCCTGCTGTCTCTAAAGTCCCTTTTAATTGCTAGTATAAAAAACTCTCAGGAATCTCCTACCTTTACCCTATAATCTGACCAAATTAGAAGCATACAGCATTTTAATAATCATATTTCTGATTTTAAGAATTTTAAGAACCAAAGTTTCTTGAGATTATCTACTTCTGGGTTGAATAAGAAATAAGGCTATTTCCTGGTTAAGAACAACTATCTCGGCCTAGCATGGTGGCTCACGCCTGTAATCCCAGCACTTTGGGAGGCTGAGGTGGGTGGATCACCTGAGGTCAGGAGTTCGAGACCAGCCTGGCCAACATGGTGAAACTCTGTCTCTACTAAAAATACAAAAAATTAGCTGGGTGTGATGGTTGAGCATCTGTAATCCCAGCTATTTGTGAGGCTGAGGCAGGAGAATCGCTTGAACTCGGGAGGCAGAGGTTGCAGTGAGCCGAGATCATGCCATTGCACACCCGCCTGGGCAACAAGAGTGAAACTCCATCTCAAAAAAAAAAAAAAAGAAAGAAAAAAAAGAAAAACTATCCTGGTACAAATCTGGTGCGATGGTCACTTTCTCTCTCCTCTGTCACATAGCAGCTGAGTAGGGAGAGCAGTTTCACTAGAGCTCAGCTTCATGGTTGGTTTTATTCTAAGCTAACAATTACAGTAAGCTATATCAAATAAGTCAATGGAAAAAAATTGGTCAAAAATAGGAGGGTTGAGATGACCATTTGGTTGAACCAATGATTTGAGTGAAAATAATTTCCACAGACATTGGATTTGCTACGTAAAAAACCCACACACACAGTGTTGGTGCACAATGGGAAGGTTTTGTCATCTTTGATGTGGCTATATACATTTATGCCATTTTTTCATTTTTCTATTTTTAAATTTATTTTCATTTATGCATTTCATCTTTGTACTGCTTGTAATATACAGCCTGAATGTAATCAAACTGGAGATTGGTTAATACTGCATGTGATAAATGTTAGGGATGATCTGACTAAAACATACGTATGTTTTATATGTATACATATAGAAATGTATCTGCATGGGTGAACATGATGGAATTAACAACGGAGGATGTCTTGATGTCTCTGAGTGAAGCTGATGTTTTAACTATAATTTAAATACTATATTCTGATTTTCATATACTGGTTTTGATATTATACTGGTTTGGATATTATAAAAAATTAAGTAATAAAACACAAAAGGAATAATAAAAAAGTATCTAGAAATTTCAGAAGGTTGTTTGAAGTTTTTGTTCATTTCAAATTTATTTTTAGTTCATTGTAATGTCTGTTCTGCTCATTTGGATGTATTTTCATCTATGTTATAACTTTTTATACATTTGTCAAAAATTTGTATTTTCTGTTGCTTACTTTTTGAACTCCATACAATGCATGCTGCTTTGTAACCCATTATAATATATTGCTGAATTCACTACAGCTGATTCTTTAACTTACTTCCTTCTTTTCAATATTATATGCAGTCAGAACAGGAGTAGCTGGCAGAAGTCAATGCAAATTTTAAAATCGGTTGTGCACGGTGGCTCACACCTGTAATTCCAGCACTTTGGGAGGCCGAGGAGGGTGGATCACCTGAGGTCAGGAGTTCGAGACCAGCCTGATCCGTCTCCACTAAAAATACAAAAACAAATTAGCTGGGCATGGTGGTGCATGCCTATAATCCCAGTTACTCGGGAGGCTGAGGCAGGAGAATCGCTTGAACCCGGGAAACGGAGGTTGCAGTGAGCCAAGATTGCGCCATTGCACTCCAGTCTGGGCAACAAGAGTGAAACTCTGTCTCAAAAAAAAAAAAAAAAAAAAATCAACAACATAGAAACAAACCTTGAAAATTTCTAAAATTCAGATAAAATTGTTTGAGTATCCATTATAAGCTGCAAAACCATTCCCATGACATATCCAAATTATCCATATGAGAAACATAGTGAGTAGGAATGATTGTTTCCAATGACCATCTCAACCAATGGTATGCTTCCACAGAAAGGCTCTCTGGCCCTCCCACAGTCACTAGCAAGGCTCTGGTGGATGCCTGAATTTCACTTACTCTAAATTCATTTTCGAGAAATAATATGCAAATGTCCTTTTTGAGAATTGGAGTTCAAGAAGAAGGGCTCAGTCAAACTCCAAAGTAACATGTAAATGCATTTGGAGAGGTATATGATGTTAAAATTTTTCTGTGTCTCAACACACACACACACACACACACACTCTTACACTTTCTTTTTTTAGTTTTAGTGATATCTAATTTTTATTTCCAATTCACATTCCACTCAATTCTTAAAATTAAACTGTGGCAGTCTACCGGCTCTCTAGTCTCTTGGTTATGTAATGATTTGAAAAACAGGACTGTTTCAAGGAATCTTACCTTTTTGTTTGTTTGTTTGTTTTAAATCTTAGATTCAGGAGGTACTTGTGCAGGTTTGTTACATGGGCATATTGCATAATGCTGAGGTTTGGTTTCTCTTGATCCAGTTACCCAAATAGTGAGCATAGTATCTAATAGATAGTTTTTCAACCCTTGTCCCCTTCCTTCCCTCTCTCCTTTTGGAGTCCCCAGCATCTGCTGTTCCCATCTTTATGTCTGTGTGTACCCAATGTTTAGCTCCCACTTCTGTCTCTCTCTCTGTCTTCCTCTCTCTCTCTCTTCCAAGATCATTTTAGGGCTCATTTTTAGAATTACCCTAGGTATTAGATATTGAGTAGTCCAGGCTAACCTGAGCAGAGTCTGCAGCTTTACTTTGCTGTGGAATCTAGTGCAAAAGTATTCTCCGGCCCCTTTGCTACACAGTCTTCTTAGGCTTAAAGCACACAACCCTTATTGGTGGCCCCTATTTCTGAATCCTGCCACATCCTGGACACTGGGATTTCTTACCCCAGCATCCCAGCCTCCCTGCCAGCTTCATCTCTCTTCACTTTCCCATGATGTCCTAATCCCAGATGACTTGCTTCCACTCTCAGCTTTAGGCCTTTCAACTTTCGGTTCCCTCTGCCTGGAGCTCCTCCACTCCCATCTGAGGGCCCATCTTTTTCTGCTGGCTAATTTCTTCCACTTCCTTCAAGACTCAGAGCAGGCGGCAGTTCCTCTCTGAAGCTTTCCTATTTTTGTTTTCCCTATTCTGTATCCCCTTCAAGTTGGGCTCAGAACCTCTTCTGTCTCCTCACATTATCCTCCTGGGTGGTAGCTATGAATTTATATGCCCTACTCCCGGGTAGACACTGAGCTCCTGGAGGGCAGGGTCTGTTTGCTATTTATATCTGTGTCCATGCACTCTCACCTGGCATTGTCCAACAGAACTTCCCATGATCAAGGAAAGGTTCTGTGTGTGCACTGTCTTGTACAGTAGCCACTAGCCACAAGTGGCTATTGATTATTTGAAATGTGGCTAATGCAACTGTGGTAATGAATTTTTTATTTTATTTAATTCTGGCCAATTGAAATTGAAATAGCCACATGTAGCTAGTGGCTACCATATTATTGGACAGTGCAGATTAGCACTTTATGGAGCCCATATTAGGTGTTGACCTTGAAGGAGCATGATAGTTGTATTATATTTTTTACATGATGGCAAAAGATGTTAGTCCCTTTTATTTTTAGTGACTTTGAACCCTGAAATCCATTAATATTCTCCTCTCCTTCACTGGCCCAGAAGAGCAAGTTTATTAATTCATTCATTGTCCTATTACAGCTAAGCATAGAGGCTGTGGGTTCAAACAAAACCAGATTTGGATCTAGATTTACCACTTACCAGCATCACTAGCCACATATCCACACCAAGTTATTTAACCTCTTTAGGAACCAATTTCCTTATCTGCAAAATGGGATTATTAATAATATCCAGGTAAAGGCTATTTGTGATCATTAAATAAGAGAATGCGTATAGAATATTTAGCACATTGCTTGGCACACAGTAAGCATCCAAAAACATTAAGCAATTGTCATTTTTTCTTTTATTCATATAAACCACATTTATTGAGCACCTACCCTGTTTCAGATGCTATGCTAAGGGACAGAGATAAAAAATTTTCAAGCCAACGAGAACAGAAAAAAGGGAATATAAGAAAAATGTAGATTGGAAAGTCACATATATTATCACAAGATGAACATCAGCACCTCATTTTTAAGCTTAAAATCATATTAAAGTATTTTATTTGCCCAGGAGTAAATTAGTCCCCATTTTTTAAACATGGAGGCCCAGAATTTGCATTCACACTATCTAAGCCCTTATAATATGCTTGTTAATTAGCGTTCAGTCTAGAAAAGCATTATTTTTCAGCATCAAGTAATGAATTTGTGTGTGTGGTATTAAGCTTTTATATTGTAAAATTCAGCTCAAAAAGAAAGATTTTTTCTGCTCCACAGAGGACTGAATTTTTCAACTGTGATATATCATTTATGCATCTCATCCATTATTGATGTGTTACAGCTTTTACACGAGGCACCGATCTTTTAAAATAAAAATAAAACTACATCGTCCTGATCCGTTTCTAGTCGATATTGTTTTTAGAGTACAAGAGATTCTTGTGTTCTATGGAATTCACTTTGAAGCTTCCTTTCTTTGAACAGAAATGGCAGGAAGGCCCCCAAACAAACTGGGCTTTCCTATTTGGTGCAAGAGCTGCATGCATGTGTCTAATTTTGAATTCTGAAGTGCAAATGTCATGTAATGAAAGTATCAGCAGTCACTTAAACATGGTTAAATATGGAAACTCGGCATAAAGTCGATGTTTATTTGCAGCCAGTGACAGTGATAAGGGCAGGAGCCCTCCCGATAAGTGGCTTTTAGCCACCGTTAATCGGCTGATGGATGGATTGGTGCAAGGCTGGTCACGAAGGAAGCCATCTCACCCACTGTAATGGAACGTGCTCATCTGTCTAGCAGAGGGTGAGAGGGAGACCACGTGTGCTGTTGATTCCATTATGCTGCTCAGGGTAACCTCTGCCGCTGGTGAGAGGAGGCAAAAATCAAGAGACCTTGACCTGAATCATAGTGGAAACTTAGAGACTTGCAGAATGTCACAACTGGAAGGGATCTTAGCGACCATCTAATCCAACCCCTGTATTTTTAGATGAGGAAAATTCCATGCGTAAAAATACACCAGTATTTATTAATCAATGCACATCTATTTACTCCCTGCATAAAATCGCAGCTGGCTGCCCACTGCCCTTAAGGTGACTCCTTATTAAGACATCAAGGCCCTTCATTGTCTGGATTCTGCTTCCTTCCCACCCCAGCCCTCATATTTCTTTCTTGCTCTCTCTGTCTGTCTCTCTCTCCTCATGCTGTACCTCGACTGGGGAGCTCCAGTGTAACTCCTGTTCTAGCTTTAGGTGTCTGCTTGGATGACAGCAACACAAAGGTTTTCCCTGACTCTCCAGAACTGAGCTGGGGGTGCTTTCTGTTACCTTTTGTTCTTATTCCCCTCCTCATGATTACCTTACTGTCATATTTGTCTTTAACTCATTTGTCTCCTACTTGATCAGGAGCTCTTTAAGGATGTCTCATCCATCATTGTACACCAAGGGTCTTGCAAGGTGCCTGGCACATAGTAGGTGCTCATCAAATATCTGACACTAAATGAGATGGTTAATTATATGCCAAGCATTACAGCAGATACCAGTAATACAAAACTGACTAAGACACATTCCTGCCCTGGAAGAAATCAGGTCAATCCATTCCATTTATTCATAGTTTTTCCTAAATAGGGCATTTTTTTGTCTGGTTTATGAAATTTGAAGAAGTTGCATACCTAGAAGCTTTGAGAAAAGTGCAGGGACATTTGAAATTCCCAAATTTTCAAACAATGCTTAAAAATACCCCACCAGGTTGACTGTGGTGGTTCATGCCTGTAACCCCAGCGCTTTGAGAGGCTGAGGCAGAGGATCACTTGAGGCTGGGAGTTCAAGACCAGCCTGGGCAACATAGACCCCATCTCTATTTTAAATAAAATAAAAATTAAGAAAAGAATATCACCACCATTAACATCAGACAAAAGGAACCACAAAATAATTTAATCTAAATTAAGCTGTCCCCTCACAAGTAACAAGAAACAAGCTCATATTTGTGGTGTAAAAGAACCACTGCCAGGGTGATCTCAGTGTCCACAGCTATTCTTTCCTGTACGTGCCCAGGTAACAGGCAGGGATGAGAAATAGGAGTCCTGTAGAATGTTAGGACTTGGGCAGGCTTCGGAATGACCTAGCTCAGTCCCCTCCTCTTACAGACGAGAAAATGGCAGGCCAAAGAGAATCACTGACTCAAAGTCAAGTACCAGGTGAGTGGCCACCCCAGGCCTCTGGGCTGTGTCCCTTCTCCAATGAGGTATTATGACCCCAAACGTCGCCACCCCAAATTAGTCATCTTCAGACACATTTCCAATTGTGGTAGTGGACATTGGCTTTTTTGGTTGGCCCAGCTTCCCGTATAATTAGTAACAGTACCCTAATTTTTATTACGAAATCTACCACTCCCACACAAGGGGGAGCTCTTTCCACCCCAGCTTCAGGCATGCATCCTGAGTGACTAAAGTCAATGCACCTTCCGCCCAGCACTCTGGTTTACAATCTAAGTTGACTTAACAGGGAAGGTCCTTTTCAACTGAGCTCTTGTCTAGCTCTTATCATAGCCAGAGTTCAGGGTTAAAAGCCCCCCATGCTCTTGGCTCATCCAGGGATATCTGATATTGGGGAGGGGGCAGGATTTAGGAACAGCTCCTGGACATGGGAATGATTTACAAGTGCCAATAAGGCTCCTTAGTGACTGCTGGAAGATAACTTCCATCAAAGACAGCAATAGTAAAGTCAGATAGAGACAGTCCTTGTTTTAGACATCAGCACCCCAACTCTCACTGCCTTGAACTCATAGTTCAGGGAAGTCCATTTACTGCCATGCTCCAGCCAGCTTGTTGGATTTCTGTTTGCAAGTAATCTTCAGTTCCCAGCCACCAAAAAAATTAATTATTTAATCAAACAATTAGTTAATCCATGCAGTTAACTAGTTCATGGTGCCACGTACCCTGTAAAGGTGTAAAAAGCTGCTGCTGATTCTCAAATGTTTGGATCCACCTGCAGACACTGGCCATCTTTTTTTTTTAGACAGAGTCTCACTCTGTCACCCAGGGTGGAGTGCAATGGTGCGACCTCAGCTCACTGCAACCTCTGCCTCCTGGGTTCAAATGATTCTTCTGCCTCAGCCTCCCAAGTAGCTGGGCTTACAGGCACTCCCCATCTCTCCCAGCTAATTTTTGTATTTTTAATAGAGATGGGGTTTCACCATGTTGGCCAGGCTGGTTTCAAACTCCTGACCTCTAGTGAATCGCCCACCTCAGCTTCCCAAAGTGCTGGGATTACAGGCATGAGCCACTGTGCTGAACCTAAAATTTTTTCTTAGGCAATTAATTTCAGTTCAGAAAACTTTTATTGAGCACCTACTATATGCCAGGCCTGCATGAAGGGATACATAAATGGGTAAGATACACTGTTGGTTTTGAGGGACTTACATGGCATAACTGGGGAGTCAGGCAGGTAAAAAGTGCTGATGACCTCTCATTGTGACCTTCCTGAAGCCAGTATTCTGGGGTCAAATTCAACCAAGGAACTTACCTGTCCAGGGCAGCTCTGGCCTCAACTCAGACTGCATATGTGTAATTTTCAAGTGTACAAGGAATTTTAAAATTTTGTTTTGAAAAAAGAAAAGTACCCCGGAATGTTAAGTACAGAGGATCATTACTGCAATTTCTTCATAATGAGAGATAACTCCAAGCTCACAGTGTGTATTTTTAAAAAATAAGGCTAAATAATAGGTTGGGGCTGCTTTCAGCAGAGCTGCAGTGATGTTTATGAACGAGCAGACCTCTGGTGCGTCTGGGAAGCAGGAGATGCAGGGCCTGGTAGGAGTCATGACACCGCAAATGAGAATGATCCTACACCAAAGCAAAAATACTGTGACCTACATGCGCTCTCTTGGAGAGCTGCTGTTTGGTTGTTATTAATGTAATTAGGGAAAGAACATGTACAAGTGTGTTTAAAAGTTCCTGGTGACTTTATTAGAGTTACCACTTTTTAAAAAGCTACCACCTATCGAAAGCCTGCTGTGTGTTAGGTATTTTATATGGCAATGACTTCATTTAATGCTCATTAACTGCCCTGTGAAGTAGGTGTGGTTGTCTACTTCACAGCCTGGAAAAGTTAAGAAACTTGCTCAGGGGCATGCAGCAAGGAAGTCCACGGTGGCTATAACAGGACTTGCCTACTGATGACTGTGCCACCCATAGAAAATGAGGTCAACTCCCAACGCTAAGAGCAGGTGTCGTAGGTGTTTTATATGTTCACAGACTTTTATTAGGAAACATATACATAAAAATGTATAATATATATATATGTATATGCAGTTTAAAGAATAATGAGAAAACAAATTCTTATGAATTCACATTCTTATGTATTCGCCACCAAGCTTATGAAACAGAATATAGTTATCATTTTGTTTAAGGTTTCTTGTTCTTTTTTCTTTGTCATCTATATATGTATATGTTTTAGTGTTTCCTGTTCCCGTGACTTGATTCTTTAACATTATATTTTAGTGATTTATCCAAGTTGATTCATGTAGATGTGGTTTATTTAATTTTACTGCTACCTGGCTTACCAAGTTGTGAATATGCCACAATTTATTTATTCATTCTGTTGCTGATGGGAATTTGGATTGTTTCTGGCTTTACTAATAGCGCTGCTGTGAATTTTCTTGTGTGTACCTGTTGGTGCACACGTGTGTGTTTTAGGGTAAATACCAGTGGAATTGATAGGGTCTAGTGTAAGCATGGGTTCCTCTTGATGATAATGCCAGTGTTTACCAAAGGACTGTACCAATTTTAATTCTCATAAGCAGTGGATGAGAGCTTACATTGGTCTCCAATCTCTCCATCCTGATATTGACCAGTTTGTAAATTTTCGCCATTCTGGTGGTATTTTCTTGGAATGTTAATTTGCATTTACTGATCATTCATAGGTTTAGGCACCTTTTCATAAATTTAAGGACCATTTGTGCTTCTTCTCTTATGAAATATGTGTTTAACTCCTTTACCTGTTTTTCTTTTTCATATTGATTTGGAGTTCTTTATATTTTCTGAATGCTAATTGTATTAGTTCGTTTTCACACTGCGACAGAGAACTGCCTGAGACTGAGTAATTTATAAACAAACGAGGTTTAATTGACCCACAGCTCCACATAGCAGGGGGACCTCAGGAAACTTACAGTAATGGCAGAAGGGGAAGGAGAAGCAAGTACCTTCCTCACAAGGCAGCAGGAGAGGGGAAAGAGAGTGGAGGAAACTGTCATTTATAAAACCATCAGATCTTGTGAGCACTCACTCACTATTACGAGACCAGCATGGAGGAAACCACCCCCATGATTCAATCACCTCCCACCAGATCCTTCCCTCAACACGTGGGGAGTATGGGGATTACAATTTGAGATGAGATTTGGATGGAGATACAGAGCCAAACCATATCACTAATTTTTGTCAGTTATATGTATTGTAAATGTATTTTCAATTTGAAGCTTGTCTTTTTATTCTCTTCAGGACATTTTTATTTATCTATTTTTTGAAATGGAGTCTTGCTCTGTTGCCCAGGCTGAAGTGCAGGGGCATGATCTTGGCTCACTGCAACCTCTGTCTCCCAGATTCTCCCACCTCAGCCTCCCAAGTAGCTGGGACTATACGCATGCACCACTACGCCTGGCTAATTCAGGGCATTTTTAAAAATGAGCAAGAAGTTCTTACATTTTAAAACTTTTGGGCTGGGTGCAGTGGCTCATGCCTGTAATCCCAGCACTTTGAGGGGCTGAGCTGGGTGGATCATCTGAGGTCAGGAGTTCAAGACCAGCCTGACTAACGTGGCGAAACCCTATCTCTACTAAAAATACAAAAATTAGCTGGGCGTGGTGGCAGGCAACTGTAATCCCAGCTACTTGGGAGGCTGAGGCAGGAGAATTGCTTGAACCCAGGATGTGGAGGTTGCAGTGAGCTGAGATGGTGCATTGCACTCCAGCCTGGGCGAAAAGAGCGAAACTCCATCTCAGAAAAACAAACAAACAAACAAACAAACAAACAAAAAAAAACCCTTTTATATTTCAGACTGAAGGAAAAGTTATAAAAGTAGTACAAATATTTTTTATCCAGATTTTCTAAATGTTAACATTTTATCGCATTTGCTTTAACATTCTATCTTTTATATTTTTCTTGCTGTTGTAAATGGTGTCTTTGAAAATTGCATATTCTAACTTGGTGGTCTTTAGAGATGCAATTGACTTTTTATATTTTTTTCTATAGAATTTTGATAAACTCTCCAATTCTAACATTTTTATACATCATTTGGCATATTTTCCAGGTAAGTAATTAAGTCATCTGCAAATAATGACAGTTTTTGTTTTGTTTCCAGTCTTTTTCATGTTGTACTTCTCTGATTGATGCCTTCAGTACCAAGTTGAATAAGTATATTAATAGCGAGCATTCTTGTCCCCTTCCTTGTCTTGAAGGCAACATTTTCAACATTTCACCATAAAGGATGATGTTTGTGGTAGTTTTTTGTTTTTCCTTTCTTTCGTTTTTGAGGTTGCCCATGATCGGGTGTGGAAGTTCCCTCTCATTCCTAGTTTGAGAAGGATTTTATTTAAAAAAAAAATGAGTTAATATTACATTTTATTGAATACTTTTCCCTGCGTTTACTGAAAAGATCATTTTTTTTCTCCTTTAATCTGTAAATGGAGTGGATTTCATTAATCAGTTTTCTAGTATTACATTCTTGGGATAAACCCAACTTGTTTTTATGCATTATCTTTGTTTATACATGGCTGGATTCAGCTTGCCAATATTTTGTCTAGGACTTCGGTATCTATGTTCATGAATGAGATTAGCCCATCACTTTCCTTTTGATTCTGTCTTTGTCTAGTCTGGATAACAAGGTTAATGTTTTGGTCATCTTTTGCTACACAAAAATTTGTTCTAAGTATTTGTTGTACATAAAAAACTACCCCAAACTGAGTGGTGTAAAACAACAACAATTATTTATTATTATTATCTCTCATGGCTCTGGGGGTTGACAGGGCTCAACTAAGTGGCTCTTGATTGGGATCTTTCATGTGTTTGCAGCCAGAGGGTGGCTGGGCATCACTTGAAAGGCTTTCTTGCCCATTTGCCTGCTGCCTGATTTGGGAAGACTCAAACAGGTGGAGCTGGAAAGCTGAGACTCATAGGTATCTCTTCCTAGCTCTATTTGTTTTGGTTTCTTCCGCATGGCAGCTTCCAAGTCATTGAGCTCCCAGAGACATCCAGAGCAAATATCCCAAGAGAAACTGGTAGAAGCTGCATAGCCTTTTCAAACCTTGGAAGTCATATGGCTCCTCTTCTGCTGCATCTTGTTTGCTGAGGAAGTCATATCAGGTTTCAGGGGAGGGCACAGAGACTTCACCTTTTTTTTCTCACTATATTGCCCAGGCTGACCTTGAACTGCCCCGGCTGACCTTGAACACTTGGGCTCAAGTGAACGTCTCAAACTGCAGCCATATACCACCATTCCCAGCTGACTTCACCTTTTCAAGGAAGATGTTTCAAAGAGCCTGTGACATGATTTAAAATCATTATACTTAAACTAGCCCCATAAAATAATTTCAGCAGTGTTTCCTCTATTTTTTCATCCTCCAGACTATTTGTGTGAGATTAGCATTAATCTGTTCTGGAAATTTTGGTAGTGCTGACCTGTAACACCAAGTGGACCTTGCATTTTCTTTGTGGGGCCACTTTTGACTACACATTAAATTTTGAAAATGGATATAGGGCTCTTTATCTTTTCTGTTTCTTGTTGAATCTTACTTTTAGGGCATGTAGATTTATTACTCATAGATAGGCAGCACGGATAAACGGAAGCCTAGGATCCATGGTGAGCCGGTCCAGCAGGGCTCAGGAAAGCTGCCCAGGGTAGATGGACTCTCATCTGCCTGTGCCCCATGTTGCACCACAGCTGAGGGGCCCCAAAATCACTCTGCCCTGGCCTGAGTTTATGTACTCTGGGCGTCACCTGGCTCGCTGAGCACCAGTGTTGCAGAATATCCAGTTCTAGAAGGAATAAGGACATATCTCTGGTTGTTCTGGACATTTCCTCCTTATCTCAGGATGCCGCATTCTCAGTCCCTCCTGCCTGAGAAATGTAAGCAAGAGAGGGAAGAGCTGGGTCAGCCAAGGTCATCTGGAGACCTGTGCTACAATTGTGGTGCCTGCAAACTCTATTGCAATTAGTCATGTACAACATACTTTCCCAGACTATGAGCTCTTTGAGGCCAGGAACTATTTATAGTTTATCTCCATATTCATGTGCTTGGCACCATGCCTGGCTCATCATAACCGTCTTGCTGAATGCAGATGGTAGAGTAAAAGCATAAAGAAGTGTGTAGTCAGGAAGTCTGCCAATTTAGGCAGTCAGGTGGAAGGTTTAACAGGGGAAGCAATATTTGAGCTGTGCTTACAAGATGATTTGGTATTAACTAGGCAAGAGAGTGGAAGGAAAGACATTGGAAACAGCACCAGTGAAGACACAGAGATATAACACAGTGCAGGATAACTGCAGGCTGTATTCGTCCATTTTCATACTGCTATGAAGAAATACCTGAGACTGGGTAATTTATAAAGAAAAAGAGGTTTAAAGGACTCAACAGTTCCACATGGCTGGGGAGGCCTCACAATCATAGTGGAAGGTGAAGGAGGAGCAAACACACATCTTACATGGTGGCAGGCAAGAGAGCGTGTACAGGGGAAATGCCCTTTACAAAACCATCAGATCTTGTGAGACTTTTTCACTATCACGAGAACAGTACGGGAAAAACCTGGCCCCATGATTCAATTACCTCCTGCTGGGTCCCTCCCATGACACCTAGAGATTATCGGAATCACAATTCAAGATGAGATTTGGGTGGGGAAACAGCCAAACCATATCAGAGGGCTATAGGTCAGTGTCTTCAGAGAGCCTATCAGAGTGCTTGGCTCACAGTGGGTGCTGAGTAAATGCTTGTAGATGAATGAATGAATGAATGAATGAATGAATATACTGATATCCTTTACTTTCTTACTGTAAGAACATTTCTGTCTGCAAGACCAAGTCTATTGTTTGTGTTTTAAAATGTAGATTTTATTATTATTCAGATATGATGAGGCCAACAGATCACGAGATGATAGCTATTGCAAAGAGAGTTTGTTACTCATGGTTCCCAAGAAGAAGGGACAGGCCACATTATGGGGTTAGGGACACATAAGGAATCACTAGGGTTGGTCAAGAGGCAGAGGGAGAAAGGGGAAAACATGGGCAAGGGCATTTATGGTGGTTTCTGCAGGAAGAAATGGGCGAGGCAGGATAAGCAAGTTTAGGCTTGGTTAGTTTGAGTAATTTCTGTGCGCTCTGGGGGAATAGGGGCTGTCTCTAGTTACCTGGTACGTAACCCTGGAGTGATTAGGGCAGGTAGGTTTTAGCCCTGAGTGTGAGAACTCAATAAAGGAGGGGGTTGGGCTATGGGCTCTTGATGGATGTGTTCGCAGACAAAAAGTGCACTTGTAGATGAGTTTAGTTTAGTTTTGTTTTGTTTTTGAGACGGAGTCTCGCTCTGTCACCCAGGCTGGAGTGTAGTCGTGCGATCTTGGCTTACTGCAACCTCCATCTCCTGGATTCAAGCAATTCTCCTGCCTCAGCCTCCTGAGTAGCTGGGATTACAGGCACATGCCACCACACCTGGCTAATTTTTGTATTTTTAGGAGAGACGGGGTTTCACCATGTTGGTCAGGCTGGTCTCGAACTCCTGACCTCGTGATCTGCCCAACTCAGCATCCCAAAGTGCTGGGATTACAGGCGTGAGCCACCGTGCCCAGCCTGAGTTTCTTTTTTACTATCTCTAAGAATTGTCTAACCCTGGGAAGGGCAGTTCCCCAAGATTCATCAAGGTCCCAAGATGTCAATGCAGCAAATATTGAAACTAGAAAACACAGTGATTATAGTTTGATAATTAGAGAATTCTGTCTCTTAGGTCATTTGGTGATAGAGCTGTGATCACTGGGAACTTTCATGACCTGTTTTGTCTTGATACCACCCATTTTCATGCCAATTTTTTGCCATATTTTATTATTTCATTTATTCATTCATTTAATAAATACTTACTGAGCATCCACTGTAAACCAGGCCCTGTGTCAGACTCTGGCCCTGGCAACTTGGTCAAGAGAGACAGCCTAGGAAGCAAGTGGGGTTCCTGCCTGCATGGTTAGTGCTCTAATGAAGCCCTAAATACTGTTATCTTCAGAGGCTCCTTGCCCTCCCCTGGATTCCTCAGGTAGGAAGGTACCTTGATGTCAAGTTTAGTGCCATCTCTGGAGGCAGTTTCATTTCTCATAATGGAGGATTTGCTTTTAATCAAAGAGAAGGCCTTTTGTCAGTCTGAGAGCTTTGTCTTTTTTGTGACTTGCAGATAGACATTTTAATAATAGGACTAGATACGTGGCTTTTGGAGACCAGGCTGTGACTTTAAATAGTGTGAAGACCCCAATGGCTGGATTCACAGGGGCAATCTGAATACTGATCATGAATTTTTAAATGGCCTTAGAAAGTGCAGCATGATTTTAGGAGAGATTTCCAATTAACTTGGGCTGTTCAAAGCAGCTCTATGCCTGGGAAAGAGAATGCATGAGAATTTTCCAAAGAGCTTTATCTCTTGAAACAGAAAATATAAATGGTAGTGGGGGAACAAAAATCAAAGTTACTGAATATGGAAATCACCACTTTGGGGTTTATGAGAACCACATCCTGCTAACTCCCTGCTATGCGGTGGGGCTTTCAGAGGTAATGAGGCAAGTACCAGAGTGTCAAATGTCTGCCTTGCTTTATACTTACGTGTGCTCTTGTCCTGGTCCTCCTGCTGGTAGGGTACATGCTCAGCCCAGGCAGAGATGGTGTCTGACTCCTCCTTCTAGTCTCCTGGGGAAAATCTTGCACTCAGCAGGCACTTAATGCACTCTGGTGGGATTGAACTGAAAAGACAAGACTCCCCAGGAAGGCATAGGGAGACCTCCTGTTGCCTATTACTCTGCTCTGAATTGGAGGCAGAGCAGCCTCTCTGAGGCTACAGGCAAAGGCTTTTGCCTTCTGCATGGAGGAAGGAAAATAGCTCTTACTGAGCGTTTACCATATGCCTGGTAGGCACCTTGCAGCACTTTTTCATCAGTCCTCTTGATAACCCTTTGTAATCGGTATTGTTACCCCCATTTTACAGATGAGGAAATAGAGGCACTGAAGAATAAGCTCTCCTGAATGATTTTCACTGGAAAGATTTTTCAACATTCCATCTGTCCACTCCACCAGCCTGAGACAGCCATCTTTACTGAGGTTTTGAACAGGTAAGCAGGAGGTAACGCACTCTCAAAAGTGTTTAAAAGGATTAAGCAATTCAAAGCATACCTCCAAGGAACCCCCGCCAGAGATGCTGAATCTTGAGTTTGCTTTCTTCCTCTGAAGGGCATCTGAACTTTCACCTGACTCCTTACTTACCCTTAGCTCAAATGGGGGCAGGTTCAAGCAGGAAATCGGATGGCCTGAGAGGTGCTGCCACTGTAATTAAGAACAGAGCAGACCATTGCCAAGACTCGAGAAAGTTGTATGCCTCTTAATCTGGTTTGTTTAATTAGGCCTTTTACTAATGCCCAAGTTATGGCCCTTCTGAAGGTGGCTAGAAGCAGGTGTTGGGGTGGAAGTGGGCTTAAAACCCAGAGCCCAGTGGCTGCTCCCCAAAAGAAAAATGGGCAATAACACTAAAATTGTACGTATACCTCAACTTAGTCCACAAAACTGAGGTTCAAGCACTGAACCACCTGCCTGATCATTGTCACCACAGGGCATGATCATTTACATTCTGGACTTGACAGTACATCAGAGAGCGTGGACTTATGTTTGGACATTTAAAAACCGCCTCCTCGGGAGGCAGAGGTTGCAGTGAGCTGACATCACACCACTGCACTCCAGCCTGGGTGACAGAGGGAGACTCTGTCTCAAAAAAACAAAACAAAACACCATCTGAATATCGCATTCAAAATAAATTTTAAAAAGTTATCAAAAACTTCCTAAATGATGCAGATTCTTAGGATGATACAGGTATTTGACTTTGAAGAGGACAAAGCTGATTGCAATTCTTCTCCTGACACTAGACTCTCTGACAGTGTGTGTGGCTCCCTTAACTTTCCACATCTTCCTTCTTTCTTCTTTCCTAGCTTCATTCCTTCTGTATCTCCTGCATCTCAGACATCCTAGCAGAAACTGCTAATCATTTCTCAATGTGCATTCTCCTCTTCTTCCTTCAGGAGAACCCTCAAGTTTTTGCTGAGGAGATAGCTGCTCAGCTAAAAACCAGATTTCTCAGCCTCCCATGCAAATATGTGACAATGTGACTCTTTTCTTGCCAGTGGTGTGTGAGCAAAAATAATACATGCAACTTTTGAAAGCGCAATTAAAAAAAAGAAGCATGCCTTGTTCTTCCTCCACTTTCTCCTTTCCTCTGCTTGGCACATAGCTATGATGGCAGGAGTTGGAGCAGCCATTTTGGGCCATGAGATGAAAGCCTTATATTGAGCCATGTTTTGAGCAGAAGAACAGAAAAGAAGGAACCTGGGCCCCTGACATTACTGAGCCACCATAAAGACCTAGGCTCTCTACTTGAACTTCAGGTAAGAGAGAAATAAACTTCAATATTGTTTAAGCCATTGTATTTGGGCGTTTCTCTATTACAGCAGCCTACCATTTATGCTATCATAAGTCATAGATGTATCTTTTTTTTTTTTTTGAGACGGAGTCTCTCTCTGTCACCCATGCTGGAGTGCAATGGTGCGATCTCCGCTCACTGCAAGCTCCACTTCCCGGGTTCATACCATTCTCCTGCCTCAGCCTCCCGAGGAGCTGGGACTATAGGCACCCGCCACTATGCCCAGCTAATTTTTTGTATTTTTAGTACAGACGGGGTTTCACCGTGTTAGCCAGGAGGGTCTCGATCTCCTGACCTGATGATCCACCCACCTCAGCTTCCCAAAGTGCTGGAATTACAGGCATGAGCCGCTGCGCCCAGCCAATAGATGTATCTTTAAAGCCAGCTATAGGTAATATTCAGGATACAGAATTAATGGGTAACAGACTGGAAGTCAACAGAGCAATTCACCCATCCATGACTTGCTGGTCAAAACTCTTTAGCAGCTGAAAGACTGTAGAAGAGCATGTCTCGTGGTAGCATCCACCCAAAAAAAGGTGGAATGGAGAGGTTTCAATGGAACGGAAGTCAGACAGACATGAGTGCACTGATTAGCTCTGTGGCTTTGGGTAATTCTTAATACCCTTTCTCAGTTTCTCCTTCTATTAAATGGATACAATAACTCTTGCCTGACTATTTTGTGAATCAATAAGACCACATGTTTAAAGAGAAGCATAGTGTGAATGAAAGAGCCAGAAGGTCTGGATTTGAGTCCCATCTGCCATTAACTTGCTGGGTTGCCTTAGGCAAATCACTGCACTTCTCTGGGCCTGTTCCCACATCCTTCAAATGGGGAAGTTTAGACTGGATTATCTCTGAGGTCTTTTCCTGCTCAGACATTGTATGGTTCAACAAATCAGGCTATAATATTATGATGAGAGTCAGAATTTACAGCAACATTTTGCTGAAGGTGGCCTGGCTGGCACTGGTTCCTGAGAGTGGATTGTGTGTATCAGTTCTTAAATTGGTAGTCGGTTCTTAAATTGGGTCAGGATGGCAGCTTGAAATAGGCCATAGTAGGAGTATTTACACCACAGAAATTGGCAAACACTATGAAGTGGGGCTCCCCCATACCCTCCACAGAGAGCTGGTTATTAAGCACTTACCCACATGCCATTTACTACAAGGAAAGAAAAAGTTTTTGTATGCCTTGGTGCTCTCAGCAGCAAGTAACTAGTAAAGCTTAAGATGAGAACTTGCAAGTACTTGTTTATAATGTACGGAAGACGGAGGGGGGAAAATTAGAAGTTACTCCACTTCTAGATCCCAGGTGCCCTGGTCCAGTGCTAAGTTATAGTAAATGGGCCCCTTGTGGCATGAAGGAGTTGGTATCTCTCCCTCAGTCACCAACTCACCTGGGCTTATTGTTGTGTTGTGCTTCTGGTGCGCCATTTTGTCATTTAATTAAAACTGGAGGCTTGAGATAATGGGCTGGTTGTGCCTGCAACCCCACCCTGGGTAAAAGTTGGGCCCCTGGGAGCAGGAAAAAAGGTCTTCCAAGGCACCAAGTGATCAGGAGCAGTCGTTACATTATTCCAGTTAATCCAAATGAAGTAGTTACCCAAGGCCCTGACTGATCTAGCCAAGTGGGACCTGTGGCTTGGAAAATGTTTAGAGATTCTGGACCAAGGGATTACCCACTTACTCATTCTCACCATTTAGAGTGTCTTCTCCAAAGCGTATTTTGATATACAGCACTTCCTTGATATGCTGGTAGCAATTCTTCCCACCCCAAAATAACTCATGGTTAAATAAGTTTGGGAAACACTGAATTTAACAAAGATAAACAGGTTATTTATGGCACTACTCCTCAGATATTTTCATAAATTAAAGTAGTGCTTCTCAAACTGTCTGTGGTGATGGATCAGATTTTAAAATTTCTATTCAATGCATGATTTGGAAATCAACACATCCTATTGCCCATGACTAATAACAGCTCTTGTCTTGTGCACTTATTGTGCAAGTGTGGACATTCAACCTGGTCAAAATCTTTCAATGAGATGAGTTCATGGCTATGCACTTGGATGACCCAGCAATGTCCAATTGCTGTAAAAGTCTCTAGTTGGGAGTGAGACTGGCCCTTTGGTTTGCATGGGAGCTGGGTGAGGCCTGTGACTACTGGCTTTCCCCACTTCCCTGATAACCTGCATGACTCAGCAGAGGAAGCCATAATCCTCCTAGGTACACAACTCTGGTGACCTGAGAGTCTCACTCCCATTCTCCACAGCAGCTGCAGCAAGACCCACCCAAGAGAGCCTGAGCTCAGACACTCCTAGCCCTGCCCCCACCTGATGCTCCTTCCCTACCCACCCTGGTAGCCAAAGGCAAAGGGCATATAATCTTGGGAATCCCCACCCACTGCTGGTCCCTCTCCATACTACTATAGCTGATGCTTTCTGGAAAGCACCACCTCCTGGCAGGAGGCCAACCCGCACAAAAATAGAGCATTAAACCACCAAAGCTAAGAACCCTCAAGGAGACCATTGCACCCTGTCCCCACTGCCACCTCTACTGGAACAGGCACTGGTATCCATGGGTGAGGGTCCCATAGAAGGTTCACATCACAGGACTCTGTGCAGACAACCCCCAGTACCAGGTTAGACTTCCTAGGTGGCTAGACCCAGAAAAGAGACAACAATCACTGCAGTTTGGCCCACAGGATGCCACATCCATAGGCAAAGGGGGAGAGTACTACATCAAGGGAACACCCCATAGGATAAAATAAACTGAGCAACAGCCTTGAGCCCCAGACCTTCCCTCTGACAGAGTCTACCCAAATGAGAAGGAACCAGAAAACCAACCCTGGTAATATGACAAAACAAGGCTCTTAACACCCCCTAAAAATCACACTAGTTCACCAGAACTGAATCTAAACCAAGAAGACATCCCTAATTTACCTGAAAATGAATTCACGAAGTTAGTTATTAAGCTAATCAGGGAGGCACAAGAGAAAGGCAAAGCCCAATGCAAGGAAATCCAAAAAATGATATGACAAGTGATGGGAGAAATATTCAAGGAAAAAGATAGCTTAAAGAAAAAACAATCAAAAATTCAGGAAACTTTAGACACACTTTTAGAAATGTGAAGTGCTCTGGAAAGGCTCAGCAACAGAACTGAACAAGTAGAAGGAAGAAATTCAGAGCTCAAAGACAGGACTTCAAATTAACTCAATCAAACAAAGACAAAGAAAAAATAATAAGAAAATGTGAACAAAGCCTCCAAGAAGTCTGGGATTACGTTAAATGACCAAACCTAAGAATAATTGGTGTTTCTGAGGAAGAAGAGAATTCTAAAAGTTTGAAAAACATATTTGGAGGAGTAATCAAGGAAAACTTCCCCAGCCTTGCTAGAGATCTAGACATCCAAATACAAGAAGCACAAAGAACACCTGGGAAATTCATCACAAAAAGATCTTCGCCCAGGCACATTGTCATCAGG
This sequence comes from Hylobates moloch, assembly GCF_009828535.3. Lineage (NCBI taxonomy): Eukaryota > Metazoa > Chordata > Mammalia > Primates > Hylobatidae > Hylobates > Hylobates moloch. Next base: position 15,762,790 of record NW_026652286.1, on the reverse strand, counting down.
TTATCCAAAGTTAAGACAAAGGAAAGAATTTTAAGAGCTGTGAGACAGAAGCACCAGGTAACTTACAAAGAAAAACCTATCAGGCTAAGAGGAGCTTTCTCAGCAGAAACCCTACAACCTAGAAGGGATTGGGGCCCTATCTTCAGCGTCCTCAAACAAAACAATTATCAGCCAAGATACAGCCTTTTTCAGACAAACAAATGCTGAGAGAATTTGCCATTACCAAGCCACCACTACAAGAACTGCTGAAAAGAGCTCTAAATCTTGAAACAAATCCTAGAAATACATCAAAACAGAACCTCTTTAAAGCATAAATCACACAGGACCTGTGAAACAAAAATACAAATCAAAAAGCAAAAACAAAAGACAAAAAAACCAAAGTACACAGGCAACAAAGAGCACAATGAATACAACAGTATCTAAACATTTCAACACTAACATTGAATGTAAATGGCCTAAATGCTCCACCTGAAAGATACAGAACCTCAGAATTAATAAGAACTCACCAACCAACTACCTGCTGCCTTAAGGAGACTCACCTAACACATAAGGACTCACATAAACTTATAGTAAATGGGTGGGAAAAGGCATTTCATGCAAATGGAGGCCAAAAGAGAGCAGGGGTAGCCATTCTTATATCAGACAAAACAAACTTTAAAGCAACAGCAGTTAAAAGAGACAAAGAGAGACATTATGTAATGGTAAAAGGCCTTGTCCAACAGGAAAATAACATAATCCTAAATATATATGCACCTAACACCGGAGCTTCCAAATTTATGAAACAATTACTAATAGACCTAAGAAATGAGATAGACAGCAACACAATAATAGTGGGGGACTTCAATACTCCACTGACAGTACTGGACAGGTCATCAAGACAGAAAATCAACAAAGAAACAATGGATTTAAACTATACCTTGGAACAAATGGACTTAACAGATATATACAGCGCATTTCACCCAACAACCACAGAATATACATTCTATTCAACAGTGCATGGAACTTTCTCCAAGATAGACCATATGATAGGCCATAAAAGGAGCCTCAATAAATTTAAGAAAATTGAAATTATATCAAGCACTCTTTCAGACCACAGTGGGATAAAAGTGGAAATCAACACCAAAAGGAACCTTCAAAGCCAGGCAAATACATGGAAATTAAATAACCTGCTCCTGAATGAACATTGGGTTAAAAATAAAATCAAGATGGAAATTAAAAAGTTCTTTGAACTGAATGACGATAATGACACAAACTACCCAAACCTCTGGATTACAGCAAAGGCAGTGCTAAGAGGAAAGTTCATAGCCCTAAATGCCTACATCAAAAAGACTGAAAGAGCACAAACTGACATTCTAAGGTCATACCTCATGAACTAGAGGAACAAGAAAACACCAAACCCAAACCCAGCAGAAAAAAGGAAATAACCAAGATCAGAGCAGAACTAAATGAAACTGAAACAAACAAACAAAAAACCCCACAAAAGATAAGTGAAACGAAAACCTGATTCTTTGAAGAGATAAATAAAATGGATAGACCATTAGCAAGATTAACCGAAAAAAGAGAAAATCCAAATAATCTCACTAAGAATGAATCAGGAGATATTACAACTGACGTCACTAAAATACAAAAGATCATTCAAGGCTACTTTGAACACCTTTATGCATATAAACTAGAAAACTTAGAAGAGATGGATAAATTCCTGGAAAATCAAACCCTCCTAGCTGAAATCAGGAAGAATTAGGTACCTTGAACAGACCAATGACAAGCAGCAAGATTGAAATGGTAATTAAAAAATAACCAACACAACAGAATTCTACCAATCATTCAAAGAAGAATTGGTACCAATCCTTTTGACACTATTCCACAAGATAGAGAAAGAAGGAACCCTTCCTAACTCATTCTATAAAGCCAGTATCACTCTAATACCAAAACCAGGAAAGGATATAACCAAAAAAGAAAACTACAGACTGATATCCTTGATGAACATACATGCTAAAATCCTTAACAAAATACTAGCTAACTGAATCCAACAACATATCAAAAAGATAATCCGCCATGATCAAGTGGGTTTCATACCAGGGATGCAGGGATGGTTTAACATACACAAGTCAATAAATGTGATACACAATATAAACACAATTAAAAACAAAAGTCACATGATCATCTCAATAGATGCAGAAGAAGCATTCAAGAAAATCCAGCATCCCTTTATGATTAAAATTCCCAGCAAAATCGGCATACAAAGGACATTCCTTAATGTAATAAAAGCCATCTATGACAAACCCACAGCCAACGTAATACTGAATGGGGAAAAGTTGAAAACATTCCCTCTGAGAAGTTGAAAGCATTCCTGCTGAGAACTGGAACAAGACAAGCATGCCCACTCTCACCACTCCTCTTCAACATAGTACTGGAAGTCCTAGCCAGAGCAATCAGACAAGAGAAAGAAATAAAGGGCATCCAAATCAGTAAAGAGGAAGTCAAACTGCCACTGTTTGCTGATGATATGACCATTTACCTTAAAAACCCTAAAGACTCCTCCAGAAAGCTCCTAGGACTGATAAAATAATGCAGCAAAATTTCCAGATACAAGATTAATGTACACAGATCAGTAGCTTTTCTATATGCCAACAGTGACCAAGTGGAGAATCAAATCAAGAACTCAACCCATTTTACAATAGCTGCAAAAAAAAAAAAAAATACTTAGGAATATACCTAACCAAGGAATTGAAAGACCTCTACAAGGAAAACTACAAAACACCACTGAAAGAAATCATAGACAACACAAACAAATGGAAACATGTTCCATGCTCATAGATGGGTAGAATTAATATTGTGAAAATGACCATACTGTCAAAAGCAATCTACAAATTCAATGCAATCCCTATCAAAATACCATGACCATTCTTCACAGGATTAGAAAAAACAATTCTAAAATTCATATGGAACCAAAAACGGGCCAGCATAGCCAAAGCAAGACTAAGCAAAAAGAACAAATCTGGAGGCATCACGCTACCTGATTTCAAACTGTACTATAAGGCCATGGTCACCAAAACAGTGTGGTAATGGTATAAAAATAGGCACAGGGACCAATGAAACAGAATAGAGAATCCAGAAATGAACACAAATACTTACAGCCAACTGATCTTCGACAAAGCAAACAAAAACATAAAGTGGGGAAAGGTCACCCTTTTCAACAAATGGTACTGGGACAATTGGCTAGCCACATGTAGGAGAATGAAACTGGATTCTGACCTCTCACCTTATACAAAAATCAACTCAAGATGGATTAAGGACTTAAACCTAAGTCCCAAAACTATAAAAATTCTAGAAGATAACATTAGAAAAACCCTTCTAGATATTGGCTTAGGCAGAGATTTCATGACCAAGAACCCAAAAGCAAATACAATAAAAACAAAGATAAATAACTGGGACCTAACTAAACTAAAGAGCTTTGGCATGGCAAAAGGAACAGTCAGCAGAGTAAACAGACAACCCACAGAGTAGGAGAAAATCTTCACAATCTATACATCTGACAAAGGACTAATATCCAGAATCTACAACGAACTCAAACAAATCAGTAAGAAAAAAAAAATCCCATCAAAAAGTAGGCCAAGGACATTACTAGACAATTCTTAAAAGAAGATATACAAATGGCCAACAAACATATGAAAAAATGCTCAACATCACTAATGATCAGGGAAATGCAAATCAAAACCACAATGCAATACCACCTTACTCCTGAAATGGCTACAATCAAAAAATACAAAAAACAGTGGAGGTTGGCACGGATGTGGTGATCAGGGAACACTTCTACACTGCTGGTGGAAACATAAACTAGTACAGAAGCTGCAGAAAACAGTGTGGAGCTTTCTTAAAGAACTAAAAGTAGACCTACCATTTGATCCAGTAATCCCACTACTGGGTATCTACCCAGAGGAAAAGAAGTCATTACTCGAAAAAGATACTTGCACATGCATGTCTATAGCAGCATAATTCATAATTGCAAAATTGTGGAACCAACACAAATGCCCATCAATCAACAAGTGGATAAAGAAACTGTGGTGTGTGTGTATATATGTATATACACAATGGAATACTGCTCAGCCATAAAAAGGAATGAATTAACAGCATTTGCAGTGACCTGGATGAGATTGGAGACTATTATTTTAAGTGAAGCAACTCAGGAATGGAAAACGAAATATCGTATGTTCTCACTGATATGTGGGAGCTAAGCTATGAGGACGCAAAAGCATAAGAATGATACAGTGGACTTTGAGGACTTGGGGGGAAGAGTGAGAGAGAGGCAAGGGATAAAAGACTACAAATATGGTTCAGTGTATACTGCTTGGGTGATGGGTGCACCAAAATCTCACAAATCACCACTGAAGAACTTACTCAAGTAACCAAATACCACCTGTACCCCAATAACTTATGGAAAAATTTTTTAAATGACTGAAAAAATACCTAATTGTTAATTAGGATGTAGAACAATAGAAACTTTCATACATCACTAGTGGGGGTGTAAAATTATTCCAATGGTACCATAGAAAACTGTTTAGCAATTTATGAAAATATTAAATGTGTGTCTGCCATATTTTAAAAAAGGTCTCTAGTTGCTCACCTTCATATTTTGTAACTATTTGCCATGTTATGGTGCAAACCATCTATGGCACAGTGCATAGGCCCAACTTCGAGTAGTGCTGTGCTTGAGTACCTGGCTGTGCCTCTTAACCAAATGAAGCATGGTTCTACTCCAATAAGACCTGCTCCACTCACTGCAATTTCTGGGTTTGAGCTGGTCACTGAGCAGTGTGTCCAGCTGCTGTCGACAGTGCAGCTCTGTCAGGGCTGAATGTCCCAGGCCTGTGGGACATTACCCCAGCACAGCAAGAGGCGAATTTCCAGAGTCCAGAGAGGACACTGTCCTGGGAAGTAGTACCATCTCTGGAAAGGGTCCAATAAAAACCAGGTAAGTCCTTAAACATAAAGGCAAAAAGGGTAGCCCTGGCTTCCTTTCTGTCTTCCACAGACTCAAAAACAAAAATACAGAAAAGGTACAGTAGCCTTGGGGTTTGACCTCTATTAATTATGAGGGGCATGAAAATGGGAAGTGCTTCAGAGGCAACTGAGATGGTCTGTGGGGAGCAATTTGCTCACTCCCATGTGAGGCCAGTGAGCCACAGCTTAAGGATCACATGTGCCTGTTAGACTTGGGCAGCCCTCAGCCAGGACAGAGGCAGCAAGGCCCAGGCCCAGCTCCCGACTCTAGCATTATTTCTCCACAGCTTGACAGGTGGGTGCCTGGGCAAGCATCTGCCCCCTCTTTTTCCTTCCCTTTTCTTCTCTTGTGCTCATTCTCCTCATGCATCCGCAATGGAAGTCAAGTGTAAATAGAAGGCTCCGACTCCAGGGGCAGGCGGCTGTCAGGGTTCCCTCCTTCTCTCGGAAATGCTCACTGTCCCTGCCAACTGTTTATTCTGTACCTGTCAGAGCTGGCTCCCTCCAATGTCTCTATGGACAGATTCCCTCCTCAGTGAAGAGTGTCAGTGACCCGAGAAGTCCCTGGAATCAGGCTGTATCTCAGAGCAGAGATGGTTTCAGCTGGGGGTTTTTCCTCTCCCTTTCACCAGTCCAGCATTTAGTGTGAGGAACTATTTATGCATGAGGTGGGCCTGGGTGATAGTTATGGGAAAAGGGGTGCTGTGGAAGGATTCTACCAGATACAGGATGCCAGCGTCATCCCCAGTGCCACATCTTGCTACATTCCTACTATTATGGCCCCCATACTGGTCCAGACACAGCAAGACCCTGGGAAGGTTGGGCATCAGGTAGAGTTGGCTTTTGAGGTCTCCCTCATGTCAAGTGGAGATGTCCAGCCAGTGTGTGAGGAGGGGTGATAGGATTTGGCACTGTGTCCCGACCCAAATCTCATCTCCAAATGTAATCCCCATGTGTCAAGGGAAGGACCTGTGATCTCCGTGTTGAGGAATGAAAGTGATTGGACCATGGCAGTGGTTTCCCCCATGCTGTTCTCATGATAGTGAGTGTGTTCTCACAAGATCTGATGGCTTTATAAGTATTTGGAAGTTCCTCCTTCATGCTTCTCTCTCCTGCCACCGTGTGAAGAAGGTGCCTGCTTCTGCCATGATTGCAAATTTTCTGAGTCCTCCCCAGCCATGCGGAACGGTGGGTCAATTAAACTTCTTTCCTTTACAATTACCCAGTCTCAGGTGGTATTCTTTATAGCAGTGTGAGAATGGACTAATACAAGGGAAGAGGCAGGCCATTTGTTGACACCATGGGAGTTGACACCATGGGAGTTGACACCATGGGAGTTGAGGTGGAGATTTCTGAGGCAGGCTGTGTGGATCTGAGGTGAGAGTCTGAGAGAGCACCCAGTTAGCAAGAGGGAGTAGCAAGAAGAATTTGGAAAGGAGGCTAGATGGAGACCTTAGACGAGTAGAGCAGAAACCAGGAGAATGTAGCACGTCATCAGGTCAGAGAGGAGAGGATTAACAGTGTTGTGTTGCCAGGAGATCAAGGAGGCTCAAGCCTGAGGAAGGCAGATGGTTGGTGATTAAGATAGATCCAGAGCAAGGTGGCCAGGCATGGCTGTGCACACTGCACACCCCCGGGGGAGTCGTCTACACCCTGGTCTGTGGGATGGTGACCCCTGGAGTTGTGTGGTGTATAACTTGTGTGGCTACTGGGGACACCCTGCTCATGAGAATCTTATCAGCCTGGGGTGAAGGAAGAAGCCCCATCATGAGCTGTTGGAGTGTGAGCAGGAGGCACGGTGGAGCTGGAGCGGTGAGGGTGACCCGTGAAAGGAGTTTAGATGTGAAGGAAAGAAAAAGATATAGTGGCTGGAAAGAATATCTGGCTTGAGGGAAAACAACCTTATTTTACACTTGGAAATCTGAGCATGATTTAGGCAAAAGCAACCACAACAACAAAAACCCCACTAAAGTAGGAGAGAGAACAGATGAGGGCGAGTGAAGAGAGAGAGGAATCCATCCATTCAGAAAGCGGTCTTTATTGCCAGCCTCCTGAGTGTCTTCTCATCGTGTGCTGGAATGTAGCTGTGGAGACAGGACAGCTCCCGCCCTCACGAAACTTATAGTGAATGACCAGTGACACTACAGAGAGGCAGAGAAGGGTGGGTGGGGTGGGGTTGGGTTTGTGGGGCAGGGCAGACTTCTCTGAGGAGGTGACCTTTGAGCTGAGACCTTGATGATGAGAAGGAGGGCGCCCTGTGAAGACCATGGCGAGGAGTGTACCTGGCAGAGGCAGTGGCTGGTGCAGCAGTTCCCAAGGTCAGGCAGGAAGAGCCCAGCCTGGCTGGGTCAGAGCTGCAGAAAGGGCTGGGTGTTGAGCCTGGGTCAGGCAGGGCCTCTCACGCTATGGGAAGACATTTCCATGAGAGTACCGTGACATGTACTCCATTCTTATGGAGGAGAGGTCACCTACACATGTCATTGTACTCTCATGGAAACCGGAACCTCTTGGCTTGGGATCCTCTTGAGATCCGGGATACTCTCATGGCCTGGGATTCTCTTGAGGGTCTCAGTCACCTCCCTAGCCTGGCACAGAGTGAAATAACTGAGGCTTGAATGAAAGTCTTCCTCCAAGTCAGCCATCAGAAACATGCCTTATCTGAGTCAGGAAGAGTTTAAATTCATGGCTTCATAGGAAGGTGTCTGAGTCAGGCCCAAGTGCAGGGCGTTTCCACAGGCCCTTACACATGCTGTGTATGTGGGGACAGGGGTGGACTGAGGCATTTCAGTAGTCCTGAGTCACCTCACCCACATAGACACCGGCTGCACTAAACTTTCCAGGTTGATGAGGTTAACTCTGAAGCCCTCCTGCCATTATTTCTGGATCCCTGAATTTCCCTGCAGTGCTCTTTCTCTATCCACACTGTTCTCCTGCTACCTCTTGCTGCTCAAGCTTCTTCTTGGGATACCCCCTTAGCTCAGCTTAAAAATTACATCCCTTATTTTTCAGCCATTCTCTCATCCTCATAAAAATTTCTATCTCCTTAATGCAGATATTAGCGAGAAAGCAATCTAGTTGAAAAAATTCATGCTAAGGTGTTGGTATCACCATCACACTCATGGGGGTATTTGATTGTTGAAAAAAGAAAGATATGTGCCTAGATTAGAGCATTTCCTCAGTGCATTGAGGACACACATGTTTGCCAAGGGATGGGCGTTAGAAAGATAAGAGAAAGGTTTAAGAATGGTAAGCCTTCCCAAATAAAACCTTGTGCCTAAGGCTAGCTTTGTTTCCAGATCCCAAAAGACAGAAAAGACAGCCCTCCACATTTGCAAGCCAAGATCAAGGCAGCTTGATGGTCTGAGGACAGGATAGTTACAAAGCACAGTTAGATTCTTAAGGTGCCTGCGTGCCTACCATTGGGTCAGCCCCAATCTGAAACCAGCTTCTCCGATTGGGGTTAAAATAACACCAAAACAAAACAAAAAACAAAAAAAATAAACAAGGATGAAGCAACATATGTTGGAAACCTACGTGCATGTTATTTTATTTACCCTTCATCACAATCCCATGATCAGATTGTATATTGTCCCATTTTCCAGATGAAATTGAGGCTCAGAAATATTTAGTGATTTTCCCAGGGTCATGCAAATATGCTTAAAGCACTGGGATTCAAACCAGGCCTGCCTGACTCCAAAGCTCCATTCCTCCTCCTGTACCTCAGGGTTAAAACTCTATCCTAAGGCGGTGGCAGCTGTCCGTCCCAGCCAGGGCATTCTGAGAACCACTTGCAGCTCTTGCATTTACCAGGTTGAGATTTACTTCCTCTCCCTGGGCTTCAATTTTCTCGTCTAGAAAACTGGGAGACAGGCGAAGTTCTTTGAGGTTCCCTTCCAGGCCTAAGCATCACTATCCTGGGTGATTCTTCCTTTGATAAGTCAGTGTACAGCTCATTTGATGTGCAAATGTCAAAATGTCAGCAGTGCCATGAGCCCTTGAGCATTCGGCTCCTTAGAGAGAAGCCTCTTGAAGGGCGGCAGGAGGTGGGCCACTTTGGACCAGCAAGTCCACAGAGGCCTGGAGAGACGTGGTGCACGGGAGTTCCTCCAGCTAACCCTGGGATTTCCCGGGGATGGGCATTTGTGTACCTCCTTGTGGACAGGGCCTGATCCCATGGCCCGATGATCACCTGAGTCCTTACAAGGTGGTTGAGAGTTTGGGTGTGTTTTTCCTCTCTCCTTTTGAAAACCAAGAGGTCAGCGTGAGTGTAACTCTGACACATGAAATCGGCTCTTTGTTTGGAAACATCCTTTTCAAATCCATCCTGAGATGGGATTAAGAGAACAGTTTTGGCTCGTTTTCAGGACTGTCATCTGATGAACATCTCCCAGCTCATTTGAAGGAAGTGACAGAAGAGAGTGAGATTTCAAATCAGGGAAATTGGCGACAGACTCTGCTCAAATTGGCCTCCCCACCTCCAGTGTGCAGCCCGCAGAAAACAAAAGCTCCGGAGTAGGAAAGTGACACAGCGCCACCTCCCGGTAGCCTGGCCGGCCAAGGCCTCTGGCTTAAGCGGGCCTCTGGCCTGCCAAAACGCCTGGGGAGGGAAGAGCTGTGTCTCTGCACTCATGAGATGGGAACAGTGGGGTTCTGGGAGCTACAAACGTTTCAGTTCACAGTGTGTGCAGTCATGTGTCTTGCACATACACACATGCACATAGACAGCCAATTTGAACACCGAGGATTAACTTGTCTTAAAGGGGCAACTCTCTCGTCCATCTACTTTCAGGCAGATTTTAAAGACGATCATAGTAGTTAGCATATGGACTTTGGAGCCTGGTTGCGTGGGTTCAAATCTCAGCTTGGCACTTAATAGCTGTGCAACCTTGGCCAACTTACTTAACCTCTCTGTGTCTGTTTCCTCTCCTACAAAATAAGGATAATAAGAGTATCAACCTCAGAGGATCACTGCAAGAATTGAGTGGGATACATATGACGTGCTTAGCACAGTGTGTGGCCCATGGTAAGCGCTCAGTATATATTAGCTATTTTTGGTATTCAATTAAACATAGCTCACACATTTTCTTTCTTCTTTACACCCACCTGTTCGGCCATTTCTAACTGCCTGTTGGCTTACACATCCTATGCAGATATTTCTGGTTCAAGGAAGATAATGCTAAATCCACAGTTTTGCTGAAATAATTGACCCTACCCAAACGCACACCCTAAACTGAATGAACTACTTGGCAGATTTTGAGAAAAATCATCCTTGGGGAACTCCCATGTATTTTTTTTTTTTTTTTGAGCAGCCTGGCTGGGCAGTTGGGGCAGTTGATGCTTCAGAGTAAACCTAGGAAGGCTTCATGGGCCTGTGGGTGATACATACAGCACTCTCAAATGTTGAGCTTCAACTCATGGGGGAATATTAGTCCTGGGTTTTCCCACATTTGTCTGTAGATTGCTCCAGGGACACTGGCAGATCAGGAAAGGGTTTCATTTCAAGCCTTCCTGCTACATTTGAGCCAGAAGGTCTCTGGGAAGCTCCTTCATGGGGCCAGACTTGGGATGCGCATCCATCTTGGTGGAAAGTTCTCCCAACCTAGAGAAAAGATGGTGAGGCGACAGGCTGCCAAGGTCAGAGGCTGGTCTTTCCCAAAGTGAACCATAAATCAAAGCCTCCAAGGTGACCGCGTGTCATAGACACCAGCTCTGGAGTCTCTGAGCGGGTGACACAGGGCTTGATGACAGGAGACCGCCTCTTCCCCATCCCGTCTGCTGCTAGAGAAGACCAGCGTGTGGGCTGTTCATTGCCACCGAGGAAGTTTTCCTGCTGTTTAATGAGGTTTAACTCTCCTTGTAAAGGAGGGCCCGGCCCAAACATCTGTTTCATCAAAGGGGTTGGAGTCTTGGAGACACAAAAGCTTCTCTCAGTGGCTCCATTCTATGGCCTTTGTCACTCCCGGAGTCGTCCTATTAATATGCTGAAACAGCCATGACTTTGCCACTATGAATATGTCTGGGGAGCACAGCCAGGTTTCAGGGTGAGGAAGGAGAGAAAGGGAGAGCCCTTTGAATCCCCTCAGACTTTACACTTGGCTTCCTCTTATGGGTAAGACTTAATCATGACTCACCTGTTTTAGAATGTTTTGTTAGCCAATCCCTGATTTGCTTGAAACCTCCAAAGTCTCAAGAAAATAGCCTCAAGGGAACTTGGAGCTAAGTTGCAATGTCTCAGGCCTAATAAATAAACTGCGTATGAGGACAGCACATGATCGAAAGAGCAAAGGCCAAACCGGGAATCTTCAGATCGAGCACCTGGAAGTCACTGGGATTTTTGCAGAAAACCATGAAGCATTAACTTTTTAAGTTTGAAGGATTAAATAGATAATTTAGGGCTACATCTGACTGTGGAGCCCTGGAGTCTCCTGCTATTTATTGGCTATTTAACTCTGCAGTAGTTACTTCACATCTCTGAACCTGCATTTCCTCATCTGTCAAAGGGACGGAAAATACTGGAGTGACGACTTAATGACAAATAATGATATGCTTTACTCCCTCTAGTGCTTGGCATGTAGACACTCAAACAATGGCAACCAAGTAACAAAAGTTTAAAAAAAATGTATCAGAGAAGAAGCTAACTTGAGAAATGCTTTTCCATTGAAATTATTATTATTTAAAAAGTTTTGTTTTGGTAAATTGGGAAAAGAGAGCCACAGCTTGATGATAGTGGAGTGGCAGATGTGTTGCGTGGCCCAGCTAGTGCAGGCGGCCCTGATATATGCAGCAGTGTGGCTTCCTGTGCTAGGTTAGGGTTCTCAACCTTCTTTACCTATGACAACACACCTATCCAGTGGCATGAGGTAGCCTAACCCACTCTCCTCATTGATGACAGGTTCGAATCCCAGCTCGATCACTAGCTTTGCATTATCTTGGGCAAGTAAATGATCGATATGAATAGTACCTACCTTCCAGGTTTTAGGGGGTGGGTGGGTAACTGTGATTATGTAAATAAAGCACTGAGGACAGTCTTGAGCACAAAATAAATGCTCAATCCAAAAGAAAAAAATGCGTTCATGATTTCTGTATGATTTTCAGCCCCAGCTATAACCCCGTCTTTTTCACTCAGGGAAGCAATTTGGAAAGTAACACTGTGATAGGGATACTCTTGAATCTGCTCAAAAATTGCTTAAAACTCATTCACACATAGATTCAGTCATTATCAGTAACAAATTATTTGTGAATGACCTCATAACTGATGTTGATCACAAGTCCTCAAACGCAGATGGGTGCCATACTTTTCTCCAGGCTGCGTGAAATCTGCATTTGCTTCAGGTGGCTGCTGTAACAAATTACCACCAACTTGTTGGCTTAAGCCAACACGAATGTAGTATCTTAGAGTTCTGAAGCTCAGAAGTCCTAAATGGATGCCAGCGGGCTAAAATCAAGGTGTCTGCGGGCTATGCTTCTTCTGCAGGCTCTAGGGGAGAATTGTTTGCTTGCCTTTTCCAGCTTTTAAAGGCTGCCTCCTTCCTTGGCTTGTGGCCACATTCTGTCTTCAAAGCCAGCAATGGTCAGATGAGTGTTTATTCCTATGCCATCTCTTTGATTCTGACTCTTCTTCACTTAAGATGCCTTGTGATTACACTGAGTTCACCCCAATAATCCAGGATAATTGCCCTATTTTAAGATCAGGTGATTAGCAACCTTAATTCCATTTGCAGTTTCTACTTGCCATATAATACAACAGATTCATAGGTTCTAGGAATTAGGATTGTGGACATCTTTGGGGTTGGCAGCTGGAGGGGGCAGTGGGTATGGCAGGGGCATATTTTGGCAACCACATGGGATAACTTTGAATCTGCCAAAATTACTTAAAATTCATTCACACGTATTGTTGCTTTAATCATCAGTAACAAATACAGTGAATAACTCCACAATCAATATTGATAAGAGGGCCTCAAATATGGTGGGGGCCATACTTTTCTCCAGGCTACATAAAATGTGAAAAGATAAGACAATATGGCAATTTTTAACTGAAAATAAACTTACTCCATTTAAAGGACTATTCTTTTGGTATTAAAATGTTGGCAGCAGATGATAGTTGGCTTTTAAAATTGTTAATGTACTTGTCAAATATAAAAGATGGTAAGTCAGTCAAGACCCAAAGGCTTTTTGGGAAGGAGGGGATGTTGCTGTTCTCTGTAATCAAGGGCGGCAGCCATTACTACCTTCCAGGAGGCGGGCCTCCAGCCCACAGTGCGCAGGGTCGCAGGACTCTCAGAGCCTTTCCCTTCTCCATACTTTTCCTTCTCCATTCTTCCCAGGGTTTAGAGAGTTTGGAGCCAAAGGACGGGTCTGAACCCCTCCTCTGACATGGGACAGTTCACTCCTCAGTTTTCATCCATAGAATCAGAATGACAGAAAACCCAGCCTGCTCTTCTTGCAGGATTGCAAGGAGAACCAAACTAGAAGAGTGCGGTAAAGTGTAAAGTGCTGTACAAATAGGAATGGTTGTTTTTATAGCTGAAACTTGGACTCTCAGTTTCTGGATCTTTCTGTAATGTTTATTGAGTGGGTGAGAGAAAATGACGAAGGCCCCAGGGGGTATAATTAAGCCTTTAGGGAATAGCAGTTAGAAAAATGCCGTTTTCCTCCCTAAAAATGAAAACAAACACATCTTTAGGTTTTTTTAAAAAAAATGGTAAAATACACATAACATAAATTTGCCATCTTACGCATTGTTAGGTGTATAGTTCGGTAGTGTTAAGTACGTTCACATTGTTGTGCAACCCATCTCCAGAACATTTCCATCTTGCCAGAAGGGAACTCTGCCCATGGACAACAACTCCCCATTTTCCACTGTCCTCAGACCCTGGCAACCATCACTCTGCTTTCTGTGTCTATGAATTTGACTAAATACCTCAAATAAGTGGAATCACGTAGGATTTGTCTTTTAGTGATTGGCTTATTTCACTTAGCGTAATGTCCTCAAGGTTCATTCATATAGTTAGCCTGTGTCAGAATTCTCTTCCTTTTTAACACTGAATAATATTCCACTGTATGTATATGCCACATTTTGTTTATGCATTCATCAGTCCACGAACAACTTGGGTGGCTTCCACTTTTCCGCCATTGTAAATGCTGCTGCTGTGAGTGTAGGTACACAAATATCTTTTCAAGACTCTGCTTTCAATTCTTTTGGGTAGGTACCCAGTAGTGTAGTTGCTGGATCATATAGTAATCATATTTTTAATGTTTCAAGAAACCGCCATACTGTTTTCCATAGTGGCTGCACCATTTCACATTTCCACCAACAGTGTACGAGGATTCTAACTTTTCTGTGTCCTTACCAACACTTGTTTGTTTTTTTTGACAGTAGCCATCCCAATGGGTGTGACATAGTCCTAATTTTACTTTTTTAATCACAAAGGTAATACTAGCTCATAGTAAAAATGTTGAATAGGTGCAGAAAGGCGAAGAAACAAAACACACCTACTTGCTCCTTACTTCCTCCTACTTCTCAGAGATAGCCACAATTGTATTGATGTCCATTTATTTCTATAGCATACATGCCATTCCATACTTTTAAATTTTCACTTAATAATCTATCTTGGACGTCTTTTTATGTTAATCCCTATAGATCAACCTCATTCCTTTTCACAACCACAGAATATCCCACTGTATAAATGCACTATAAACAACTTCCCAACTTCCTATTAGTGGACACTTAGTTGATTTTCAGAACTTTAAAAAAAAAGAAACCAGCAATGAGAGACCATGTAGCAGCAATGATGAGTGCAGAGCCTGAAGCCCAACTGTTTAGGTTCAAATTCCAATTCTACTACCTAACAGCTCTGGAATGTTCGGCAAGTGATTAACCCTCTCTGTGCTTCAGTTTTCTCATCTCTAAAATGGGGATGATTACAACAACTACCTCTTAAGGTTATTGCGAGGGTTAAATGAATCAATGTATGTAAAGCTCCTGAAGCAGAAGATGTGGTGTGCGTCAGCTGTTACTTGGCTTTAATCAACCTCCTTGGACATATATATCTTTGTGCATTTTTCTGAGTATTTATTTTATTTTTCCTTCAACTTGTATTTTAAGTTCAGGGGTACAAGTGCAGGACTTGCAGGGTTTTTTACATAGGTAAATGTGTTCTGAGTATTTATCGTAGGACAAATTGTTAGAAGTCAAATTGCTGGGCCAAAGGGTATAATTTTTTTCTTTCCACATAGACTTTTTTTTTTTTTGAGCAAAATGGTCATTATCAGGGAGGCTAAAATTGTACAACCTGTGGTGTGACAAATTTGAAAGCCAAAAAGTAGCAAATTGTACTCCAAGAGGGTTGCACCAACACACTAAGATGGCCTTAAGACCCCCAGGCTCTGTCACTTCATGGTCCTCATCACTTTACTCCTGTTTGTGAGTTAAGTCTGTCTTCTCTTCCCTGAACAATGGCCTTGTCCATTACCCCTTTCAGCCCAAAGGGAAGAAATTGGCAGGGAGGGATATGCCAAGCCATGCCCTGGGGCCCTGTTGTGATTGTGGGCCTGGGCCAGGCACTTCCTACTTTGTTGGTAAAAGCTGCTCTGTGTGGGCCCCAGCTCTGTCGCTATGTCCTTCCTCATGTACATCCACAACCATAGCAAGAAGCCCGGGCCCCCCACCCAGTACCTCTTCCTTCTCTTGAGCCTTAGTCTGATGTTCCTGTGGCCCCATCATAGGACTGAACTAAATATAATGATGCATTAAAGTCTACCAAGCCACTCTGAAAGGGAATCTCATGTTCTCAGGCCCTGTTGGTCTAGTGGTTCTCTCTAGAAATATATCTTCATTGTATTTGTTGATTCTAAAAGCAGTGCATGCTCCTTGTAAAAAAAATCAAGCAATACAGAGGAATGAATCAAGGTCAAAGCAAAAGTTTCCCATTATCTCATGTCCCCAGAAATAATCACTGTTAGTAGTTTGTTAAATATTCTCCCAGACTTTTTAAAAATATGCATATTTTAAAATGCAATTATATTACATACATTCTATAACCCACTTTTTTCACTCAACAATGGACGTCTTTCCATGTCAATATGTGAATCTATTTTATCTTTTTAAATAGTTGCATGATATCCTGGAAGTCTCTTTTTCTTGGCCTTGGTTTCCTAACTTTCAAAGGGTTCATTCCCCTTTGAGGAGGTGTGTGGCATGGTAGAAAATGTATTAGACTTGGAGTTGGAAGATGGATTCTTGACTAAACTTACTGTGTGCCCTTGAGCAAGTAACTTGCTTTCTCTCTGTTAGAAATGGAACAGGATTATACATGCGAGAGTACAAACCTACGTTAAAATACACAGATGCGCCTGTAATCCCAGCACTTTGGGAGGCCGAGGTGGGAGGATCACTTGAGGCCAGGAGTTCCAGTCCAGCCTGGCCAACATGGTGAAACCCCATCTCTACTAAAAATACAAAAATTGGCCGGGCGCGGTGGCTCACGCTTGTAATCCCAGCACTTTGGGAGGCCGAGGCGGGCGGATCACGAGGTCAGGAGATCGAGACCACGGTGAAACCCTGTCTCTACTAAAAATACAAAAAATTAGCCGGGCGTGGTGGCGGGCGCCTATAGTCCCAGCTATTTGGAGAGGCTGAGGCAGGAGAATGGCAGGAACCCGGGAGGCAGAGCTTGCAGTGAGCCGAGATTGCGCCACTGCACTCCAGCCTGGGCAACAGAGCGAGACTCCGTCTCAAAAAAAAAAAAAAACAAAAACAAAAATTACCGGGGCGTGGTGGTGGGCGCCTGTAATCCCAGCTACTCAGGAGGCTGAGGCAGGAGAATCACTTGAACCCGGAAAGCGGAGGTTGCAGTGAGCCGAGATCGCACCACTACATTTCCAGTCTGGGTGACAGAGTGAGACTCCATCTCAAAAAACAAACAAACAAAACCAGATGTATTATTCTCATAAGACCAAAACTAAGTCTGGGTTAGATGAGGACTTAACACAAGATGGTCCAGCACTTGTATGGTCATCATGGCTTTTAGTGATTGCCAGGGGAGAGCTGCTTCTGTTTTTCCCAACAACGGAACTGTCTGAAGACCATAGGGAACCCAGATCCATGCTTGCTGGGTGTCGCACTGGAAGAAGGGCAGAACTTACCTGCCTTGCAGCCTTGGTTCTCAGGGAAAGGTGCTGACCTGCCCAAGGTCAAAGCGGGTCCAGAAAGGCCACAGTCCTGGCTCAGTGCTCTCCCAGCTTCTGCATGTAGCCTGTCCTGTAGAAAAGAGAGGATAGATCTGGCCAGAGCTGGGGCTGTGGGCAAAGAGGACTGGATGCTCCGTTGGCAACATCATCCAAGGCTCAAGGACCAGGTGCCCTCCAGGGGGAGTTGGGGGAGGGCGGTGGTCCAGAGATTTGGAATCTGGTACTTTTCTGCCTCTAACTTTGGTCAAGTCACAGTGGGCTTTACAGTTCTTATCTATAAAATGAAGGGGTTGGGAGGTATGATGTCTAAGAACTTTCATTCATTGGTTCAACCAGTATTCACCAACTGCCTGCCTCTTGTTAGGCACTGTTTGCCCTTGAAGATGAAATAATTTTTAAAAGTGAACATATACATAGCATTTACTATGCCAGACACTGCCTTAAGAATTTATATATAATATAAACATATTACAATGTAAAAGATTATAATTATTATACTATGATTATATTAATATAATTATAAATATATAATATATTATAATAATATAATTATAATTATTTTATAATATAATCATATTATAATATGTACATAAATATGTTATATTATATATCTAATCATTTAACCCTTAACCTTTTATGACTCTATAAGGTAGGTACTATTAGTATTACCATGTTGTAGATGAAGACACTGAGACAGAGAAGTCAAGTCCCTTGCCTAAGTCTACAGAGTGAATAAGGAGAGGAGCCAGGATTGGAACCCAGCACCCTAGCTCACGGCTATACTCTCCACCTCTAGGGTCCTCACCCTCATGAGACTCACAGCCTAGTGATAATACTCCTCCCATTTATTGAACACCTACATGTTCAACTACACCAAGCATTTTACACTCCTTGTTTCATTTAATTCTTATAGCAACTCCATGAGGGAAAGAGTAATACCCCATTATACAGATGAGAAAATTAAGGCTCCAAAAGGCCACAATGCAGCTTATAAGTGACAAGGATGGCACTTGATCCCAGGTCTGTTTAACTCCAGAGTCTGGGCTGTGAAACGCTGTGCTGTTCTGTTCTCTAATCCAACCTTTCGACATAGCTGAAATTGAGACAAGGCCTGGGGGTCTGAGTCTGGGCAGCCATGGGCTGCCTGGTCATCCCTGCTGGCCTAGATGGATTTTCCTCTGGGGCCTGTGTTCTCTCACTCGCTGGCTCTGGGGTCCTGGGGTCCGCAGGAGATGGAGAGCAGGCTCCCCTTTCTTAGCATCCCAGGCTATCTCTGGGATGAACTCCTGCTGTAGCAGCCTCAAGTGGACATGGAGAAGAGGCCACTCCCATGCTGTGGCTTCAAAGCCTCTCCCATGGGCTATTGCCGAACATTCCTCTGTTGCCTCCCATAAGTCACCAAGCAACCACCCCACCCAGAACAGTTGCACTTCGCCTCTAGTGTAAAAGGCCTCCTTAGACCTCTTCCTGAGATGAGAGCAAGTTCTGGGGCTCAGGCCCTGAGAGTCCTGCATAGACTCCTAGGGAAAGGGAAGTCTCTTCTCGAACACGGAGCTACACGGGTGGGCACAAGTTCTGATCCCACTGAGGGTTTCAGTAAATGTTTGGATGAACATATGGATGGATAAATGATCTAATGGACTAATGAACGAATGAATCCAAATGAACTCAGAAATGAAAGGGTGCACAAAGGAATGAATCCATCAGCCTGTGAAGGAATGAATAAGCCCCAGGGCGGCCCTGTGGCCTCAGCCTCACTCTGGGTCCCCAGGCGAGCACTTGAGTGAAGGGAGGAAGTTTCAGAACAGGACAAAATTGCAGCATCCATAACTCTCCCATCTGAGATGCCGAGAGGAGGAGCCCCTGGCATCTCCTAGGCATTCCGTGTCTGGAGTCCTCTGGCAAAAGTGCTCCTCACCTGCCCCCTCTGCCATGAGGACTGGCTTAGAGGGAAGCTCAGAGCTCCCTCCCATCGGTGCCCAGTGGAAGGAGAGCGGCACCAGCCCAGTGTGAAGGAAGGGTCCTCACCCACTCCCTTCCCCCCTCTGGGAAGCCACACAGAACTCCAAGTTAATTAAAGCCTCCACTCTGAGAAGAAGGGAATGTTCCATTTGGTAAATTTAGAAACAGCTGGTTAGTTTTACCCATTACTTTTGTGCTAACATCAGTGGAGCTCATTCAACTCTGTCTTTTTATGAAGCTGTCCTTCCAATGCTACCTGATAGCTACTAATTGCTGCAACTACATTTCTGAATTGCAAATTTTCTGCACTGATAAAAACTTTGATTGCCTGTCAGCTACACATAAGGAAAAGATCAGCAGTGCTAAATGAGGGGTTCCACGCTTGGATAATAATGCCTAATGAATTATTCAGGAAAGAATGCTTGAATGAAGCAAACAATTTGAAGGGTTACTAGCAGCCGTAACAGTTCAACAGGCAAAAGAACAAAAGTATCATCCTGAACATTACACTAATGATTAAAAAATGTGTATTAATTCTAGATTTGGAGAAAAAAGAAATGCCAATCTGATTTTAAAGGTTAATCATTATTTTCTCAGTAATGCTCTGATCTCTGGTGGGGAGGGTGGTGATGAAGGGGGAGAACCCTTTACCAATATTTTGGGATGTATAATATTATGACATAATAGAGTCATATAATTTCACACACATCATTTAAAAATTGTAAATTTCAAATTTCATTGGAAAAGATAACCCAAAAAACTAACAGCGTGGCAGCAGAATGCTCGCTCGAGAGAACTTTGCTGAGTGCAGGTTGAACCAGTGCCAAGGACCCCCTCCCTGAAGCGAGGGACCCTGCAGAAATGGCAAAATGAAATAAGATATATGTGATTAAACATATGCAAATACATATCATAATTAGTGACTCTTTCTGGCGGAATCTGAATGTGTTTTACATATTTTGCAAGTACGCTGTTGATGCAAATGAAAAATTCTTTCAAAAGCTTCTGCCTATTGGGTCTGAAACCCTAGAAAACAAACCAATAAATCAGGTTTCAGCTTCTGTCCGATACTGACACATTTGCTGCTTTCATAAAAAATATATTTCTACCACCCAAAGTGCTAATTTGTTTTGACAGATGCTGTGGAGTTGCCAAATATGAGGGGGTGGGGGGAATCCTGGAAAGTGTAATGCAAAATAGTATAATTAAAGATGTTAAAAAATACGAATGTAACTACTGTGATATTACGATGTAACTGAATATTTAAAAATAGCTCTTCAGGATTGTGCTTAAAAAATCTCCAGGCAATCCAGATCACCTGGAGAGTATCTAAGAAAGCTGTGGTATACATATGGAACTGGTGGAATTTTAAGAGTAGTTTTAAATTATGGAATATGCAGCCGACCACTTAACAGCCTCAATGAGATTTTTTTTTCCAGCTTAAAAGCCCATGGTATTAGACATCAATTAGTAATTTTATTATAAAGATGTTCAATGTCAAGATAACACTCTTCATTCCTGGCATTGATGCTGCAGAGTGGCTTGGAAGTCTGACTTCAGGAGAAGAGCTGACCATCTGCCAGGGCCTGCACACTCACAGATGACTAATGTTTTCCCCAGAGGACTGTGGCTCCCTGCGTTTCTGTTGCTGTCTTTTTGATATCAAAGCAAGGTTGATCAACACATTCAAGCCACAATTAAAAAACATTTTCACTGAGCAGTTGCCACCGACGATATCATTGGACAGCTTCGGCCATTGTTGTAACAACGCATTTCATGGTGTTGATGTGCGGGCAAGATGAAGTTTCCTTTTATTTGGTCCTTAGCCTAGCTCTGCAATTCTTTAACGACATTTCCAGGCACTTGGAGTCTTGCATGGAAATACCATTTGGTCTAAATCAGGTAGAGACACAGGGAGAATGCTGGGATTTTTCAGGCCAAGGCCCCATCCAGGGGGATCCATCTAAGCTGGGACTCACTGAAGGAGGTACTTTGTAGGGGGTTCAGATCAATGCCAGTCAATGAGCTTTTTGACTGTTGCTACCCTGCGTTGTCACTAAATTCAACCTAGAATGAAAAGCAGAATGCTATACTTTTTCCTGGATATTAAAAAATCAGATTATCCAGCTGTGATGCCTAGAAGCTTTATAGAAAAGTCATAGACACTTAGTTTAAAGCAAGAGTCATCTAACTGGACCTCAGGATATTTTTGCATGATGAATGGTGGGAGGAGAAATTGGTTGATCGGAGCATCTACTAACACTTGTTAATCTCCAGGCTAAACACTGTTCAGGTATTTTATGCAACTACACATGCCACTCCACAACAAACTAGGAGGTATATAGTATCATTTTCTCTATTTTACAGAAGAAAAAGTTGATGCCTAGAGAAGTTATTTGCCCAAAGCCACACAATGGTAGCACTAGGATTCGAGCCCACATCTGATGTCAAGACCTACACACTTGATCAATCACCACTACACCTTTAGGGTCACAGAGGAGGCTGTTAGAGCTGGAGGAAGACTCAGAGGTCATCCATTTCCTTATTTTGCAGGAGAAACTAGGGCTCAGAGATGTGGAAAGGGGAGCCCACGTCATGTTGCTAGCTGGTGTTCGGGCTTAAATGGAGCATCATGGGTATGAATTCTACTTGGTCTTACCTATGAGCCACCTCAGGATTTCCTGGGCTTTGTCCAGCCTTGCCTGGGAGTTCTACACTTCCCTCTGTGGCCTCAGCATTTTCAGGACTCTGAGAGTCCTGGGACACCGCCTGGGTCTTGTATCAACCTCCCACACTTCTCAGCCATGGAGTTCTCAGAACGCTATCTACCACAGATATCCTGGGCAGAGTATGGCCAGGCAGAATGTGCCTTATTGTTGGCTCTCTGAAGGGGAAAGCTCCATGTTTCCCTTCAGAACAGAGTCAATGTGCCAACCAGGAAAGAGAGGGTTTGGGTTTGATAAGACCTGAAGAAAACTTGTTCTGCAATGGGGTGGTCAGCAGAGATGGGAAGTTGCCTGGTGTAGGCAGAGCCCTGGGTTTTGATTTGGAGTCTTAGTCCTGCCACAAAGACACTGTGATGAAGGCAAATCACTATGCTTCTCTGAGCTCTAGTTTTCCTCTCTGTAAAATGAAGAGGCCAACGGCTGAACCCTGCCCAGTCTTCTATACCATATGTATCCGAGATCATTTGGGTCTGGAAGCCTACTAAGACCCAGGTCTTTCAGGGCTTTCTCAGCAGAAGGTTATGGTTTTGGTTTCCATTCATGATACTCAGAGGCAGTCTTCCTCTCAATTAGAAATTCCAGGAGGAAAAGCAAAATGTGATCTTCTCCAGAGCCTGAGAAATACCTTCTGCATTCCTTAAGAGCTTTCGAGTCATTCTTGGGTTCAGCCCTTATATCTGCTGGGAATAATTAATCTAGGACTATTCACCTCATAGCCCTGAGCTGTAACATGGGATCTCAGGAGCAACTGAAGCACTCAGCGCTTTCTGAGGAAAATTACACCAGATGAGACACCAAATCTCTAAAATTCAACTTAGGAATGTGGTTTATTCTCAGGAATTTTGTCGCCAAGTGCTGGTAATAGCAAGGAAGTGGGGGTTGTTGAGAAGAAGCGGGGAGAAACAGGGACAAAAAGAAGCCAAAACAGTCAAGAAACGAGAGTCAAAGGAAACTCAGGCCAAGGCACAGCTGGGTGTTTCCTTTCTCCTAATTTCTGTCCTCTTTGTAAATGTCTGATTGCATCAAACTGTCATCAATAGTAGTCAACATTGATCACATTTCCACTACATGCCCAGCATGTGCTGAACACTCTACATATATTATTTCATTTAATACAACAACCCATTGAGGTAGGTAATGCTATTAATCTCCATTCTACAACTGTGGGACAGAAAGACAGAGATGCTGATAAACTTGCCCCAGTACACATCGTTAGCAAGTGGCAGAGGCAGAGACGGGAGTTAAACCAGGCAGTCTGGCTTTAGAACCCCACGTAACCACTAGGGTCTCCCGCCTTCAATAAAGTGACACCCACATAGATTATTTTGTCAGGTGTAGAATCCCTCACATTTCACACACACACACTCAGTAAGCTCTCAGCTGTGTTCCAGGCCTGACCACAACTAGGCTCAGAGAAGTGAAGGGCATTTCCCTTTGAATGACGTAACAGAATTTGTGTCATTAAAAAGCTGGGTCATTAATCAGATTTGTACTTGGATGGATTGGACTCACCAATGCAACTCAGCTGCTGGATTTCTATGGTTTCTTTGCTCTATGGAAGGAAATGCTTCTTCTCTCTTCAGGAATGAAGAGCTCCTTAAAAGAATGATTTTTTAAAAGCTCATTAATCAAGGAGCACGGTTCAACTATAGAATATTTCCATTGCTCCAACCGCCCAGGACCACCTTGTCCTCTCCAGCTCCAGATCTGCATCCTGAGAAGCCAGGAGGTATTGGTGGGGTGGGCAGCTGCCTGTTAAAATGCTGAATTGATTGCCACCCATCCAGCCCATTTCAGCGTGTATTCAGATTTGAACCTAAGCTAGGCAAGTGAATTAACCCTGTGTCCTCTTGGCCCCTCAGCCCTCTAGGCAAATTGTGAACCAAATGGAATCTCCCTCATGCTAAGGGGCTGCAGAGCTGTCATTCCATATGCTTTGCTCAGGGTAAGGGGTCTCTGGAGAGAAGATAATGAGCAGGGGCTCCC